>NW_027328740.1:23802954-24103877 GCF_048564905.1 Vicugna pacos
CCATGAGGGAAAGCTGGGGGTTGGGCTTGGAGGCCACGTAGCAGTGAGTGCCCCCTGATCCATTGAGGAAGTACTTAGAGGACTTCTCCCTAAAGGGAACACCTTTTCCTGCATTCATCTGGGTGCAGTGGGGCTGCACATCTCTCCCACACCTAAGAATGTGTTCTGGAATTCTGAGTGCAGGGAAGTTCCTCCAACTGACAGCAGCGCCTGGGTTCTAATTGAATCCCTTTGCTTGTCTTCCCTGATGGAAAGCCTAGGCGGGAGTGCGGGGGAAAGTGTGGTTTGGGCTCCAAAACCAAGTATTTGCGATGACCTCTCTATGGTTTGTGGAGGTGTTTAAACTACATCCCTAACCTGGGAACACCTGTGCCCCCATAAAGATCCGTGGAGTCTGTTTCCACACCTCCAGCACACACACGAACACTTGCACAGTTATCCTGAGAGTGGGCAGCCTCCTCCAACTGAGAGCAGGGCCTTGGTTCTTATAAAATCGCTTAACTTGTCTACCCTGTTTGGTTGCCTGATACGGAGTGCTGGGGAAAGGGTGGGTTGGGCTCTAAATCCAAGTATTAGCGAGTGCTTCTCCATGGGATTTGGAGGTTATTAACCAAAAGCCCACAACATGGGAATACCTGTGCTCCTTGAAAAAAGCGTGGACTCTGTATCCCCAACACCAGAACACACATGAAGAAGTTTTCTGCTATCCTGAGTGTGGGCTGGCAATTTCAGGTGACAGAAGCGGCTGGGTTCTAATAGAATCCCTTAGCTTGTAATCCCTGAGTGTTTCCCTAGGACTGACTCTGAGAGAAACCTGGGGGTTGGGCTTTGAGGCCAAATAGTAGCGAGTGTCCCCGATGGACTGAGGAAGTATTTAGATGAATTCTCCATAAAGGGAAACACCTGAGCACCCATTCATCTGCGTGGAGTGGGGCTTCAAATCTCCCCACCACACAAGGTTGGGTTCCAGTATCCTGAGGGTGGGGTAGTTCCTCCAACTGACATCAGCGTCTTGGTTTTAATAGAATCCGTTTGCTTGTCTTCCCTGATGGTTTGCCTAGGCCAGTGTGTGGTTGAAAGTGGGATTTGGGATCTAAAACTAAGTATTAGCGTGTGCCTCTCCATGGGTAGTGGAGATGTTTAAACTACAACCCACAACTTGGGAATTACTGTGACCTCTGAAAAATGCGTGTGCTATGTATCCCCACGTCCAGCACACACAGGAAGAAGTGTTCTGGGGTTCTGAGTGTGGGGAGGTTCCTCCAACAGACAGCAGCACCTGGGTTGTAATAGAATCCCTTAGCTTGACTTCCCTAAGTGTTTTCCTAGGCCTAGCAGTAAGCGATGGTGGGGGATGGGCTCTAAAGCCAAGTATTAGCGAGTGCATCTCTGTGGGTAGTGGAGGGTTTTAAACTACTTCCCCAACCTTGGAACACCTGTGCCCCATAAAGATGCGTGGAATCTCTTTCCCCACCTCCAGCACACACACGGAGACGTGCTCAGGTATCCTGATTGTGGGGAGGCTCCTCCAAATGACAGCAGCGCCTGGGTTCTAAAAGAATCCCTTAGCTTGTCTTCCCTGATGGCATGCCTAGGCTGGAGAGTGGGGGAAAGTGGGGGTTGGGCTCTTAACCAAGTATAAGCGAGAGCCTATCCATGGGATGTGGGTTTTTAACCTACAACCCACAACCATGGAATAAATGTGCCCCCTGAAAGATGCTTTGACTGTTTCCCTACATCCAGCACACACACGAAGATGTGTTCTTGTATTCTGAGTGTGGGGAAGTTCCTCAAACTGACAGCAGCACCTGGATTCTATTAGTATCCCTTAGCTTCTGTTCCCTGAGTGTTCTTTTAGGCCAGGCCATGAGGGAAAGCTGGGGGTTGGGCTTGGAGGCCACGTAGCAGTGAGTGCCCCCTGATCCATTGAGGAAGTACTTAGAGGACGTCTCCCTAAACGGAACACCTTTTCCTGCATTCATCTGGGTGCAGTGGGGCTGCACATCTCTCCCACACCTAAGAATGTGTTCTGGAATTCTGAGTGCAGGGAAGTTCCTCCAACTGACAGCAGCGCCTGGGTTCTAATTGAATCCCTTTGCTTGTCTTCCCTGATGGAAAGCCTAGGCGGGAGTGCGGGGGAAAGTGTGGTTTGGGCTCCAAAACCAAGTATTTGCGATGACCTCTCTATGGTTTGTGGAGGTGTTTAAACTACATCCCTAACCTGGGAACACCTGTGCCCCCATAAAGATCCGTGGAGTCTGTTTCCACACCTCCAGCACACACACGAACACTTGCACAGTTATCCTGAGAGTGGGCAGCCTCCTCCAACTGAGAGCAGGGCCTTGGTTCTTATAAAATCGCTTAACTTGTCTACCCTGTTTGGTTGCCTGATACGGAGTGCTGGGGAAAGGGTGGGTTGGGCTCTAAATCCAAGTATTCGTGAGTGCTTCTCCATGGGATTTGGAGGTTATTAACCAAAAGCCCACAACATGGGAATACCTGTGCTCCTTGAAAAAAGCGTGGACTCTGTATCCCCAACACCAGAACACACATGAAGAAGTTTTCTGCTATCCTGAGTGTGGGCTGGCAATTTCAGGTGACAGAAGCGGCTGGGTTCTAATAGAATCCCTTAGCTTGTAATCCCTGAGTGTTTCCCTAGGACTGACTCTGAGAGAAACCTGGGGGTTGGGCTTTGAGGCCAAATAGTAGCGAGTGTCCCCGATGGACTGAGGAAGTATTTAGATGAATTCTCCATAAAGGGAAACACCTGAGCACCCATTCATCTGCGTGGAGTGGGGCTTCAAATCTCCCCACCACACAAGGTTGGGTTCCAGTATCCTGAGGGTGGGGTAGTTCCTCCAACTGACATCAGCGTCTTGGTTTTAATAGAATCCGTTTGCTTGTCTTCCCTGATGGTTTGCCTAGGCCAGTGTGTGGTTGAAAGTGGGATTTGGGATCTAAAACTAAGTATTAGCGTGTGCCTCTCCATGGGTAGTGGAGATGTTTAAACTACAACCCACAACTTGGGAATTACTGTGACCTCTGAAAAATGCGTGTGCTATGTATCCCCACGTCCAGCACACACAGGAAGAAGTGTTCTGGGGTTCTGAGTGTGGGGAGGTTCCTCCAACAGACAGCAGCACCTGGGTTGTAATAGAATCCCTTAGCTTGACTTCCCTAAGTGTTTTCCTAGGCCTAGCAGTAAGCGATGGTGGGGGATGGGCTCTAAAGCCAAGTATTAGCGAGTGCATCTCTGTGGGTAGTGGAGGGTTTTAAACTACTTCCCCAACCTTGGAACACCTGTGCCCCATAAAGATGCGTGGAATCTCTTTCCCCACCTCCAGCACACACACGGAGACGTGCTCAGGTATCCTGATTGTGGGGAGGCTCCTCCAAATGACAGCAGCGCCTGGGTTCTAAAAGAATCCCTTAGCTTGTCTTCCCTGATGGCATGCCTAGGCTGGAGAGTGGGGGAAAGTGGGGGTTGGGCTCTTAACCAAGTATAAGCGAGAGCCTATCCATGGGATGTGGGTTTTTAACCTACAACCCACAACCATGGAATAAATGTGCCCCCTGAAAGATGCTTTGACTGTTTCCCTACATCCAGCACACACACGAAGATGTGTTCTTGTATTCTGAGTGTGGGGAAGTTCCTCAAACTGACAGCAGCACCTGGATTCTATTAGTATCCCTTAGCTTCTGTTCCCTGAGTGTTCTTTTAGGCCAGGCCATGAGGGAAAGCTGGGGGTTGGGCTTGGAGGCCACGTAGCAGTGAGTGCCCCCTGATCCATTGAGGAAGTACTTAGAGGACGTCTCCCTAAACGGAACACCTTTTCCTGCATTCATCTGGGTGCAGTGGGGCTGCACATCTCTCCCACACCTAAGAATGTGTTCTGGAATTCTGAGTGCAGGGAAGTTCCTCCAACTGACAGCAGCGCCTGGGTTCTAATTGAATCCCTTTGCTTGTCTTCCCTGATGGAAAGCCTAGGCGGGAGTGCGGGGGAAAGTGTGGTTTGGGCTCCAAAACCAAGTATTTGCGATGACCTCTCTATGGTTTGTGGAGGTGTTTAAACTACATCCCTAACCTGGGAACACCTGTGCCCCCATAAAGATCCGTGGAGTCTGTTTCCACACCTCCAGCACACACACGAACACTTGCACAGTTATCCTGAGAGTGGGCAGCCTCCTCCAACTGAGAGCAGGGCCTTGGTTCTTATAAAATCGCTTAACTTGTCTACCCTGTTTGGTTGCCTGATACGGAGTGCTGGGGAAAGGGTGGGTTGGGCTCTAAATCCAAGTATTCGTGAGTGCTTCTCCATGGGATTTGGAGGTTATTAACCAAATACCCACAACATGGGAATACCTGTGCTCCTTGAAAAAAGCGTGGACTCTGTATCCCCAACACCAGAACACACATGAAGAAGTTTTCTGCTATCCTGAGTGTGGGCTGGCAATTTCAGGTGACAGAAGCGGCTGGGTTCTAATAGAATCCCTTAGCTTGTAATCCCTGAGTGTTTCCCTAGGACTGACTCTGAGAGAAACCTGGGGGTTGGGCTTTGAGGCCAAATAGTAGCGAGTGTCCCCGATGGACTGAGGAAGTATTTAGATGAATTCTCCATAAAGGGAAACACCTGAGCACCCATTCATCTGCGTGGAGTGGGGCTTCAAATCTCCCCACCACACAAGGTTGGGTTCCAGTATCCTGAGGGTGGGGTAGTTCCTCCAACTGACATCAGCGTCTTGGTTTTAATAGAATCCGTTTGCTTGTCTTCCCTGATGGTTTGCCTAGGCCAGTGTGTGGTTGAAAGTGGGATTTGGGATCTAAAACTAAGTATTAGCGTGTGCCTCTCCATGGGTAGTGGAGATGTTTAAACTACAACCCACAACTTGGGAATTACTGTGACCTCTGAAAAATGCGTGTGCTATGTATCCCCACGTCCAGCACACACAGGAAGAAGTGTTCTGGGGTTCTGAGTGTGGGGAGGTTCCTCCAACAGACAGCAGCACCTGGGTTGTAATAGAATCCCTTAGCTTGACTTCCCTAAGTGTTTTCCTAGGCCTAGCAGTAAGCGATGGTGGGGGATGGGCTCTAAAGCCAAGTATTAGCGAGTGCATCTCTGTGGGTAGTGGAGGGTTTTAAACTACTTCCCCAACCTTGGAACACCTGTGCCCCATAAAGATGCGTGGAATCTCTTTCCCCACCTCCAGCACACACACGGAGACGTGCTCAGGTATCCTGATTGTGGGGAGGCTCCTCCAAATGACAGCAGCGCCTGGGTTCTAAAAGAATCCCTTAGCTTGTCTTCCCTGATGGCATGCCTAGGCTGGAGAGTGGGGGAAAGTGGGGGTTGGGCTCTTAACCAAGTATAAGCGAGAGCCTATCCATGGGATGTGGGTTTTTAACCTACAACCCACAACCATGGAATAAATGTGCCCCCTGAAAGATGCTTTGACTGTTTCCCTACATCCAGCACACACACGAAGATGTGTTCTTGTATTCTGAGTGTGGGGAAGTTCCTCAAACTGACAGCAGCACCTGGATTCTATTAGTATCCCTTAGCTTCTGTTCCCTGAGTGTTCTTTTAGGCCAGGCCATGAGGGAAAGCTGGGGGTTGGGCTTGGAGGCCACGTAGCAGTGAGTGCCCCCTGATCCATTGAGGAAGTACTTAGAGGACGTCTCCCTAAACGGAACACCTTTTCCTGCATTCATCTGGGTGCAGTGGGGCTGCACATCTCTCCCACACCTAAGAATGTGTTCTGGAATTCTGAGTGCAGGGAAGTTCCTCCAACTGACAGCAGCGCCTGGGTTCTAATTGAATCCCTTTGCTTGTCTTCCCTGATGGAAAGCCTAGGCGGGAGTGCGGGGGAAAGTGTGGTTTGGGCTCCAAAACCAAGTATTTGCGATGACCTCTCTATGGTTTGTGGAGGTGTTTAAACTACATCCCTAACCTGGGAACACCTGTGCCCCCATAAAGATCCGTGGAGTCTGTTTCCACACCTCCAGCACACACACGAACACTTGCACAGTTATCCTGAGAGTGGGCAGCCTCCTCCAACTGAGAGCAGGGCCTTGGTTCTTATAAAATCGCTTAACTTGTCTACCCTGTTTGGTTGCCTGATACGGAGTGCTGGGGAAAGGGTGGGTTGGGCTCTAAATCCAAGTATTAGCGAGTGCTTCTCCAAGGGATTTGGAGGTTATTAACCAAAAGCCCACAACATGGGAATACCTGTGCTCCTTGAAAAAAGCGTGGACTCTGTATCCCCAACACCAGAACACACATGAAGAAGTTTTCTGCTATCCTGAGTGTGGGCTGGCAATTTCAGGTGACAGAAGCGGCTGGGTTCTAATAGAATCCCTTAGCTTGTAATCCCTGAGTGTTTCCCTAGGACTGACTCTGAGAGAAACCTGGGGGTTGGGCTTTGAGGCCAAATAGTAGCGAGTGTCCCCGATGGACTGAGGAAGTATTTAGATGAATTCTCCATAAAGGGAAACACCTGAGCACCCATTCATCTGCGTGGAGTGGGGCTTCAAATCTCCCCACCACACAAGGTTGGGTTCCAGTATCCTGAGGGTGGGGTAGTTCCTCCAACTGACATCAGCGTCTTGGTTTTAATAGAATCCCTTTGCTTGTCTTCCCTGATGGTTTGCCTAGGCCAGTGTGTGGTTGAAAGTGGGATTTGGGATCTAAAACTAAGTATTAGCGTGTGCCTCTCCATGGGTAGTGGAGATGTTTAAACTACAACCCACAACTTGGGAATTACTGTGACCTCTGAAAAATGCGTGTGCTATGTATCCCCACGTCCAGCACACACAGGAAGAAGTGTTCTGGGGTTCTGAGTGTGGGGAGGTTCCTCCAACAGACAGCAGCACCTGGGTTGTAATAGAATCCCTTAGCTTGACTTCCCTAAGTGTTTTCCTAGGCCTAGCAGTAAGCGATGGTGGGGGATGGGCTCTAAAGCCAAGTATTAGCGAGTGCATCTCTGTGGGTAGTGGAGGGTTTTAAACTACTTCCCCAACCTTGGAACACCTGTGCCCCATAAAGATGCGTGGAATCTCTTTCCCCACCTCCAGCACACACACGGAGACGTGCTCAGGTATCCTGATTGTGGGGAGGCTCCTCCAAATGACAGCAGCGCCTGGGTTCTAAAAGAATCCCTTAGCTTGTCTTCCCTGATGGCATGCCTAGGCTGGAGAGTGGGGGAAAGTGGGGGTTGGGCTCTTAACCAAGTATAAGCGAGAGCCTATCCATGGGATGTGGGTTTTTAACCTACAACCCACAACCATGGAATAAATGTGCCCCCTGAAAGATGCTTTGACTGTTTCCCTACATCCAGCACACACACGAAGATGTGTTCTTGTATTCTGAGTGTGGGGAAGTTCCTCAAACTGACAGCAGCACCTGGATTCTATTAGTATCCCTTAGCTTCTGTTCCCTGAGTGTTCTTTTAGGCCAGGCCATGAGGGAAAGCTGGGGGTTGGGCTTGGAGGCCACGTAGCAGTGAGTGCCCCCTGATCCATTGAGGAAGTACTTAGAGGACTTCTCCCTAAACGGAACACCTTTTCCTGCATTCATCTGGGTGCAGTGGGGCTGCACATATCTCCCACACCTAAGAATGTGTTCTGGAATTCTGAGTGCAGGGAAGTTCCTCCAACTGACAGCAGCGCCTGGGTTCTAATTGAATCCCTTTGCTTGTCTTCCCTGATGGAAAGCCTAGGCGGGAGTGCGGGGGAAAGTGTGGTTTGGGCTCCAAAACCAAGTATTTGCGATGACCTCTCTATGGTTTGTGGAGGTGTTTAAACTACATCCCTAACCTGGGAACACCTGTGCCCCCATAAAGATCCGTGGAGTCTGTTTCCACACCTCCAGCACACACACGAACACTTGCACAGTTATCCTGAGAGTGGGCAGCCTCCTCCAACTGAGAGCAGGGCCTTGGTTCTTATAAAATCGCTTAACTTGTCTACCCTGTTTGGTTGCCTGATACGGAGTGCTGGGGAAAGGGTGGGTTGGGCTCTAAATCCAAGTATTAGCGAGTGCTTCTCCAAGGGATTTGGAGGTTATTAACCAAAAGCCCACAACATGGGAATACCTGTGCTCCTTGAAAAAAGCGTGGACTCTGTATCCCCAACACCAGAACACACATGAAGAAGTTTTCTGCTATCCTGAGTGTGGGCTGGCAATTTCAGGTGACAGAAGCGGCTGGGTTCTAATAGAATCCCTTAGCTTGTAATCCCTGAGTGTTTCCCTAGGACTGACTCTGAGAGAAACCTGGGGGTTGGGCTTTGAGGCCAAATAGTAGCGAGTGTCCCCGATGGACTGAGGAAGTATTTAGATGAATTCTCCATAAAGGGAAACACCTGAGCACCCATTCATCTGCGTGGAGTGGGGCTTCAAATCTCCCCACCACACAAGGTTGGGTTCCAGTATCCTGAGGGTGGGGTAGTTCCTCCAACTGACATCAGTGTCTTGGTTTTAATAGAATCCGTTTGCTTGTCTTCCCTGATGGTTTGCCTAGGCCAGTGTGTGGTTGAAAGTGGGATTTGGGATCTAAAACTAAGTATTAGCGTGTGCCTCTCCATGGGTAGTGGAGATGTTTAAACTACAACCCACAACTTGGGAATTACTGTGACCTCTGAAAAATGCGTGTGCTATGTATCCCCACGTCCAGCACACACAGGAAGAAGTGTTCTGGGGTTCTGAGTGTGGGGAGGTTCCTCCAACAGACAGCAGCACCTGGGTTGTAATAGAATCCCTTAGCTTGACTTCCCTAAGTGTTTTCCTAGGCCTAGCAGTAAGCGATGGTGGGGGATGGGCTCTAAAGCCAAGTATTAGCGAGTGCATCTCTGTGGGTAGTGGAGGGTTTTAAACTACTTCCCCAACCTTGGAACACCTGTGCCCCATAAAGATGCGTGGAATCTCTTTCCCCACCTCCAGCACACACACGGAGACGTGCTCAGGTATCCTGATTGTGGGGAGGCTCCTCCAAATGACAGCAGCGCCTGGGTTCTAAAAGAATCCCTTAGCTTGTCTTCCCTGATGGCATGCCTAGGCTGGAGAGTGGGGGAAAGTGGGGGTTGTGCTGTTAACCAAGTATAAGCGAGAGCATATCCATGGGATGTGGGTTTTTAACATACAACCCACAACCATGGAATAAATGTGCCCCCTGAAAGATGCTTTGACTGTTTCCCTACATCCAGCACACACACGAAGATGTGTTCTTGTATTCTGAGTGTGGGGAAGTTCCTCAAACTGACAGCAGCACCTGGATTCTATTAGTATCACTTAGCTTCTGTTCCCTGAGTGTTCTTTTAGGCCAGGCCATGAGGGAAAGCTGGGGGTTGGGCTTGGAGGCCACGTAGCAGTGAGTGCACCCTGATCCATTGAGGAAATACTTAGAGGACTTCTCCCTAAAGGGAACACCTTTTCCTGCATTCATCTGGGTGCAGTGGGGCTGCACATCTCTCCCACACCTAAGAATGTGTTCTGGAATTCTGAGTGCAGGGAAGTTCCTCCAACTGACAGCAGTGCCTGGGTTCTAATTGAATCCCTTTGCTTGTCTTCCCTGATGGAAAGCCTAGGCGGGAGTGCAGGGGAAAGTGTGGTTTGGGCTCCAAAACCAAGTATTTGCGATGACCTCTCTATGGTTTGTGGAGGTGTTTAAACTACATCCCTAACCTGGGAACACCTGTTCCCCCATAAAGATCCGTGGAGTCTGTTTCCACACCTCCAGCACACACACGAACACTTGCACAGTTATCCTGAGAGTGGGCAGCCTCCTCCAACTGAGAGCAGGGCCTTGGTTCTTATAAAATCGCTTAACTTGTCTACCCTGTTTGGTTGCCTGATACGGAGTGCTGGGGAAAGGGTGGGTTGGGCTCTAAATCCAAGTATTCGTGAGTGCTTCTCCATGGGATTTGGAGGTTATTAACCAAATACCCACAACATGGGAATACCTGTGCTCTTTGAAAAAAGCGTGGACTCTGTATCCCCACCACCCGAACACACATGACGGGAGTTTTCTGCTATCCTGAGTGTGGGCTGGCAATTTCAGGTGACAGAAGCGGCTGGGTTCTAATAGAATCCCTTAGCTTGTAATCCCTGAGTGTTTCCCTAGGACTGACTCTGAGAGAAACCTGGGGGTTGGGCTTTGAGGCCAAATAGTAGCGAGTGTCCCCGATGGACTGAGGAAGTATTTAGATGAATTCTCCATAAAGGGAAACACCTGAGCACCCATTCATCTGCGTGGAGTGGGGCTTCAAATCTCCCCACCACACAAGGTTGGGTTCCAGTATCCTGAGGGTGGGGTAGTTCCTCAAACTGACATCAGCGTCTTGGTTTTAATAGAATCCCTTTGCTTGTCTTCCCTGATGGTTTGCCTAGGCCAGTGTGTGGTTGAAAGTGGTATTTGGGCTCTAAAGCTAAATATTAGCGTGTGCCTCTCCATGGGTAGTGGAGATGTTTAAACTACAACCCACAACTTGGGAATTACTGTGACCTCTGAAAAATGCGTGTGCTATGTATCCCCACGTCCAGCACACACAGGAAGAAGTGTTCTGGGGTTCTGAGTGTGGGGAGGTTCCTCCAACAGACAGCAGCACCTGGGTTGTAATAGAATCCCTTAGCTTGACTTCCCTAAGTGTTTTCCTAGGCCTAGCAGTAAGCGATGGTGGGGGATGGGCTCTAAAGCCAAGTATTAGCGAGTGCATCTCTGTGGGTAGTGGAGGGTTTTAAACTACTTCCCCAACCTTGGAACACCTGTGCCCCATAAAGATGCGTGGAATCTCTTTCCCCACCTCCAGCACACACACGGAGACGTGCTCAGGTATCCTGATTGTGGGGAGGCTCCTCCAAATGACAGCAGCGCCTGGGTTCTAAAAGAATCCCTTAGCTTGTCTTCCCTGATGGCATGCCTAGGCTGGAGAGTGGGGGAAAGTGGGGGTTGGGCTCTTAACCAAGTATAAGCGAGAGCCTATCCATGGGATGTGGGTTTTTAACCTACAACCCACAACCATGGAATAAATGTGCCCCCTGAAAGATGCTTTGACTGTTTCCCTACATCCAGCACACACACGAAGATGTGTTCTTGTATTCTGAGTGTGGGGAAGTTCCTCAAACTGACAGCAGCACCTGGATTCTATTAGTATCCCTTAGCTTCTGTTCCCTGAGTGTTCTTTTAGGCCAGGCCATGAGGGAAAGCTGGGGGTTGGGCTTGGAGGCCACGTAGCAGTGAGTGCCCCCTGATCCATTGAGGAAGTACTTAGAGGACTTCTCCCTAAACGGAACACCTTTTCCTGCATTCATCTGGGTGCAGTGGGGCTGCACATATCTCCCACACCTAAGAATGTGTTCTGGAATTCTGAGTGCAGGGAAGTTCCTCCAACTGACAGCAGCGCCTGGGTTCTAATTGAATCCCTTTGCTTGTCTTCCCTGATGGAAAGCCTAGGCGGGAGTGCGGGGGAAAGTGTGGTTTGGGCTCCAAAACCAAGTATTTGCGATGACCTCTCTATGGTTTGTGGAGGTGTTTAAACTACATCCCTAACCTGGGAACACCTGTGCCCCCATAAAGATCCGTGGAGTCTGTTTCCACACCTCCAGCACACACACGAACACTTGCACAGTTATCCTGAGAGTGGGCAGCCTCCTCCAACTGAGAGCAGGGCCTTGGTTCTTATAAAATCGCTTAACTTGTCTACCCTGTTTGGTTGCCTGATACGGAGTGCTGGGGAAAGGGTGGGTTGGGCTCTAAATCCAAGTATTAGCGAGTGCTTCTCCAAGGGATTTGGAGGTTATTAACCAAAAGCCCACAACATGGGAATACCTGTGCTCCTTGAAAAAAGCGTGGACTCTGTATCCCCAACACCAGAACACACATGAAGAAGTTTTCTGCTATCCTGAGTGTGGGCTGGCAATTTCAGGTGACAGAAGCGGCTGGGTTCTAATAGAATCCCTTAGCTTGTAATCCCTGAGTGTTTCCCTAGGACTGACTCTGAGAGAAACCTGGGGGTTGGGCTTTGAGGCCAAATAGTAGCGAGTGTCCCCGATGGACTGAGGAAGTATTTAGATGAATTCTCCATAAAGGGAAACACCTGAGCACCCATTCATCTGCGTGGAGTGGGGCTTCAAATCTCCCCACCACACAAGGTTGGGTTCCAGTATCCTGAGGGTGGGGTAGTTCCTCCAACTGACATCAGTGTCTTGGTTTTAATAGAATCCGTTTGCTTGTCTTCCCTGATGGTTTGCCTAGGCCAGTGTGTGGTTGAAAGTGGGATTTGGGATCTAAAACTAAGTATTAGCGTGTGCCTCTCCATGGGTAGTGGAGATGTTTAAACTACAACCCACAACTTGGGAATTACTGTGACCTCTGAAAAATGCGTGTGCTATGTATCCCCACGTCCAGCACACACAGGAAGAAGTGTTCTGGGGTTCTGAGTGTGGGGAGGTTCCTCCAACAGACAGCAGCACCTGGGTTGTAATAGAATCCCTTAGCTTGACTTCCCTAAGTGTTTTCCTAGGCCTAGCAGTAAGCGATGGTGGGGGATGGGCTCTAAAGCCAAGTATTAGCGAGTGCATCTCTGTGGGTAGTGGAGGGTTTTAAACTACTTCCCCAACCTTGGAACACCTGTGCCCCATAAAGATGCGTGGAATCTCTTTCCCCACCTCCAGCACACACACGGAGACGTGCTCAGGTATCCTGATTGTGGGGAGGCTCCTCCAAATGACAGCAGCGCCTGGGTTCTAAAAGAATCCCTTAGCTTGTCTTCCCTGATGGCATGCCTAGGCTGGAGAGTGGGGGAAAGTGGGGGTTGTGCTGTTAACCAAGTATAAGCGAGAGCATATCCATGGGATGTGGGTTTTTAACATACAACCCACAACCATGGAATAAATGTGCCCCCTGAAAGATGCTTTGACTGTTTCCCTACATCCAGCACACACACGAAGATGTGTTCTTGTATTCTGAGTGTGGGGAAGTTCCTCAAACTGACAGCAGCACCTGGATTCTATTAGTATCCCTTAGCTTCTGTTCCCTGAGTGTTCTTTTAGGCCAGGCCATGAGGGAAAGCTGGGGGTTGGGCTTGGAGGCCACGTAGCAGTGAGTGCCCCCTGATCCATTGAGGAAATACTTAGAGGACTTCTCCCTAAAGGGAACACCTTTTCCTGCATTCATCTGGGTGCAGTGGGGCTGCACATCTCTCCCACACCTAAGAATGTGTTCTGGAATTCTGAGTGCAGGGAAGTTCCTCCAACTGACAGCAGTGCCTGGGTTCTAATTGAATCCCTTTGCTTGTCTTCCCTGATGGAAAGCCTAGGCGGGAGTGCAGGGGATAGTGTGGTTTGGGCTCCAAAACCAAGTATTTGCGATGACCTCTCTATGGTTTGTGGAGGTGTTTAAACTACATCCCTAACCTGGGAACACCTGTTCCCCCATAAAGATCCGTGGAGTCTGTTTCCACACCTCCAGCACACACACGAACACTTGCACAGTTATCCTGAGAGTGGGCAGCCTCCTCCAACTGAGAGCAGGGCCTTGGTTCTTATAAAATCGCTTAACTTGTCTACCCTGTTTGGTTGCCTGATACGGAGTGCTGGGGAAAGGGTGGGTTGGGCTCTAAATCCAAGTATTCGTGAGTGCTTCTCCATGGGATTTGGAGGTTATTAACCAAATACCCACAACATGGGAATACCTGTGCTCTTTGAAAAAAGCGTGGACTCTGTATCCCCACCACCCGAACACACATGACGGGAGTTTTCTGCTATCCTGAGTGTGGGCTGGCAATTTCAGGTGACAGAAGCGGCTGGGTTCTAATAGAATCCCTTAGCTTGTAATCCCTGAGTGTTTCCCTAGGACTGACTCTGAGAGAAACCTGGGGGTTGGGCTTTGAGGCCAAATAGTAGCGAGTGTCCCCGATGGACTGAGGAAGTATTTAGATGAATTCTCCATAAAGGGAAACACCTGAGCACCCATTCATCTGCGTGGAGTGGGGCTTCAAATCTCCCCACCACACAAGGTTGGGTTCCAGTATCCTGAGGGTGGGGTAGTTCCTCCAACTGACATCAGCGTCTTGGTTTTAATAGAATCCCTTTGCTTGTCTTCCCTGATGGTTTGCCTAGGCCAGTGTGTGGTTGAAAGTGGTATTTGGGCTCTAAAGCTAAATATTAGCGTGTGCCTCTCCATGGGTAGTGGAGATGTTTAAACTACAACCCACATCTTGGGAATTACTGTCACCCCTGAAAAATGCGTGTGCTATGTTTCCCCACGTCCATCACACACAGGAAGAAGTGTTCTGGGGTTCTGAGTGTGGGGAGGTTCCTCCAACAGACAGCAGCACCTGGGTTGTAATAGAATCCCTTCGCTTGACTTCCCTAAGTGTTTTCCTAGGGCTAGCAGTAAGCGATGGTGGGGGATGGGCTCTAAAGCCAAGTATTAGCGAGTGCATCTCTGTGGGTAGTGGAGGGTTTTAAACTACTTCCCCAACCTTGGAACACCTGTGCCCCATAAAGATGCGTGGAATCTGTTTCCCCACCTCCAGCACACACACGGAGACGTGCTTAGGTATCCTGATTGTGGGGAGGCTCCTCCAAATGACAGCAGCGCCTGGGTTCTAAAAGAATCCCTTAGCTTGTCTTCCCTGATGGCATGCCTAGGCTGGAGAGTGGGGGAAAGTGGGGGTTGGGCTCTAAACCAAGTATAAGCGAGAGCCTATCCATGGGATGTGGGTTTTTAACCTACAACCCACAACCATGGAATAAATGTGCCCCCTGAAAGATGCTTTGACTGTTTCCCTACATCCAGCACACACACGAAGATGTGTTCTTGTATTCTGAGTGTGGGGAAGTTCCTCAAACTGACAGCAGCACCTGGATTCTATTAGTATCCCTTAGCTTCTGTTCCCTGAGTGTTCTTTTAGGCCAGGCCATGAGGGAAAGCTGGGGGTTGGGCTTGGAGGCCACGTAGCAGTGAGTGCCCCCTGATCCATTGAGGAAGTACTTAGAGGACTTCTCCCTAAACGGAACACCTTTTCCTGCATTCATCTGGGTGCAGTGGGGCTGCACATCTCTCCCACACCTAAGAATGTGTTCTGGAATTCTGAGTGCAGGGAAGTTCCTCCAACTGACAGCAGCGCCTGGGTTCTAATTGAATCCCTTTGCTTGTCTTCCCTGATGGAAATCCTAGGCGGGAGTGCGGGGGACAGTGTGGTTTGGGCTCCAAAACCAAGTATTTGCGATGACCTCTC
This sequence comes from Vicugna pacos, assembly GCF_048564905.1. NCBI lineage: Eukaryota > Metazoa > Chordata > Mammalia > Artiodactyla > Camelidae > Vicugna > Vicugna pacos. The sequence continues at coordinate 23,818,190 of NW_027328740.1, forward strand.
TATGGTTTGTGGAGGTGTTTAAACTACATCCCTAACCTGGGAACACCTGTGCCCCCATAAAGATCCGTGGAGTCTGTTTCCACACCTCCAGCACACACACGAACACTTGCACAGTTATCCTGAGAGTGGGCAGCCTCCTCCAACTGAGAGCAGGGCCTTGGTTCTTATAAAATCGCTTAACTTGTCTACCTGTTTGGTTGCCTGATACGGAGTGCTGGGGAAAGGGTGGGTTGGGCTCTAAATCCAAGTATTAGCGAGTGCTTCTCCAAGGGATTTGGAGGTTATTAACCAAAAGCCCACAACATGGGAATACCTGTGCTCCTTGAAAAAAGCGTGGACTCTGTATCCCCAACACCAGAACACACATGAAGAAGTTTTCTGCTATCCTGAGTGTGGGCTGGCAATTTCAGGTGACAGAAGCGGCTGGGTTCTAATAGAATCCCTTAGCTTGTAATCCCTGAGTGTTTCCCTAGGACTGACTCTGAGAGAAACCTGGGGGTTGGGCTTTGAGGCCAAATAGTAGCGAGTGTCCCCGATGGACTGAGGAAGTATTTAGATGAATTCTCCATAAAGGGAAACACCTGAGCACCCATTCATCTGCGTGGAGTGGGGCTTCAAATCTCCCCACCACACAAGGTTGGGTTCCAGTATCCTGAGGGTGGGGTAGTTCCTCCAACTGACATCAGCGTCTTGGTTTTAATAGAATCCGTTTGCTTGTCTTCCCTGATGGTTTGCCTAGGCCAGTGTGTGGTTGAAAGTGGGATTTGGGATCTAAAACTAAGTATTAGCGTGTGCCACTCCATGGGTAGTGGAGATGTTTAAACTACAACCCACAACTTGGGAATTACTGTGACCTCTGAAAAATGCGTGTGCTATGTATCCCCACGTCCAGCACACACAGGAAGAAGTGTTCTGGGGTTCTGAGTGTGGGGAGGTTCCTCCAACAGACAGCAGCACCTGGGTTGTAATAGAATCCCTTCGCTTGACTTCCCTAAGTGTTTTCCTAGGCCTAGCAGTAAGCGATGGTGGGGGATGGGCTCTAAAGCCAAGTATTAGCGAGTGCATCTCTGTGGGTAGTGGAGGGTTTTAAACTACTTCCCCAACCTTGGAACACCTGTGCCCCATAAAGATGCGTGGAATCTCTTTCCCCACCTCCAGCACACACACGGAGACGTGCTCAGGTATCCTGATTGTGGGGAGGCTCCTCCAAATGACAGCAGCGCCTGGGTTCTAAAAGAATCCCTTAGCTTGTCTTCCCTGATGGCATGCCTAGGCTGGAGAGTGGGGGAAAGTGGGGGTTGGGCTCTTAACCAAGTATAAGCGAGAGCCTATCCATGGGATGTGGGTTTTTAACCTACAACCCACAACCATGGAATAAATGTGCCCCCTGAAAGATGCTTTGACTGTTTCCCTACATCCAGCACACACACGAAGATGTGTTCTTGTATTCTGAGTGTGGGGAAGTTCCTCAAACTGACAGCAGCACCTGGATTCTATTAGTATCCCTTAGCTTCTGTTCCCTGAGTGTTCTTTTAGGCCAGGCCATGAGGGAAAGCTGGGGGTTGGGCTTGGAGGCCACGTAGCAGTGAGTGCCCCCTGATCCATTGAGGAAGTACTTAGAGGACTTCTCCCTAAACGGAACACCTTTTCCTGCATTCATCTGGGTGCAGTGGGGCTGCACATCTCTCCCACACCTAAGAATGTGTTCTGGAATTCTGAGTGCAGGGAAGTTCCTCCAACTGACAGCAGCGCCTGGGTTCTAATTGAATCCCTTTGCTTGTCTTCCCTGATGGAAAGCCTAGGCGGGAGTGCGGGGGAAAGTGTGGTTTGGGCTCCAAAACCAAGTATTTGCGATGACCTCTCTATGGTTTGTGGAGGTGTTTAAACTACATCCCTAACCTGGGAACACCTGTGCCCCCATAAAGATCCGTGGAGTCTGTTTCCACACCTCCAGCACACACACGAACACTTGCACAGTTATCCTGAGAGTGGGCAGCCTCCTCCAACTGAGAGCAGGGCCTTGGTTCTTATAAAATCGCTTAACTTGTCTACCCTGTTTGGTTGCCTGATACGGAGTGCTGGGGAAAGGGTGGGTTGGGCTCTAAATCCAAGTATTAGCGAGTGCTTCTCCAAGGGATTTGGAGGTTATTAACCAAAAGCCCACAACATGGGAATACCTGTGCTCCTTGAAAAAAGCGTGGACTCTGTATCCCCAACACCAGAACACACATGAAGAAGTTTTCTGCTATCCTGAGTGTGGGCTGGCAATTTCAGGTGACAGAAGCGGCTGGGTTCTAATAGAATCCCTTAGCTTGTAATCCCTGAGTGTTTCCCTAGGACTGACTCTGAGAGAAACCTGGGGGTTGGGCTTTGAGGCCAAATAGTAGCGAGTGTCCCCGATGGACTGAGGAAGTATTTAGATGAATTCTCCATAAAGGGAAACACCTGAGCACCCATTCATCTGCGTGGAGTGGGGCTTCAAATCTCCCCACCACACAAGGTTGGGTTCCAGTATCCTGAGGGTGGGGTAGTTCCTCCAACTGACATCAGCGTCTTGGTTTTAATAGAATCCGTTTGCTTGTCTTCCCTGATGGTTTGCCTAGGCCAGTGTGTGGTTGAAAGTGGGATTTGGGATCTAAAACTAAGTATTAGCGTGTGCCTCTCCATGGGTAGTGGAGATGTTTAAACTACAACCCACAACTTGGGAATTACTGTGACCTCTGAAAAATGCGTGTGCTATGTATCCCCACGTCCAGCACACACAGGAAGAAGTGTTCTGGGGTTCTGAGTGTGGGGAGGTTCCTCCAACAGACAGCAGCACCTGGGTTGTAATAGAATCCCTTCGCTTGACTTCCCTAAGTGTTTTCCTAGGCCTAGCAGTAAGCGATGGTGGGGGATGGGCTCTAAAGCCAAGTATTAGCGAGTGCATCTCTGTGGGTAGTGGAGGGTTTTAAACTACTTCCCCAACCTTGGAACACCTGTGCCCCATAAAGATGCGTGGAATCTGTTTCCCCACCTCCAGCACACACACGGAGACGTGCTCAGGTATCCTGATTGTGGGGAGGCTCCTCCAAATGACAGCAGCGCCTGGGTTCTAAAAGAATCCCTTAGCTTGTCTTCCCTGATGGCATGCCTAGGCTGGAGAGTGGGGGAAAGTGGGGGTTGGGCTCTAAACCAAGTATAAGCGAGAGCCTATCCATGGGATGTGGGTTTTTAACCTACAACCCACAACCATGGAATAAATGTGCCCCCTGAAAGATGCTTTGACTGTTTCCCTACATCCAGCACACACACGAAGATGTGTTCTTGTATTCTGAGTGTGGGGAAGTTCCTCAAACTGACAGCAGCACCTGGATTCTATTAGTATCCCTTAGCTTCTGTTCCCTGAGTGTTCTTTTAGGCCAGGCCATGAGGGAAAGCTGGGGGTTGGGCTTGGAGGCCACGTAGCAGTGAGTGCCCCCTGATCCATTGAGGAAGTACTTAGAGGACTTCTCCCTAAACGGAACACCTTTTCCTGCATTCATCTGGGTGCAGTGGGGCTGCACATCTCTCCCACACCTAAGAATGTGTTCTGGAATTCTGAGTGCAGGGAAGTTCCTCCAACTGACAGCAGCGCCTGGGTTCTAATTGAATCCCTTTGCTTGTCTTCCCTGATGGAAAGCCTAGGCGGGAGTGCGGGGGAAAGTGTGGTTTGGGCTCCAAAACCAAGTATTTGCGATGACCTCTCTATGGTTTGTGGAGGTGTTTAAACTACATCCCTAACCTGGGAACACCTGTGCCCCCATAAAGATCCGTGGAGTCTGTTTCCACACCTCCAGCACACACACGAACACTTGCACAGTTATCCTGAGAGTGGGCAGCCTCCTCCAACTGAGAGCAGGGCCTTGGTTCTTATAAAATCGCTTAACTTGTCTACCCTGTTTGGTTGCCTGATACGGAGTGCTGGGGAAAGGGTGGGTTGGGCTCTAAATCCAAGTATTAGCGAGTGCTTCTCCAAGGGATTTGGAGGTTATTAACCAAAAGCCCACAACATGGGAATACCTGTGCTCCTTGAAAAAAGCGTGGACTCTGTATCCCCAACACCAGAACACACATGAAGAAGTTTTCTGCTATCCTGAGTGTGGGCTGGCAATTTCAGGTGACAGAAGCGGCTGGGTTCTAATAGAATCCCTTAGCTTGTAATCCCTGAGTGTTTCCCTAGGACTGACTCTGAGAGAAACCTGGGGGTTGGGCTTTGAGGCCAAATAGTAGCGAGTGTCCCCGATGGACTGAGGAAGTATTTAGATGAATTCTCCATAAAGGGAAACACCTGAGCACCCATTCATCTGCGTGGAGTGGGGCTTCAAATCTCCCCACCACACAAGGTTGGGTTCCAGTATCCTGAGGGTGGGGTAGTTCCTCCAACTGACATCAGCGTCTTGGTTTTAATAGAATCCGTTTGCTTGTCTTCCCTGATGGTTTGCCTAGGCCAGTGTGTGGTTGAAAGTGGGATTTGGGATCTAAAACTAAGTATTAGCGTGTGCCTCTCCATGGGTAGTGGAGATGTTTAAACTACAACCCACAACTTGGGAATTACTGTGACCTCTGAAAAATGCGTGTGCTATGTATCCCCACGTCCAGCACACACAGGAAGAAGTGTTCTGGGGTTCTGAGTGTGGGGAGGTTCCTCCAACAGACAGCAGCACCTGGGTTGTAATAGAATCCCTTCGCTTGACTTCCCTAAGTGTTTTCCTAGGCCTAGCAGTAAGCGATGGTGGGGGATGGGCTCTAAAGCCAAGTATTAGCGAGTGCATCTCTGTGGGTAGTGGAGGGTTTTAAACTACTTCCCCAACCTTGGAACACCTGTGCCCCATAAAGATGCGTGGAATCTGTTTCCCCACCTCCAGCACACACACGGAGACGTGCTCAGGTATCCTGATTGTGGGGAGGCTCCTCCAAATGACAGCAGCGCCTGGGTTCTAAAAGAATCCCTTAGCTTGTCTTCCCTGATGGCATGCCTAGGCTGGAGAGTGGGGGAAAGTGGGGGTTGGGCTCTAAACCAAGTATAAGCGAGAGCCTATCCATGGGATGTGGGTTTTTAACCTACAACCCACAACCATGGAATAAATGTGCCCCCTGAAAGATGCTTTGACTGTTTCCCTACATCCAGCACACACACGAAGATGTGTTCTTGTATTCTGAGTGTGGGGAAGTTCCTCAAACTGACAGCAGCACCTGGATTCTATTAGTATCCCTTAGCTTCTGTTCCCTGAGTGTTCTTTTAGGCCAGGCCATGAGGGAAAGCTGGGGGTTGGGCTTGGAGGCCACGTAGCAGTGAGTGCCCCCTGATCCATTGAGGAAGTACTTAGAGGACTTCTCCCTAAACGGAACACCTTTTCCTGCATTCATCTGGGTGCAGTGGGGCTGCACATCTCTCCCACACCTAAGAATGTGTTCTGGAATTCTGAGTGCAGGGAAGTTCCTCCAACTGACAGCAGCGCCTGGGTTCTAATTGAATCCCTTTGCTTGTCTTCCCTGATGGAAAGCCTAGGCGGGAGTGCGGGGGAAAGTGTGGTTTGGGCTCCAAAACCAAGTATTTGCGATGACCTCTCTATGGTTTGTGGAGGTGTTTAAACTACATCCCTAACCTGGGAACACCTGTGCCCCCATAAAGATCCGTGGAGTCTGTTTCCACACCTCCAGCACACACACGAACACTTGCACAGTTATCCTGAGAGTGGGCAGCCTCCTCCAACTGAGAGCAGGGCCTTGGTTCTTATAAAATCGCTTAACTTGTCTACCCTGTTTGGTTGCCTGATACGGAGTGCTGGGGAAAGGGTGGGTTGGGCTCTAAATCCAAGTATTAGCGAGTGCTTCTCCAAGGGATTTGGAGGTTATTAACCAAAAGCCCACAACATGGGAATACCTGTGCTCCTTGAAAAAAGCGTGGACTCTGTATCCCCAACACCAGAACACACATGAAGAAGTTTTCTGCTATCCTGAGTGTGGGCTGGCAATTTCAGGTGACAGAAGCGGCTGGGTTCTAATAGAATCCCTTAGCTTGTAATCCCTGAGTGTTTCCCTAGGACTGACTCTGAGAGAAACCTGGGGGTTGGGCTTTGATGCCAAATAGTAGTGAGTGTCCCCGATGGACTGAGGAAGTATTTAGATGAATTCTCCATAAAGGGAAACACCTGAGCACCCATTCATCTGCGTGGAGTGGGGCTTCAAATCTCCCCACCACACAAGGTTGGGTTCCAGTATCCTGAGGGTGGGGTAGTTCCTCCAACTGACATCAGCGTCTTGGTTTTAATAGAATCCGTTTGCTTGTCTTCCCTGATGGTTTGCCAAGGCCAGTGTGTGGTTGAAAGTGGGATTTGGGATCTAAAACTAAGTATTAGCGTGTGCCTCTCCATGGGTAGTGGAGATGTTTAAACTACAACCCACAACTTGGGAATTACTGTGACCTCTGAAATATGCGTGTGCTATGTATCCCCACGTCCAGCACACACAGGAAGAAGTGTTCTGGGGTTCTGAGTGTGGGGAGGTTCCTCCAACAGACAGCAGCACCTGGGTTGTAATAGAATCCCTTAGCTTGACTTCCCTAAGTGTTTTCCTAGGCCTAGCAGTAAGCAATGGTGGGGGATGGGCTCTAAAGCCAAGTATTAGCGAGTGCATCTCTGTGGGTAGTGGAGGGTTTTAAACTACTTCCCCAACCTTGGAACACCTGTGCCCCATAAAGATGCGTGGAATCTCTTTCCCCACCTCCAGCACACACACGGAGACGTACTCAGGTATCCTGATTGTGGGGAGGCTCCTCCAAATGACAGCAGCGCCTGGGTTCTAAAAGAATCCCTTAGCTTGTCTTCCCTGATGGCATGCCTAGGCTGGAGAGTGGGGGAAAGTGGGGGTTGGGCTGTTAACCAAGTATAAGCGAGAGCCTATCCATGGGATGTGGGTTTTTAACCTACAACCCACAACCATGGAATAAATGTGCCCCCTGAAAGATGCTTTGACTGTTTCCCTACATCCAGCACACACACGAAGATGTGTTCTTGTATTCTGAGTGTGGGGAAGTTCCTCAAACTGACAGCAGCACCTGGATTCTATTAGTATCCCTTAGCTTCTGTTCCCTGAGTGTTCTTTTAGGCCAGGCCATGAGGGAAAGCTGGGGGTTGGGCTTGGAGGCCACGTAGCAGTGAGTGCCCCCTGATCCATTGAGGAAGTACTTAGAGGACTTCTCCCTAAACGGAACACCTTTTCCTGCATTCATCTGGGTGCAGTGGGGCTGCACATCTCTCCCACACCTAAGAATGTGTTCTGGAATTCTGAGTGCAGGGAAGTTCCTCCAACTGACAGCAGCGCCTGGGTTCTAATTGAATCCCTTTGCTTGTCTTCCCTGATGGAAAGCCTAGGCGGGAGTGCGGGGGAAAGTGTGGTTTGGGCTCCAAAACCAAGTATTTGCGATGACCTCTCTATGGTTTGTGGAGGTGTTTAAACTACATCCCTAACCTGGGAACACCTGTGCCCCCATAAAGATCCGTGGAGTCTGTTTCCACACCTCCAGCACACACACGAACACTTGCACAGTTATCCTGAGAGTGGGCAGCCTCCTCCAACTGAGAGCAGGGCCTTGGTTCTTATAAAATCGCTTAACTTGTCTACCCTGTTTGGTTGCCTGATACGGAGTGCTGGGGAAAGGGTGGGTTGGGCTCTAAATCCAAGTATTAGCGAGTGCTTCTCCAAGGGATTTGGAGGTTATTAACCAAAAGCCCACAACATGGGAATACCTGTGCTCCTTGAAAAAAGCGTGGACTCTGTATCCCCAACACCAGAACACACATGAAGAAGTTTTCTGCTATCCTGAGTGTGGGCTGGCAATTTCAGGTGACAGAAGCGGCTGGGTTCTAATAGAATCCCTTAGCTTGTAATCCCTGAGTGTTTCCCTAGGACTGACTCTGAGAGAAACCTGGGGGTTGGGCTTTGAGGCCAAATAGTAGCGAGTGTCCCCGATGGACTGAGGAAGTATTTAGATGAATTCTCCATAAAGGGAAACACCTGAGCACCCATTCATCTGCGTGGAGTGGGGCTTCAAATCTCCCCACCACACAAGGTTGGGTTCCAGTATCCTGAGGGTGTGGTAGTTCCTCCAACTGACATCAGCGTCTTGGTTTTAATAGAATCCCTTTGCTTGTCTTCCCTGATGGTTTGCCTAGGCCAGTGTGTGGCTGAAAGTGGGATTTGGGATCTAAAACTAAGTATTAGCGTGTGCCTCTCCATGGGTTGTGGAGATGTTTAAACTACAACCCACAACTTGGGAATTACTGTGACCCCTGAAAAATGCGTGTGCTATGTTTCCCCACCTCCAGCACACACAGGAAGAAGTGTTCTGGGGTTCTGAGTGTGGGGAGTTTCCTCCAACAGACAGCAGCACCTGGGTTGTAATAGAATCCCTTAGCTTGACTTCCCTAAGTGTTTTCCTAGGCCTAGCAGTAAGCGATGGTGGGGGATGGGCTCTAAAGCCAAGTATTAGCGAGTGCATCTCTGTGGGTAGTGGAGGGTTTTAAACTACTTCCCCAACCTTGGAACACCTGTGCCCCATAAAGATGCGTGGAATCTCTTTCCCCACCTCCAGCACACACACGGAGACGTGCTCAGGTATCCTGATTGTGGGGAGGCTCCTCCAAATGACAGCAGCGCCTGGGTTCTAAAAGAATCCCTTAGCTTGTCTTCCCTGATGGCATGCCTAGGCTGGAGAGTGGGGGAAAGTGGGGGTTGGGCTCTTAACCAAGTATAAGCGAGAGCCTATCCATGGGATGTGGGTTTTTAACCTACAACCCACAACCATGGAATAAATGTGCCCCCTGAAAGATGCTTTGACTGTTTCCCTACATCCAGCACACACACGAAGATGTGTTCTTGTATTCTGAGTGTGGGGAAGTTCCTCAAACTGACAGCAGCACCTGGATTCTATTAGTATCCCTTAGCTTCTGTTCCCTGAGTGTTCTTTTAGGCCAGGCCATGAGGGAAAGCTGGGGGTTGGGCTTGGAGGCCACGTAGCAGTGAGTGCCCCCTGATCCATTGAGGAAGTACTTAGAGGACTTCTCCCTAAAGGGAACACCTTTTCCTGCATTCATCTGGGTGCAGTGGGGCTGCACATCTCTCCCACACCTAAGAATGTGTTCTGGAATTCTGAGTGCAGGGAAGTTCCTCCAACTGACAGCAGCGCCTGGGTTCTAATTGAATCCCTTTGCTTGTCTTCCCTGATGGAAAGCCTAGGCGGGAGTGCGGGGGAAAGTGTGGTTTGGGCTCCAAAACCAAGTATTTGCGATGACCTCTCTATGGTTTGTGGAGGTGTTTAAACTACATCCCTAACCTGGGAACACCTGTGCCCCCATAAAGATCCGTGGAGTCTGTTTCCACACCTCCAGCACACACACGAACACTTGCACAGTTATCCTGAGAGTGGGCAGCCTCCTCCAACTGAGAGCAGGGCCTTGGTTCTTATAAAATCGCTTAACTTGTCTACCCTGTTTGGTTGCCTGATACGGAGTGCTGGGGAAAGGGTGGGTTGGGCTCTAAATCCAAGTATTAGCGAGTGCTTCTCCAAGGGATTTGGAGGTTATTAACCAAAAGCCCACAACATGGGAATACCTGTGCTCCTTGAAAAAAGCTTGGACTCGGTATCCCCACCACCAGAACACACATGAAGAAGTTTTCTGCTATCCTGAGTGTGGGCTGGCAATTTCAGGTGACAGAAGCGGCTGGGTTCTAATAGAATCCCTTAGCTTGTAATCCCTGAGTGTTTCCCTAGGACTGACTCTGAGAGAAACCTGGGGGTTGGGCTTTGAGGCCAAATAGTAGCGAGTGTCCCCGATGGACTGAGGAAGTATTTAGATGAATTCTCCATAAAGGGAAACACCTGAGCACCCATTCATCTGCGTGGAGTGGGGCTTCAAATCTCCCCACCACACAAGGTTGGGTTCCAGTATCCTGAGGGTGGGGTAGTTCCTCCAACTGACATCAGCGTCTTGGTTTGAATAGAATCCCTTTGCTTGTCTTCCCTGATGGATTGCCTAGGCCAGTGTGTGGCTGAAAGTGGGATTTGGGATCTAAAACTAAGTATTAGCGTGTGCCTCTCCATGGGTTGTGGAGATGTTTAAACTACAACCCACAACTTGGGAATTACTGTGACCCCTGAAAAATGCGTGTGCTATGTTTCCCCACCTCCAGCACACACAGGAAGAAGTGTTCTGGGGTTCTGAGTGTGGGGAGTTTCCTCCAACAGACAGCAGCACCTGGGTTGTAATAGAATCCCTTAGCTTGACTTCCCTAAGTGTTTTCCTAGGCCTAGCAGTAAGCGATGGTGGGGGATGGGCTCTAAAGCCAAGTATTAGCGAGTGCATCTCTGTGGGTAGTGGAGGGTTTTAAACTACTTCCCCAACCTTGGAACACCTGTGCCCCATAAAGATGCGTGGAATCTCTTTCCCCACCTCCAGCACACACACGGAGACGTGCTCAGGTATCCTGATTGTGGGGAGGCTCCTCCAAATGACAGCAGCGCCTGGGTTCTAAAAGAATCCCTTAGCTTGTCTTCCCTGATGGCATGCCTAGGCTGGAGAGTGGGGGAAAGTGGGGGTTGGGCTCTTAACCAAGTATAAGCGAGAGCCTATCCATGGGATGTGGGTTTTTAACCTACAACCCACAACCATGGAATAAATGTGCCCCCTGAAAGATGCTTTGACTGTTTCCCTACATCCAGCACACACACGAAGATGTGTTCTTGTATTCTGAGTGTGGGGAAGTTCCTCAAACTGACAGCAGCACCTGGATTCTATTAGTATCCCTTAGCTTCTGTTCCCTGAGTGTTCTTTTAGGCCAGGCCATGAGGGAAAGCTGGGGGTTGGGCTTGGAGGCCACGTAGCAGTGAGTGCCCCCTGATCCATTGAGGAAGTACTTAGAGGACTTCTCCCTAAACGGAACACCTTTTCCTGCATTCATCTGGGTGCAGTGGGGCTGCACATCTCTCCCACACCTAAGAATGTGTTCTGGAATTCTGAGTGCAGGGAAGTTCCTCCAACTGACAGCAGCGCCTGGGTTCTAATTGAATCCCTTTGCTTGTCTTCCCTGATGGAAAGCCTAGGCGGGAGTGCGGGGGAAAGTGTGGTTTGGGCTCCAAAACCAAGTATTTGCGATGACCTCTCTATGGTTTGTGGAGGTGTTTAAACTACATCCCTAACCTGGGAACACCTGTGCCCCCATAAAGATCCGTGGAGTCTGTTTCCACACCTCCAGCACACACACGAACACTTGCACAGTTATCCTGAGAGTGGGCAGCCTCCTCCAACTGAGAGCAGGGCCTTGGTTCTTATAAAATCGCTTAACTTGTCTACCCTGTTTGGTTGCCTGATACGGAGTGCTGGGGAAAGGGTGGGTTGGGCTCTAAATCCAAGTATTAGCGAGTGCTTCTCCAAGGGATTTGGAGGTTATTAACCAAAAGCCCACAACATGGGAATACCTGTGCTCCTTGAAAAAAGCTTGGACTCGGTATCCCCACCACCAGAACACACATGAAGAAGTTTTCTGCTATCCTGAGTGTGGGCTGGCAATTTCAGGTGACAGAAGCGGCTGGGTTCTAATAGAATCCCTTAGCTTGTAATCCCTGAGTGTTTCCCTAGGACTGACTCTGAGAGAAACCTGGGGGTTGGGCTTTGAGGCCAAATAGTAGCGAGTGTCCCCGATGGACTGAGGAAGTATTTAGATGAATTCTCCATAAAGGGAAACACCTGAGCACCCATTCATCTGCGTGGAGTGGGGCTTCAAATCTCCCCACCACACAAGGTTGGGTTCCAGTATCCTGAGGGTGGGGTAGTTCCTCCAACTGACATCAGCGTCTTGGTTTTAATAGAATCCGTTTGCTTGTCTTCCCTGATGGTTTGCCTAGGCCAGTGTGTGGTTGAAAGTGGGATTTGGGATCTAAAACTAAGTATTAGCGTGTGCCTCTCCATGGGTAGTGGAGATGTTTAAACTACAACCCACAACTTGGGAATTACTGTGACCTCTGAAAAATGCGTGTGCTATGTATCCCCACGTCCAGCACACACAGGAAGATGTGTTCTGGGGTTCTGAGTGTGGGGAGGTTCCTCCAACAGACAGCAGCACCTGGGTTGTAATAGAATCCCTTAGCTTGACTTCCCTAAGTGTTTTCCTAGGCCTAGCAGTAAGCGATGGTGGGGGATGGGCTCTAAAGCCAAGTATTAGCGAGTGCATCTCTGTGGGTAGTGGAGGGTTTTAAACTACTTCCCCAACCTTGGAACACCTGTGCCCCATAAAGATGCGTGGAATCTCTTTCCCCACCTCCAGCACATACACGGAGACGTGCTCAGGTATCCTGATTGTGGGGAGGCTCCTCCAAATGACAGCAGCGCCTGGGTTCTAAAAGAATCCCTTAGCTTGTCTTCCCTGATGGCATGCCTAGGCTGGAGAGTGGGGGAAAGTGGGGGTTGGGCTCTTAACCAAGTATAAGCGAGAGCCTATCCATGGGATGTGGGTTTTTAACCTACAACCCACAACCATGGAATAAATGTGCCCCCTGAAAGATGCTTTGACTGTTTCCCTACATCCAGCACACACACGAAGATGTGTTCTTGTATTCTGAGTGTGGGGAAGTTCCTCAAACTGACAGCAGCACCTGGATTCTATTAGTATCCCTTAGCTTCTGTTCCCTGAGTGTTCTTTTAGGCCAGGCCATGAGGGAAAGCTGGGGGTTGGGCTTGGAGGCCACGTAGCAGTGAGTGCCCCCTGATCCATTGAGGAAGTACTTAGAGGACTTCTCCCTAAACGGAACACCTTTTCCTGCATTCATCTGGGTGCAGTGGGGCTGCACATCTCTCCCACACCTAAGAATGTGTTCTGGAATTCTGAGTCCAGGGAAGTTCCTCCAACTGACAGCAGCGCCTGGGTTCTAATTGAATCCCTTTGCTTGTCTTCCCTGATGGAAAGCCTAGGCGGGAGTGCGGGGGAAAGTGTGGTTTGGGCTCCAAAACCAAGTATTTGCGATGACCTCTCTATGGTTTGTGGAGGTGTTTAAACTACATCCCTAACCTGGGAACACCTGTGCCCCCATAAAGATCCGTGGAGTCTGTTTCCACACCTCCAGCACACACACGAACACTTGCACAGTTATCCTGAGAGTGGGCAGCCTCCTCCAACTGAGAGCAGGGCCTTGGTTCTTATAAAATCGCTTAACTTGTCTACCCTGTTTGGTTGCCTGATACGGAGTGCTGGGGAAAGGGTGGGTTGGGCTCTAAATCCAAGTATTAGCGAGTGCTTCTCCAAGGGATTTGGAGGTTATTAACCAAAAGCCCACAACATGGGAATACCTGTGCTCCTTGAAAAAAGCGTGGACTCTGTATCCCCAACACCAGAACACACATGAAGAAGTTTTCTGCTATCCTGAGTGTGGGCTGGCAATTTCAGGTGACAGAAGCGGCTGGGTTCTAATAGAATCCCTTAGCTTGTAATCCCTGAGTGTTTCCCTAGGACTGACTCTGAGAGAAACCTGGGGGTTGGGCTTTGAGGCCAAATAGTAGCGAGTGTCCCCGATGGACTGAGGAAGTATTTAGATGAATTCTCCATAAAGGGAAACACCTGAGCACCCATTCATCTGCGTGGAGTGGGGCTTCAAATCTCCCCACCACACAAGGTTGGGTTCCAGTATCCTGAGGGTGGGGTAGTTCCTCCAACTGACATCAGCGTCTTGGTTTGAATAGAATCCCTTTGCTTGTCTTCCCTGATGGTTTGCCTAGGCCAGTGTGTGGCTGAAAGTGGGATTTGGGATCTAAAACTAAGTATTAGCGTGTGCCTCTCCATGGGTAGTGGAGATGTTTAAACTACAACCCACAACTTGGGAATTACTGTGACCCCTGAAAAATGCGTGTGCTATGTTTCCCCACCTCCAGCACACACAGGAAGAAGTGTTCTGGGGTTCTGAGTGTGGGGAGTTTCCTCCAACAGACAGCAGCACCTGGGTTGTAATAGAATCCCTTAGCTTGACTTCCCTAAGTGTTTTCCTAGGCCTAGCAGTAAGCGATGGTGGGGGATGGGCTCTAAAGCCAAGTATTAGCGAGTGCATCTCTGTGGGTAGTGGAGGGTTTTAAACTACTTCCCCAACCTTGGAACACCTGTGCCCCATAAAGATGCGTGGAATCTCTTTCCCCACCTCCAGCACACACACGGAGACGTGCTCAGGTATCCTGATTGTGGGGAGGCTCCTCCAAATGACAGCAGCGCCTGGGTTCTAAAAGAATCCCTTAGCTTGTCTTCCCTGATGGCATGCCTAGGCTGGAGAGTGGGGGAAAGTGGGGGTTGGGCTCTTAACCAAGTATAAGCGAGAGCCTATCCATGGGATGTGGGTTTTTAACCTACAACCCACAACCATGGAATAAATGTGCCCCCTGAAAGATGCTTTGACTGTTTCCCTACATCCAGCACACACACGAAGATGTGTTCTTGTATTCTGAGTGTGGGGAAGTTCCTCAAACTGACAGCAGCACCTGGATTCTATTAGTATCCCTTAGCTTCTGTTCCCTGAGTGTTCTTTTAGGCCAGGCCATGAGGGAAAGCTGGGGGTTGGGCTTGGAGGCCACGTAGCAGTGAGTGCCCCCTGATCCATTGAGGAAGTACTTAGAGGACTTCTCCCTAAAGGGAACACCTTTTCCTGCATTCATCTGGGTGCAGTGGGGCTGCACATCTCTCCCACACCTAAGAATGTGTTCTGGAATTCTGAGTGCAGGGAAGTTCCTCCAACTGACAGCAGCGCCTGGGTTCTAATTGAATCCCTTTGCTTGTCTTCCCTGATGGAAAGCCTAGGCGGGAGTGCGGGGGAAAGTGTGGTTTGGGCTCCAAAACCAAGTATTTGCGATGACCTCTCTATGGTTTGTGGAGGTGTTTAAACTACATCCCTAACCTGGGAACACCTGTGCCCCCATAAAGATCCGTGGAGTCTGTTTCCACACCTCCAGCACACACACGAACACTTGCACAGTTATCCTGAGAGTGGGCAGCCTCCTCCAACTGAGAGCAGGGCCTTGGTTCTTATAAAATCGCTTAACTTGTCTACCCTGTTTGGTTGCCTGATACGGAGTGCTGGGGAAAGGGTGGGTTGGGCTCTAAATCCAAGTATTAGCGAGTGCTTCTCCAAGGGATTTGGAGGTTATTAACCAAAAGCCCACAACATGGGAATACCTGTGCTCCTTGAAAAAAGCTTGGACTCGGTATCCCCACCACCAGAACACACATGAAGAAGTTTTCTGCTATCCTGAGTGTGGGCTGGCAATTTCAGGTGACAGAAGCGGCTGGGTTCTAATAGAATCCCTTAGCTTGTAATCCCTGAGTGTTTCCCTAGGACTGACTCTGAGAGAAACCTGGGGGTTGGGCTTTGAGGCCAAATAGTAGCGAGTGTCCCCGATGGACTGAGGAAGTATTTAGATGAATTCTCCATAAAGGGAAACACCTGAGCACCCATTCATCTGCGTGGAGTGGGGCTTCAAATCTCCCCACCACACAAGGTTGGGTTCCAGTATCCTGAGGGTGGGGTAGTTCCTCCAACTGACATCAGCGTCTTGGTTTTAATAGAATCCGTTTGCTTGTCTTCCCTGATGGTTTGCCTAGGCCAGTGTGTGGTTGAAAGTGGGATTTGGGATCTAAAACTAAGTATTAGCGTGTGCCTCTCCATGGGTAGTGGAGATGTTTAAACTACAACCCACAACTTGGGAATTACTGTGACCTCTGAAAAATGCGTGTGCTATGTATCCCCACGTCCAGCACACACAGGAAGAAGTGTTCTGGGGTTCTGAGTGTGGGGAGGTTCCTCCAACAGACAGCAGCACCTGGGTTGTAATAGAATCCCTTAGCTTGACTTCCCTAAGTGTTTTCCTAGGCCTAGCAGTAAGCGATGGTGGGGGATGGGCTCTAAAGCCAAGTATTAGCGAGTGCATCTCTGTGGGTAGTGGAGGGTTTTAAACTACTTCCCCAACCTTGGAACACCTGTGCCCCATAAAGATGCGTGGAATCTCTTTCCCCACCTCCAGCACATACACGGAGACGTGCTCAGGTATCCTGATTGTGGGGAGGCTCCTCCAAATGACAGCAGCGCCTGGGTTCTAAAAGAATCCCTTAGCTTGTCTTCCCTGATGGCATGCCTAGGCTGGAGAGTGGGGGAAAGTGGGGGTTGGACTCTTAACCAAGTATAAGCGAGAGCCTATCCATGGGATGTGGGTTTTTAACCTACAACCCACAACCATGGAATAAATGTGCCCCCTGAAAGATGCTTTGACTGTTTCCCTACATCCAGCACACACACGAAGATGTGTTCTTGTATTCTGAGTGTGGGGAAGTTCCTCAAACTGACAGCAGCACCTGGATTCTATTAGTATCCCTTAGCTTCTGTTCCCTGAGTGTTCTTTTAGGCCAGGCCATGAGGGAAAGCTGGGGGTTGGGCTTGGAGGCCACGTAGCAGTGAGTGCCCCCTGATCCATTGAGGAAGTACTTAGAGGACTTCTCCCTAAAGGGAACACCTTTTCCTGCATTCATCTGGGTGCAGTGGGGCTGCACATCTCTCCCACACCTAAGAATGTGTTCTGGAATTCTGAGTGCAGGGAAGTTCCTCCAACTGACAGCAGCGCCTGGGTTCTAATTGAATCCCTTTGCTTGTCTTCCCTGATGGAAAGCCTAGGCGGTAGTGCGGGGGAAAGTGTGGTTTGGGCTCCAAAACCAAGTATTTGCGATGACCTCTCTATGGTTTGTGGAGGTGTTTAAACTACATCCCTAACCTGGGAACACCTGTGCCCCCATAAAGATCCGTGGAGTCTGTTTCCACACCTCCAGCACACACACGAACACTTGCACAGTTATCCTGAGAGTGGGCAGCCTCCTCCAACTGAGAGCAGGGCCTTGGTTCTTATAAAATCGCTTAACTTGTCTACCCTGTTTGGTTGCCTGATACGGAGTGCTGGGGAAAGGGTGGGTTGGGCTCTAAATCCAAGTATTAGCGAGTGCTTCTCCAAGGGATTTGGAGGTTATTAACCAAAAGCCCACAACATGGGAATACCTGTGCTCCTTGAAAAAAGCGTGGACTCGGTATACCCACCACCAGAACACACATGAAGAAGTTTTCTGCTATCCTGAGTGTGGGCTGGCAATTTCAGGTGACAGAAGCGGCTGGGTTCTAATAGAATCCCTTAGCTTGTAATCCCTGAGTGTTTCCCTAGGACTGACTCTGAGAGAAACCTGGGGGTTGGGCTTTGAGGCCAAATAGTAGCGAGTGTCCCCGATGGACTGAGGAAGTATTTAGATGAATTCTCCATAAAGGGAAACACCTGAGCACCCATTCATCTGCGTGGAGTGGGGCTTCAAATCTCCCCACCACACAAGGTTGGGTTCCAGTATCCTGAGGGTGGGGTAGTTCCTCCAACTGACATCAGCGTCTTGGTTTTAATAGAATCCGTTTGCTTGTCTTCCCTGATGGTTTGCCTAGGCCAGTGTGTGGTTGAAAGTGGGATTTGGGATCTAAAACTAAGTATTAGCGTGTGCCTCTCCATGGGTAGTGGAGATGTTTAAACTACAACCCACAACTTGGGAATTACTGTGACCTCTGAAAAATGCGTGTGCTATGTATCCCCACGTCCAGCACACACAGGAAGATGTGTTCTGGGGTTCTGAGTGTGGGGAGGTTCCTCCAACAGACAGCAGCACCTGGGTTGTAATAGAATCCCTTAGCTTGACTTCCCTAAGTGTTTTCCTAGGCCTAGCAGTAAGCGATGGTGGGGGATGGGCTCTAAAGCCAAGTATTAGCGAGTGCATCTCTGTGGGTAGTGGAGGGTTTTAAACTACTTCCCCAACCTTGGAACACCTGTGCCCCATAAAGATGCGTGGAATCTCTTTCCCCACCTCCAGCACATACACGGAGACGTGCTCAGGTATCCTGATTGTGGGGAGGCTCCTCCAAATGACAGCAGCGCCTGGGTTCTAAAAGAATCCCTTAGCTTGTCTTCCCTGATGGCATGCCTAGGCTGGAGAGTGGGGGAAAGTGGGGGTTGGGCTCTTAACCAAGTATAAGCGAGAGCCTATCCATGGGATGTGGGTTTTTAACCTACAACCCACAACCATGGAATAAATGTGCCCCCTGAAAGATGCTTTGACTGTTTCCCTACATCCAGCACACACACGAAGATGTGTTCTTGTATTCTGAGTGTGGGGAAGTTCCTCAAACTGACAGCAGCACCTGGATTCTATTAGTATCCCTTAGCTTCTGTTCCCTGAGTGTTCTTTTAGGCCAGGCCATGAGGGAAAGCTGGGGGTTGGGCTTGGAGGCCACGTAGCAGTGAGTGCCCCCTGATCCATTGAGGAAGTACTTAGAGGACTTCTCCCTAAACGGAACACCTTTTCCTGCATTCATCTGGGTGCAGTGGGGCTGCACATCTCTCCCACACCTAAGAATGTGTTCTGGAATTCTGAGTGCAGGGAAGTTCCTCCAACTGACAGCAGCGCCTGGGTTCTAATTGAATCCCTTTGCTTGTCTTCCCTGATGGAAAGCCTAGGCGGGAGTGCGGGGGAAAGTGTGGTTTGGGCTCCAAAACCAAGTATTTGCGATGACCTCTCTATGGTTTGTGGAGGTGTTTAAACTACATCCCTAACCTGGGAACACCTGTGCCCCCATAAAGATCCGTGGAGTCTGTTTCCACACCTCCAGCACACACACGAACACTTGCACAGTTATCCTGAGAGTGGGCAGCCTCCTCCAACTGAGAGCAGGGCCTTGGTTCTTATAAAATCGCTTAACTTGTCTACCCTGTTTGGTTGCCTGATACGGAGTGCTGGGGAAAGGGTGGGTTGGGCTCTAAATCCAAGTATTAGCGAGTGCTTCTCCAAGGGATTTGGAGGTTATTAACCAAAAGCCCACAACATGGGAATACCTGTGCTCCTTGAAAAAAGCGTGGACTCTGTATCCCCAACACCAGAACACACATGAAGAAGTTTTCTGCTATCCTGAGTGTGGGCTGGCAATTTCAGGTGACAGAAGCGGCTGGGTTCTAATAGAATCCCTTAGCTTGTAATCCCTGAGTGTTTCCCTAGGACTGACTCTGAGAGAAACCTGGGGGTTGGGCTTTGAGGCCAAATAGTAGCGAGTGTCCCCGATGGACTGAGGAAGTATTTAGATGAATTCTCCATAAAGGGAAACACCTGAGCACCCATTCATCTGCGTGGAGTGGGGCTTCAAATCTCCCCACCACACAAGGTTGGGTTCCAGTATCCTGAGGGTGGGGTAGTTCCTCCAACTGACATCAGCGTCTTGGTTTTAATAGAATCCGTTTGCTTGTCTTCCCTGATGGTTTGCCTAGGCCAGTGTGTGGCTGAAAGTGGGATTTGGGATCTAAAACTAAGTATTAGCGTGTGCCTCTCCATGGGTAGTGGAGATGTTTAAACTACAACCCACAACTTGGGAATTACTGTGACCCCTGAAAAATGCGTGTGCTATGTTTCCCCACCTCCAGCACACACAGGAAGAAGTGTTCTGGGGTTCTGAGTGTGGGGAGTTTCCTCCAACAGACAGCAGCACCTGGGTTGTAATAGAATCCCTTAGCTTGACTTCCCTAAGTGTTTTCCTAGGCCTAGCAGTAAGCGATGGTGGGGGATGGGCTCTAAAGCCAAGTATTAGCGAGTGCATCTCTGTGGGTAGTGGAGGGTTTTAAACTACTTCCCCAACCTTGGAACACCTGTGCCCCATAAAGATGCGTGGAATCTCTTTCCCCACCTCCAGCACACACACGGAGACGTGCTCAGGTATCCTGATTGTGGGGAGGCTCCTCCAAATGACAGCAGCGCCTGGGTTCTAAAAGAATCCCTTAGCTTGTCTTCCCTGATGGCATGCCTAGGCTGGAGAGTGGGGGAAAGTGGGGGTTGGGCTCTTAACCAAGTATAAGCGAGAGCCTATCCATGGGATGTGGGTTTTTAACCTACAACCCACAACCATGGAATAAATGTGCCCCCTGAAAGATGCTTTGACTGTTTCCCTACATCCAGCACACACACGAAGATGTGTTCTTGTATTCTGAGTGTGGGGAAGTTCCTCAAACTGACAGCAGCACCTGGATTCTATTAGTATCCCTTAGCTTCTGTTCCCTGAGTGTTCTTTTAGGCCAGGCCATGAGGGAAAGCTGGGGGTTGGGCTTGGAGGCCACGTAGCAGTGAGTGCCCCCTGATCCATTGAGGAAGTACTTAGAGGACTTCTCCCTAAAGGGAACACCTTTTCCTGCATTCATCTGGGTGCAGTGGGGCTGCACATCTCTCCCACACCTAAGAATGTGTTCTGGAATTCTGAGTGCAGGGAAGTTCCTCCAACTGACAGCAGCGCCTGGGTTCTAATTGAATCCCTTTGCTTGTCTTCCCTGATGGAAAGCCTAGGCGGGAGTGCGGGGGAAAGTGTGGTTTGGGCTCCAAAACCAAGTATTTGCGATGACCTCTCTATGGTTTGTGGAGGTGTTTAAACTACATCCCTAACCTGGGAACACCTGTGCCCCCATAAAGATCCGTGGAGTCTGTTTCCACACCTCCAGCACACACACGAACACTTGCACAGTTATCCTGAGAGTGGGCAGCCTCCTCCAACTGAGAGCAGGGCCTTGGTTCTTATAAAATCGCTTAACTTGTCTACCCTGTTTGGTTGCCTGATACGGAGTGCTGGGGAAAGGGTGGGTTGGGCTCTAAATCCAAGTATTAGCGAGTGCTTCTCCAAGGGATTTGGAGGTTATTAACCAAAAGCCCACAACATGGGAATACCTGTGCTCCTTGAAAAAAGCTTGGACTCGGTATCCCCACCACCAGAACACACATGAAGAAGTTTTCTGCTATCCTGAGTGTGGGCTGGCAATTTCAGGTGACAGAAGCGGCTGGGTTCTAATAGAATCCCTTAGCTTGTAATCCCTGAGTGTTTCCCTAGGACTGACTCTGAGAGAAACCTGGGGGTTGGGCTTTGAGGCCAAATAGTAGCGAGTGTCCCCGATGGACTGAGGAAGTATTTAGATGAATTCTCCATAAAGGGAAACACCTGAGCACCCATTCATCTGCGTGGAGTGGGGCTTCAAATCTCCCCACCACACAAGGTTGGGTTCCAGTATCCTGAGGGTGGGGTAGTTCCTCCAACTGACATCAGCGTCTTGGTTTTAATAGAATCCGTTTGCTTGTCTTCCCTGATGGTTTGCCTAGGCCAGTGTGTGGTTGAAAGTGGGATTTGGGATCTAAAACTAAGTATTAGCGTGTGCCTCTCCATGGGTAGTGGAGATGTTTAAACTACAACCCACAACTTGGGAATTACTGTGACCTCTGAAAAATGCGTGTGCTATGTATCCCCACGTCCAGCACACACAGGAAGAAGTGTTCTGGGGTTCTGAGTGTGGGGAGGTTCCTCCAACAGACAGCAGCACCTGGGTTGTAATAGAATCCCTTAGCTTGACTTCCCTAAGTGTTTTCCTAGGCCTAGCAGTAAGCGATGGTGGGGGATGGGCTCTAAAGCCAAGTATTAGCGAGTGCATCTCTGTGGGTAGTGGAGGGTTTTAAACTACTTCCCCAACCTTGGAACACCTGTGCCCCATAAAGATGCGTGGAATCTCTTTCCCCACCTCCAGCACATACACGGAGACGTGCTCAGGTATCCTGATTGTGGGGAGGCTCCTCCAAATGACAGCAGCGCCTGGGTTCTAAAAGAATCCCTTAGCTTGTCTTCCCTGATGGCATGCCTAGGCTGGAGAGTGGGGGAAAGTGGGGGTTGGACTCTTAACCAAGTATAAGCGAGAGCCTATCCATGGGATGTGGGTTTTTAACCTACAACCCACAACCATGGAATAAATGTGCCCCCTGAAAGATGCTTTGACTGTTTCCCTACATCCAGCACACACACGAAGATGTGTTCTTGTATTCTGAGTGTGGGGAAGTTCCTCAAACTGACAGCAGCACCTGGATTCTATTAGTATCCCTTAGCTTCTGTTCCCTGAGTGTTCTTTTAGGCCAGGCCATGAGGGAAAGCTGGGGGTTGGGCTTGGAGGCCACGTAGCAGTGAGTGCCCCCTGATCCATTGAGGAAGTACTTAGAGGACTTCTCCCTAAAGGGAACACCTTTTCCTGCATTCATCTGGGTGCAGTGGGGCTGCACATCTCTCCCACACCTAAGAATGTGTTCTGGAATTCTGAGTGCAGGGAAGTTCCTCCAACTGACAGCAGCGCCTGGGTTCTAATTGAATCCCTTTGCTTGTCTTCCCTGATGGAAAGCCTAGGCGGGAGTGCGGGGGAAAGTGTGGTTTGGGCTCCAAAACCAAGTATTTGCGATGACCTCTCTATGGTTTGTGGAGGTGTTTAAACTACATCCCTAACCTGGGAACACCTGTGCCCCCATAAAGATCCGTGGAGTCTGTTTCCACACCTCCAGCACACACACGAACACTTGCACAGTTATCCTGAGAGTGGGCAGCCTCCTCCAACTGAGAGCAGGGCCTTGGTTCTTATAAAATCGCTTAACTTGTCTACCCTGTTTGGTTGCCTGATACGGAGTGCTGGGGAAAGGGTGGGTTGGGCTCTAAATCCAAGTATTAGCGAGTGCTTCTCCAAGGGATTTGGAGGTTATTAACCAAAAGCCCACAACATGGGAATACCTGTGCTCCTTGAAAAAAGCGTGGACTCGGTATACCCACCACCAGAACACACATGAAGAAGTTTTCTGCTATCCTGAGTGTGGGCTGGCAATTTCAGGTGACAGAAGCGGCTGGGTTCTAATAGAATCCCTTAGCTTGTAATCCCTGAGTGTTTCCCTAGGACTGACTCTGAGAGAAACCTGGGGGTTGGGCTTTGAGGCCAAATAGTAGCGAGTGTCCCCGATGGACTGAGGAAGTATTTAGATGAATTCTCCATAAAGGGAAACACCTGAGCACCCATTCATCTGCGTGGAGTGGGGCTTCAAATCTCCCCACCACACAAGGTTGGGTTCCAGTATCCTGAGGGTGGGGTAGTTCCTCCAACTGACATCAGCGTCTTGGTTTTAATAGAATCCGTTTGCTTGTCTTCCCTGATTGTTTGCCTAGGCCAGTGTGTGGTTGAAAGTGGGATTTGGGATCTAAAACTAAGTATTAGCGTGTGCCTCTCCATGGGTAGTGGAGATGTTTAAACTACAACCCACAACTTGGGAATTACTGTGACCTCTGAAAAATGCGTGTGCTATGTATCCCCACGTCCAGCACACACAGGAAGAAGTGTTCTGGGGTTCTGAGTGTGGGGAGGTTCCTCCAACAGACAGCAGCACCTGGGTTGTAATAGAATCCCTTAGCTTGACTTCCCTAAGTGTTTTCCTAGGCCTAGCAGTAAGCGATGGTGGGGGATGGGCTCTAAAGCCAAGTATTAGCGAGTGCATCTCTGTGGGTAGTGGAGGGTTTTAAACTACTTCCCCAACCTTGGAACACCTGTGCCCCATAAAGATGCGTGGAATCTCTTTCCCCACCTCCAGCACATACACGGAGACGTGCTCAGGTATCCTGATTGTGGGGAGGCTCCTCCAAATGACAGCAGCGCATGGGTTCTAAAAGAATCCCTTAGCTTGTCTTCCCTGATGGCATGCCTAGGCTGGAGAGTGGGGGAAAGTGGGGGTTGGGCTCTTAACCAAGTATAAGCGAGAGCCTATCCATGGGATGTGGGTTTTTAACCTACAACCCACAACCATGGAATAAATGTGCCCCCTGAAAGATGCTTTGACTGTTTCCCTACATCCAGCACACACACGAAGATGTGTTCTTGTATTCTGAGTGTGGGGAAGTTCCTCAAACTGACAGCAGCACCTGGATTCTATTAGTATCCCTTAGCTTCTGTTCCCTGAGTGTTCTTTTAGGCCAGGCCATGAGGGAAAGCTGGGGGTTGGGCTTGGAGGCCACGTAGCAGTGAGTGCCCCCTGATCCATTGAGGAAGTACTTAGAGGACTTCTCCCTAAACGGAACACCTTTTCCTGCATTCATCTGTGTGCAGTGGGGCTGCACAACTCTCCCACACCTAAGAATGTGTTCTGGAATTCTGAGTGCAGGGAAGTTCCTCCAACTGACAGCAGCGCCTGGGTTCTAATTGAATCCCTTTGCTTGTCTTCCCTGATGGAAAGCCTAGGCGGGAGTGCGGGGGAAAGTGTGGTTTGGGCTCCAAAACCAAGTATTTGCGATGACCTCTCTATGGTTTGTGGAGGTGTTTAAACTACATCCCTAACCTGGGAACACCTGTGCCCCCATAAAGATCCGTGGAGTCTGTTTCCACACCTCCAGCACACACACGAACACTTGCACAGTTATCCTGAGAGTGGGCAGCCTCCTCCAACTGAGAGCAGGGCCTTGGTTCTTATAAAATCGCTTAACTTGTCTACCCTGTTTGGTTGCCTGATACGGAGTGCTGGGGAAAGGGTGGGTTGGGCTCTAAATCCAAGTATTAGCGAGTGCTTCTCCAAGGGATTTGGAGGTTATTAACCAAAAGCCCACAACATGGGAATACCTGTGCTCCTTGAAAAAAGCGTGGACTCTGTATCCCCAACACCAGAACACACATGAAGAAGTTTTCTGCTATCCTGAGTGTGGGCTGGCAATTTCAGGTGACAGAAGCGGCTGGGTTCTAATAGAATCCCTTAGCTTGTAATCCCTGAGTGTTTCCCTAGGACTGACTCTGAGAGAAACCTGGGGGTTGGGCTTTGAGGCCAAATAGTAGCGAGTGTCCCCGATGGACTGAGGAAGTATTTAGATGAATTCTCCATAAAGGGAAACACCTGAGCACCCATTCATCTGCGTGGAGTGGGGCTTCAAATCTCCCCACCACACAAGGTTGGGTTCCAGTATCCTGAGGGTGGGGTAGTTCCTCCAACTGACATCAGCGTCTTGGTTTTAATAGAATCCATTTGCTTGTCTTCCCTGATGGTTTGCCTAGGCCAGTGTGTGGCTGAAAGTGGGATTTGGGATCTAAAACTAAGTATTAGCGTGTGCCTCTCCATGGGTAGTGGAGATGTTTAAACTACAACCCACAACTTGGGAATTACTGTGACCCCTGAAAAATGCGTGTGCTATGTTTCCCCACGTCCATCACACACAGGAAGAAGTGTTCTGGGGTTCTGAGTGTGGGGAGTTTCCTCCAACAGACAGCAGCACCTGGGTTGTAATAGAATCCCTTAGCTTGACTTCCCTAAGTGTTTTCCTAGGCCTAGCAGTAAGCGATGGTGGGGGATGGGCTCTAAAGCCAAGTATTAGCGAGTGCATCTCTGTGGGTAGTGGAGGGTTTTAAACTACTTCCCCAACCTTGGAACACCTGTGCCCCATAAAGATGCGTGGAATCTCTTTCCCCACCTCCAGCACACACACGGAGACGTGCTCAGGTATCCTGATTGTGGGGAGGCTCCTCCAAATGACAGCAGCGCCTGGGTTCTAATAGAATCCCTTAGCTTGTCTTCCCTGATGGCATGCCTAGGCTGGAGAGTGGGGGAAAGTGCGGGTTGGGCTCTAAACCAAGTATAAGCGAGAGCCTATCCATGGGATGTGGGTTTTTAACCTACAACCCACAACCATGGAATAAATGTGCCCCCTGAAAGATGCTTTGACTGTTTCCCTACATCCAGCACACACACGAAGATGAGTTCTAGTATTCTGAGTGTGGGGAAGTTCCTCAAACTGACAGCAGCACCTGGATTCTATTAGTATCCCTTAGCTTCTGTTCCCTGAGTGTTCTTTTAGGCCAGGCCATGAGGGAAAGCTGGGGGTTGGGCTTGGAGGCCACGTAGCAGTGAGTGCCCCCTGATCCATTGAGGAAGTACTTAGAGGACTTCTCCCTAAACGGAACACTTTTTCCTGCATTCATCTGGGTGCAGTGGGGCTGCACATTTCTCCCACACCTAAGAATGTATTCTGGAATTCTGAGTGCAGGGAAGTTCCTCCAACTGACAGCAGCGCCTGGGTTCTAATTGAATCCCTTTGCTTGTCTTCCCTGATGGAAAGCCTAGGCGGGAGTGCGGGGGAAAGTGTGGTTTGGGCTCCAAAACCAAGTATTTGCGATGACTTCTCTATGGTTTGTGGAGGTGTTTAAACTACATCCCTAACCTGGGAACACCTGTGCCCCCATAAAGATCCGTGGAGTCTGTTTCCACACCTCCAGCACACACACGAACACTTGCACAGTTATCCTGAGAGTGGGCAGCCTCCTCCAACTGAGAGCAGGGCCTTGGTTCTTATAAAATCGCTTAACTTGTCTACCCTGTTTGGTTGCCTGATACGGAGTGCTGGGGAAAGGGTGGGTTGGGCTCTAAATCCAAGTATTAGCGAGTGCTTCTCCAAGGGATTTGGAGGTTATTAACCAAAAGCCCACAACATGGGAATACCTGTGCTCCTTGAAAAAAGCGTGGACTCGGTATCCCCACCACCAGAACACACATGAAGAAGTTTTCTGCTATCCTGAGTGTGGGCTGGCAATTTCAGGTGACAGAAGCGGCTGGGTTCTAATAGAATCCCTTAGCTTGTAATCCCTGAGTGTTTCCCTAGGACTGACTCTGAGAGAAACCTGGGGGATGGGCTTTGAGGCCAAATAGTAGCGAGTGTCCCCGATGGACTGAGGAAGTATTTAGATGAATTCTCCATAAAGGGAAACACCTGAGCACCCATTCATCTGCGTGGAGTGGGGCTTCAAATCTCCCCACCACACAAGGTTGGGTTCCAGTATCCTGAGGGTGGGGTAGTTCCTCCAACTGACATCAGCGTCTTGGTTTTAATAGAATCCGTTTGCTTGTCTTCCCTGATGGTTTGCCTAGGCCAGTGTGTGGTTGAAAGTGGGATTTGGGATCTAAAACTAAGTATTAGCGTGTGCCTCTCCATGGGTAGTGGAGATGTTTAAACTACAACCCACAACTTGGGAATTACTGTGACCTCTGAAAAATGCGTGTGCTATGTATCCCCACGTCCAGCACACACAGGAAGAAGTGTTCTGGGGTTCTGAGTGTGGGGAGGTTCCTCCAACAGACAGCAGCACCTGGGTTGTAATAGAATCCCTTAGCTTGACTTCCCTAAGTGTTTTCCTAGGCCTAGCAGTAAGCGATGGTGGGGGATGGGCTCTAAAGCCAAGTATTAGCGAGTGCATCTCTGTGGGTAGTGGAGGGTTTTAAACTACTTCCCCAACCTTGGAACACCTGTGCCCCATAAAGATGCGTGGAATCTCTTTCCCCACCTCCAGCACACACACGGAGACGTGCTCAGGTATCCTGATTGTGGGGAGGCTCCTCCAAATGACAGCAGCGCCTGGGTTCTAAAAGAATCCCTTAGCTTGTCTTCCCTGATGGCATGCCTAGGCTGGAGAGTGGGGGAAAGTGGGGGTTGGGCTCTTAACCAAGTATAAGCGAGAGCCTATCCATGGGATGTGGGTTTTTAACCTACAACCCACAACCATGGAATAAATGTGCCCCCTGAAAGATGCTTTGACTGTTTCCCTACATCCATCACACACACGAAGATGTGTTCTTGTATTCTGAGTGTGGGGAAGTTCCTCAAACTGACAGCAGCACCTGGATTCTATTAGTATCCCTTAGCTTCTGTTCCCTGAGTGTTCTTTTAGGCCAGGCCATGAGGGAAAGCTGGGGGTTGGGCTTGGAGGCCACGTAGCAGTGAGTGCCCCCTGATCCATTGAGGAAGTACTTAGAGGACTTCTCCCTAAAGGGAACACCTTTTCCTGCATTCATCTGGGTGCAGTGGGGCTGCACATCTCTCCCACACCTAAGAATGTGTTCTGGAATTCTGAGTGCAGGGAAGTTCCTCCAACTGACAGCAGCGCCTGGGTTCTAATTGAATCCCTTTGCTTGTCTTCCCTGATGGAAAGCCTAGGCGGGAGTGCGGGGGAAAGTGTGGTTTGGGCTCCAAAACCAAGTATTTGCGATGACCTCTCTATGGTTTGTGGAGGTGTTTAAACTACATCCCTAACCTGGGAACACCTGTGCCCCCATAAAGATCCGTGGAGTCTGTTTCCACACCTCCAGCACACACACGAACACTTGCACAGTTATCCTGAGAGTGGGCAGCCTCCTCCAACTGAGAGCAGGGCCTTGGTTCTTATAAAATCGCTTAACTTGTCTACCCTGTTTGGTTGCCTGATACGGAGTGCTGGGGAAAGGGTGGGTTGGGCTCTAAATCCAAGTATTAGCGAGTGCTTCTCCAAGGGATTTGGAGGTTATTAACCAAAAGCCCACAACATGGGAATACCTGTGCTCCTTGAAAAAAGCGTGGACTCGGTATACCCACCACCAGAACACACATGAAGAAGTTTTCTGCTATCCTGAGTGTGGGCTGGCAATTTCAGGTGACAGAAGCGGCTGGGTTCTAATAGAATCCCTTAGCTTGTAATCCCTGAGTGTTTCCCTAGGACTGACTCTGAGAGAAACCTGGGGGTTGGGCTTTGAGGCCAAATAGTAGCGAGTGTCCCCGATGGACTGAGGAAGTATTTAGATGAATTCTCCATAAAGGGAAACACCTGAGCACCCATTCATCTGCGTGGAGTGGGGCTTCAAATCTCCCCACCACACAAGGTTGGGTTCCAGTATCCTGAGGGTGGGGTAGTTCCTCCAACTGACATCAGCGTCTTGGTTTTAATAGAATCCGTTTGCTTGTCTTCCCTGATGGTTTGCCTAGGCCAGTGTGTGGTTGAAAGTGGGATTTGGGATCTAAAACTAAGTATTAGCGTGTGCCTCTCCATGGGTAGTGGAGATGTTTAAACTACAACCCACAACTTGGGAATTACTGTGACCTCTGAAAAATGCGTGTGCTATGTATCCCCACGTCCAGCACACACAGGAAGAAGTGTTCTGGGGTTCTGAGTGTGGGGAGGTTCCTCCAACAGACAGCAGCACCTGGGTTGTAATAGAATCCCTTCGCTTGACTTCCCTAAGTGTTTTCCTAGGCCTAGCAGTAAGCGATGGTGGGGGATGGGCTCTAAAGCCAAGTATTAGCGAGTGCATCTCTGTGGGTAGTGGAGGGTTTTAAACTACTTCCCCAACCTTGGAACACCTGTGCCCCATAAAGATGCGTGGAATCTCTTTCCCCACCTCCAGCACACACACGGAGACGTGCTCAGGTATCCTGATTGTGGGGAGGCTCCTCCAAATGACAGCAGCGCCTGGGTTCTAAAAGAATCCCTTAGCTTGTCTTCCCTGATGGCATGCCTAGGCTGGAGAGTGGGGGAAAGTGGGGGTTGGGCTCTTAACCAAGAATAAGCGAGAGCCTATCCATGGGATGTGGGTTTTTAACATACAACCCACAACCATGGAATAAATGTGCCCCCTGAAAGATGCTTTGACTGTTTCCCTACATCCAGCACACACACGAAGATGTGTTCTTGTATTCTGAGTGTGGGGAAGTTCCTCAAACTGACAGCAGCACCTGGATTCTATTAGTATCCCTTAGCTTCTGTTCCCTGAGTGTTCTTTTAGGCCAGGCCATGAGGGAAAGCTGGGGGTTGGGCTTGGAGGCCACGTAGCAGTGAGTGCACCCTGATCCATTGAGGAAATACTTAGAGGACTTCTCCCTAAAGGGAACACCTTTTCCTGCATTCATCTGGGTGCAGTGGGGCTGCACATCTCTCCCACACCTAAGAATGTGTTCTGGAATTCTGAGTGCAGGGAAGTTCCTCCAACTGACAGCAGTGCCTGGGTTCTAATTGAATCCCTTTGCTTGTCTTCCCTGATGGAAAGCCTAGGCGGGAGTGCAGGGGAAAGTGTTGTTTGGGCTCCAAAACCAAGTATTTGCGATGACCTCTCTATGGTTTTTGGAGGTGTTTAAACTACATCCCTAACCTGGGAACACCTGTGCCCCCATAAAGATCCGTGGAGTCTGTTTCCACACCTCCAGCACACACACGAACACTTGCACAGTTATCCTGAGAGTGGGCAGCCTCCTCCAACTGAGAGCAGGGCCTTGGTTCTTATAAAATCGCTTAACTTGTCTACCCTGTTTGGTTGCCTGATACGGAGTGCTGGGGAAAGGGTGGGTTGGGCTCTAAATCCAAGTATTCGTGAGTGCTTCTCCATGGGATTAGGAGGTTATTAACCAAATACCCACAACATGGGAATACCTGTGCTCTTTGAAAAAAGCGTGGACTCTGTATCCCCACAACCCGAACACACATGACGGGAGTTTTCTGCTATCCTGAGTGTGGGCTGGCAATTTCAGGTGACAGAAGCGGCTGGGTTCTAATAGAATCCCTTAGCTTGTAATCCCTGAGTGTTTCCCTAGGACTGACTCTGAGAGAAACCTGGGGGTTGGGCTTTGAGGCCAAATAGTAGCGAGTGTCCCCGATGGACTGAGGAAGTATTTAGATGAATTCTCCATAAAGGGAAACACCTGAGCACCCATTCATCTGCGTGGAGTGGGGCTTCAAATCTCCCCACCACACAAGGTTGGGTTCCAGTATCCTGAGGGTGGGGTAGTTCCTCCAACTGACATCAGCGTCTTGGTTTTAATAGAATCCCTTTGCTTGTCTTCCCTGATGGTTTGCTTAGGCCAGTGTGTGGTTGAAAGTGGGATTTGGGCTCTAAAGCTAAATATTAGCGTGTGCCTCTCCATGGGTAGTGGAGATGTTTAAACTACAACCCACAACTTGGGAATTACTGTCTCCCCTGAAAAATGCGTGTGCTATGTTTCCCCACGTCCATCACACACAGGAAGAAGTGTTCTGGGGTTCTGAGTGTGGGGAGGTTCCTCCAACAGACAGCAGCACCTGGGTTGTAATAGAATCCCTTAGCTTGACTTCCCTAAGTGTTTTCCTAGGCCTAGCAGTAAGCGATGGTGGGGGATGGGCTCTAAAGCCAAGTATTAGCGAGTGCATCTCTGTGGGTAGTGGAGGGTTTTAAACTACTTCCCCAACCTTGGAACACCTGTGCCCCATAAAGATGCGTGGAATCTCTTTCCCCACCTCCAGCACACACACGGAGACGTGCTCAGGTATCCTGATTGTGGGGAGGCTCCTCCAAATGACAGCAGCGCCTGGGTTCTAAAAGAATCCCTTAGCTTGTCTTCCCTGATGGCATGCCTAGGCTGGAGAGTGGGGGAAAGTGGGGGTTGGGCTCTTAACCAAGTATAAGCGAGAGCCTATCCATGGGATGTGGGTTTTTAACCTACAACCCACAACCATGGAATAAATGTGCCCCCTGAAAGATGCTTTGACTGTTTCCCTACATCCAGCACACACACGAAGATGTGTTCTTGTATTCTGAGTGTGG
This sequence comes from Vicugna pacos, assembly GCF_048564905.1. Classification (NCBI taxonomy): domain Eukaryota; kingdom Metazoa; phylum Chordata; class Mammalia; order Artiodactyla; family Camelidae; genus Vicugna; species Vicugna pacos. Next base: position 23,849,474 of record NW_027328740.1, read on the forward strand.
GGAAGTTCCTCAAACTGACAGCAGCACCTGGATTCTATTAGTATCCCTTAGCTTCTGTTCCCTGAGTGTTCTTTTAGGCCAGGCCATGAGGGAAAGCTGGGGGTTGGGCTTGGAGGCCACGTAGCAGTGAGTGCCCCCTGATCCATTGAGGAAGTACTTAGAGGACGTCTCCCTAAACGGAACACCTTTTCCTGCATTCATCTGGGTGCAGTGGGGCTGCACATCTCTCCCACACCTAAGAATGTGTTCTGGAATTCTGAGTGCAGGGAAGTTCCTCCAACTGACAGCAGCGCCTGGGTTCTAATTGAATCCCTTTGCTTGTCTTCCCTGATGGAAAGCCTAGGCGGGAGTGCGGGGGAAAGTGTGGTTTGGGCTCCAAAACCAAGTATTTGCGATGACCTCTCTATGGTTTGTGGAGGTGTTTAAACTACATCCCTAACCTGGGAACACCTGTGCCCCCATAAAGATCCGTGGAGTCTGTTTCCACACCTCCAGCACACACACGAACACTTGCACAGTTATCCTGAGAGTGGGCAGCCTCCTCCAACTGAGAGCAGGGCCTTGGTTCTTATAAAATCGCTTAACTTGTCTACCCTGTTTGGTTGCCTGATACGGAGTGCTGGGGAAAGGGTGGGTTGGGCTCTAAATCCAAGTATTAGCGAGTGCTTCTCCATGGGATTTGGAGGTTATTAACCAAAAGCCCACAACATGGGAATACCTGTGCTCCTTGAAAAAAGCGTGGACTCTGTATCCCCAACACCAGAACACACATGAAGAAGTTTTCTGCTATCCTGAGTGTGGGCTGGCAATTTCAGGTGACAGAAGCGGCTGGGTTCTAATAGAATCCCTTAGCTTGTAATCCCTGAGTGTTTCCCTAGGACTGACTCTGAGAGAAACCTGGGGGTTGGGCTTTGAGGCCAAATAGTAGCGAGTGTCCCCGATGGACTGAGGAAGTATTTAGATGAATTCTCCATAAAGGGAAACACCTGAGCACCCATTCATCTGCGTGGAGTGGGGCTTCAAATCTCCCCACCACACAAGGTTGGGTTCCAGTATCCTGAGGGTGGGGTAGTTCCTCCAACTGACATCAGCGTCTTGGTTTTAATAGAATCCGTTTGCTTGTCTTCCCTGATGGTTTGCCTAGGCCAGTGTGTGGTTGAAAGTGGGATTTGGGATCTAAAACTAAGTATTAGCGTGTGCCTCTCCATGGGTAGTGGAGATGTTTAAACTACAACCCACAACTTGGGAATTACTGTGACCTCTGAAAAATGCGTGTGCTATGTATCCCCACGTCCAGCACACACAGGAAGAAGTGTTCTGGGGTTCTGAGTGTGGGGAGGTTCCTCCAACAGACAGCAGCACCTGGGTTGTAATAGAATCCCTTAGCTTGACTTCCCTAAGTGTTTTCCTAGGCCTAGCAGTAAGCGATGGTGGGGGATGGGCTCTAAAGCCAAGTATTAGCGAGTGCATCTCTGTGGGTAGTGGAGGGTTTTAAACTACTTCCCCAACCTTGGAACACCTGTGCCCCATAAAGATGCGTGGAATCTCTTTCCCCACCTCCAGCACACACACGGAGACGTGCTCAGGTATCCTGATTGTGGGGAGGCTCCTCCAAATGACAGCAGCGCCTGGGTTCTAAAAGAATCCCTTAGCTTGTCTTCCCTGATGGCATGCCTAGGCTGGAGAGTGGGGGAAAGTGGGGGTTGGGCTCTTAACCAAGTATAAGCGAGAGCCTATCCATGGGATGTGGGTTTTTAACCTACAACCCACAACCATGGAATAAATGTGCCCCCTGAAAGATGCTTTGACTGTTTCCCTACATCCAGCACACACACGAAGATGTGTTCTTGTATTCTGAGTGTGGGGAAGTTCCTCAAACTGACAGCAGCACCTGGATTCTATTAGTATCCCTTAGCTTCTGTTCCCTGAGTGTTCTTTTAGGCCAGGCCATGAGGGAAAGCTGGGGGTTGGGCTTGGAGGCCACGTAGCAGTGAGTGCCCCCTGATCCATTGAGGAAGTACTTAGAGGACTTCTCCCTAAACGGAACACCTTTTCCTGCATTCATCTGGGTGCAGTGGGGCTGCACATCTCTCCCACACCTAAGAATGTGTTCTGGAATTCTGAGTGCAGGGAAGTTCCTCCAACTGACAGCAGCGCCTGGGTTCTAATTGAATCCCTTTGCTTGTCTTCCCTGATGGAAAGCCTAGGCGGGAGTGCGGGGGAAAGTGTGGTTTGGGCTCCAAAACCAAGTATTTGCGATGACCTCTCTATGGTTTGTGGAGGTGTTTAAACTACATCCCTAACCTGGGAACACCTGTGCCCCCATAAAGATCCGTGGAGTCTGTTTCCACACCTCCAGCACACACACGAACACTTGCACAGTTATCCTGAGAGTGGGCAGCCTCCTCCAACTGAGAGCAGGGCCTTGGTTCTTATAAAATCGCTTAACTTGTCTACCCTGTTTGGTTGCCTGATACGGAGTGCTGGGGAAAGGGTGGGTTGGGCTCTAAATCCAAGTATTAGCGAGTGCTTCTCCATGGGATTTGGAGGTTATTAACCAAAAGCCCACAACATGGGAATACCTGTGCTCCTTGAAAAAAGCGTGGACTCTGTATCCCCAACACCAGAACACACATGAAGAAGTTTTCTGCTATCCTGAGTGTGGGCTGGCAATTTCAGGTGACAGAAGCGGCTGGGTTCTAATAGAATCCCTTAGCTTGTAATCCCTGAGTGTTTCCCTAGGACTGACTCTGAGAGAAACCTGGGGGTTGGGCTTTGAGGCCAAATAGTAGCGAGTGTCCCCGATGGACTGAGGAAGTATTTAGATGAATTCTCCATAAAGGGAAACACCTGAGCACCCATTCATCTGCGTGGAGTGGGGCTTCAAATCTCCCCACCACACAAGGTTGGGTTCCAGTATCCTGAGGGTGGGGTAGTTCCTCCAACTGACATCAGCGTCTTGGTTTTAATAGAATCCGTTTGCTTGTCTTCCCTGATGGTTTGCCTAGGCCAGTGTGTGGTTGAAAGTGGGATTTGGGATCTAAAACTAAGTATTAGCGTGTGCCTCTCCATGGGTAGTGGAGATGTTTAAACTACAACCCACAACTTGGGAATTACTGTGACCTCTGAAAAATGCGTGTGCTATGTATCCCCACGTCCAGCACACACAGGAAGAAGTGTTCTGGGGTTCTGAGTGTGGGGAGGTTCCTCCAACAGACAGCAGCACCTGGGTTGTAATAGAATCCCTTAGCTTGACTTCCCTAAGTGTTTTCCTAGGCCTAGCAGTAAGCGATGGTGGGGGATGGGCTCTAAAGCCAAGTATTAGCGAGTGCATCTCTGTGGGTAGTGGAGGGTTTTAAACTACTTCCCCAACCTTGGAACACCTGTGCCCCATAAAGATGCGTGGAATCTCTTTCCCCACCTCCAGCACACACACGGAGACGTGCTCAGGTATCCTGATTGTGGGGAGGCTCCTCCAAATGACAGCAGCGCCTGGGTTCTAAAAGAATCCCTTAGCTTGTCTTCCCTGATGGCATGCCTAGGCTGGAGAGTGGGGGAAAGTGGGGGTTGGGCTCTTAACCAAGTATAAGCGAGAGCCTATCCATGGGATGTGGGTTTTTAACCTACAACCCACAACCATGGAATAAATGTGCCCCCTGAAAGATGCTTTGACTGTTTCCCTACATCCAGCACACACACGAAGATGTGTTCTTGTATTCTGAGTGTGGGGAAGTTCCTCAAACTGACAGCAGCACCTGGATTCTATTAGTATCCCTTAGCTTCTGTTCCCTGAGTGTTCTTTTAGGCCAGGCCATGAGGGAAAGCTGGGGGTTGGGCTTGGAGGCCACGTAGCAGTGAGTGCCCCCTGATCCATTGAGGAAGTACTTAGAGGACTTCTCCCTAAACGGAACACCTTTTCCTGCATTCATCTGGGTGCAGTGGGGCTGCACATCTCTCCCACACCTAAGAATGTGTTCTGGAATTCTGAGTGCAGGGAAGTTCCTCCAACTGACAGCAGCGCCTGGGTTCTAATTGAATCCCTTTGCTTGTCTTCCCTGATGGAAAGCCTAGGCGGGAGTGCGGGGGAAAGTGTGGTTTGGGCTCCAAAACCAAGTATTTGCGATGACCTCTCTATGGTTTGTGGAGGTGTTTAAACTACATCCCTAACCTGGGAACACCTGTGCCCCCATAAAGATCCGTGGAGTCTGTTTCCACACCTCCAGCACACACACGAACACTTGCACAGTTATCCTGAGAGTGGGCAGCCTCCTCCAACTGAGAGCAGGGCCTTGGTTCTTATAAAATCGCTTAACTTGTCTACCCTGTTTGGTTGCCTGATACGGAGTGCTGGGGAAAGGGTGGGTTGGGCTCTAAATCCAAGTATTAGCGAGTGCTTCTCCATGGGATTTGGAGGTTATTAACCAAAAGCCCACAACATGGGAATACCTGTGCTCCTTGAAAAAAGCGTGGACTCTGTATCCCCAACACCAGAACACACATGAAGAAGTTTTCTGCTATCCTGAGTGTGGGCTGGCAATTTCAGGTGACAGAAGCGGCTGGGTTCTAATAGAATCCCTTAGCTTGTAATCCCTGAGTGTTTCCCTAGGACTGACTCTGAGAGAAACCTGGGGGTTGGGCTTTGAGGCCAAATAGTAGCCAGTGTCCCCGATGGACTGAGGAAGTATTTAGATGAATTCTCCATAAAGGGAAACACCTGAGCACCCATTCATCTGCGTGGAGTGGGGCTTCAAATCTCCCCACCACACAAGGTTGGGTTCCAGTATCCTGAGGGTGGGGTAGTTCCTCCAACTGACATCAGCGTCTTGGTTTTAATAGAATCCGTTTGCTTGTCTTCCCTGATGGTTTGCCTAGGCCAGTGTGTGGTTGAAAGTGGGATTTGGGCTCTAAAGCTAAATATTAGCGTGTGCCTCTCCATGGGTAGTGGAGATGTTTAAACTACAACCCACAACTTGGGAATTACTGTCTCCCCTGAAAAATGCGTGTGCTATGTTTCCCCACGTCCATCACACACAGGAAGAAGTGTTCTGGGGTTCTGAGTGTGGGGAGGTTCCTCCAACAGACAGCAGCACCTGGGTTGTAATAGAATCCCTTAGCTTGACTTCCCTAAGTGTTTTCCTAGGCCTAGCAGTAAGCGATGGTGGGGGATGGGCTCTAAAGCCAAGTATTAGCGAGTGCATCTCTGTGGGTAGTGGAGGGTTTTAAACTACTTCCCCAACCTTGGAACACCTGTGCCCCATAAAGATGCGTGGAATCTCTTTCCCCACCTCCAGCACACACACGGAGACGTGCTCAGGTATCCTGATTGTGGGGAGGCTCCTCCAAATGACAGCAGCGCCTGGGTTCTAAAAGAATCCCTTAGCTTGTCTTCCCTGATGGCATGCCTAGGCTGGAGAGTGGGGGAAAGTGGGGGTTGGGCTCTTAACCAAGTATAAGCGAGAGCCTATCCATGGGATGTGGGTTTTTAACCTACAACCCACAACCATGGAATAAATGTGCCCCCTGAAAGATGCTTTGACTGTTTCCCTACATCCAGCACACACACGAAGATGTGTTCTTGTATTCTGAGTGTGGGGAAGTTCCTCAAACTGACAGCAGCACCTGGATTCTATTAGTATCCCTTAGCTTCTGTTCCCTGAGTGTTCTTTTAGGCCAGGCCATGAGGGAAAGCTGGGGGTTGGGCTTGGAGGCCACGTAGCAGTGAGTGCCCCCTGATCCATTGAGGAAGTACTTAGAGGACTTCTCCCTAAACGGAACACCTTTTCCTGCATTCATCTGGGTGCAGTGGGGCTGCACATCTCTCCCACACCTAAGAATGTGTTCTGGAATTCTGAGTGCAGGGAAGTTCCTCCAACTGACAGCAGCGCCTGGGTTCTAATTGAATCCCTTTGCTTGTCTTCCCTGATGGAAAGCCTAGGCGGGAGTGCGGGGGAAAGTGTGGTTTGGGCTCCAAAACCAAGTATTTGCGATGACCTCTCTATGGTTTGTGGAGGTGTTTAAACTACATCCCTAACCTGGGAACACCTGTGCCCCCATAAAGATCCGTGGAGTCTGTTTCCACACCTCCAGCACACACACGAACACTTGCACAGTTATCCTGAGAGTGGGCAGCCTCCTCCAACTGAGAGCAGGGCCTTGGTTCTTATAAAATCGCTTAACTTGTCTACCCTGTTTGGTTGCCTGATACGGAGTGCTGGGGAAAGGGTGGGTTGGGCTCTAAATCCAAGTATTAGCGAGTGCTTCTCCATGGGATTTGGAGGTTATTAACCAAAAGCCCACAACATGGGAATACCTGTGCTCCTTGAAAAAAGCGTGGACTCTGTATCCCCAACACCAGAACACACATGAAGAAGTTTTCTGCTATCCTGAGTGTGGGCTGGCAATTTCAGGTGACAGAAGCGGCTGGGTTCTAATAGAATCCCTTAGCTTGTAATCCCTGAGTGTTTCCCTAGGACTGACTCTGAGAGAAACCTGGGGGTTGGGCTTTGAGGCCAAATAGTAGCGAGTGTCCCCGATGGACTGAGGAAGTATTTAGATGAATTCTCCATAAAGGGAAACACCTGAGCACCCATTCATCTGCGTGGAGTGGGGCTTCAAATCTCCCCACCACACAAGGTTGGGTTCCAGTATCCTGAGGGTGGGGTAGTTCCTCCAACTGACATCAGCGTCTTGGTTTTAATAGAATCCGTTTGCTTGTCTTCCCTGATGGTTTGCCTAGGCCAGTGTGTGGTTGAAAGTGGGATTTGGGATCTAAAACTAAGTATTAGCGTGTGCCTCTCCATGGGTAGTGGAGATGTTTAAACTACAACCCACAACTTGGGAATTACTGTGACCTCTGAAAAATGCGTGTGCTATGTATCCCCACGTCCAGCACACACAGGAAGAAGTGTTCTGGGGTTCTGAGTGTGGGGAGGTTCCTCCAACAGACAGCAGCACCTGGGTTGTAATAGAATCCCTTAGCTTGACTTCCCTAAGTGTTTTCCTAGGCCTAGCAGTAAGCGATGGTGGGGGATGGGCTCTAAAGCCAAGTATTAGCGAGTGCATCTCTGTGGGTAGTGGAGGGTTTTAAACTACTTCCCCAACCTTGGAACACCTGTGCCCCATAAAGATGCGTGGAATCTCTTTCCCCACCTCCAGCACACACACGGAGACGTGCTCAGGTATCCTGATTGTGGGGAGGCTCCTCCAAATGACAGCAGCGCCTGGGTTCTAAAAGAATCCCTTAGCTTGTCTTCCCTGATGGCATGCCTAGGCTGGAGAGTGGGGGAAAGTGGGGGTTGGGCTCTTAACCAAGTATAAGCGAGAGCCTATCCATGGGATGTGGGTTTTTAACCTACAACCCACAACCATGGAATAAATGTGCCCCCTGAAAGATGCTTTGACTGTTTCCCTACATCCAGCACACACACGAAGATGTGTTCTTGTATTCTGAGTGTGGGGAAGTTCCTCAAACTGACAGCAGCACCTGGATTCTATTAGTATCCCTTAGCTTCTGTTCCCTGAGTGTTCTTTTAGGCCAGGCCATGAGGGAAAGCTGGGGGTTGGGCTTGGAGGCCACGTAGCAGTGAGTGCCCCCTGATCCATTGAGGAAGTACTTAGAGGACTTCTCCCTAAAGGGAACACCTTTTCCTGCATTCATCTGGGTGCAGTGGGGCTGCACATCTCTCCCACACCTAAGAATGTGTTCTGGAATTCTGAGTGCAGGGAAGTTCCTCCAACTGACAGCAGCGCCTGGGTTCTAATTGAATCCCTTTGCTTGTCTTCCCTGATGGAAAGCCTAGGCGGGAGTGCGGGGGAAAGTGTGGTTTGGGCTCCAAAACCAAGTATTTGCGATGACCTCTCTATGGTTTGTGGAGGTGTTTAAACTACATCCCTAACCTGGGAACACCTGTGCCCCCATAAAGATCCGTGGAGTCTGTTTCCACACCTCCAGCACACACACGAACACTTGCACAGTTATCCTGAGAGTGGGCAGCCTCCTCCAACTGAGAGCAGGGCCTTGGTTCTTATAAAATCGCTTAACTTGTCTACCCTGTTTGGTTGCCTGATACGGAGTGCTGGGGAAAGGGTGGGTTGGGCTCTAAATCCAAGTATTAGCGAGTGCTTCTCCATGGGATTTGGAGGTTATTAACCAAAAGCCCACAACATGGGAATACCTGTGCTCCTTGAAAAAAGCGTGGACTCTGTATCCCCAACACCAGAACACACATGAAGAAGTTTTCTGCTATCCTGAGTGTGGGCTGGCAATTTCAGGTGACAGAAGCGGCTGGGTTCTAATAGAATCCCTTAGCTTGTAATCCCTGAGTGTTTCCCTAGGACTGACTCTGAGAGAAACCTGGGGGTTGGGCTTTGAGGCCAAATAGTAGCGAGTGTCCCCGATGGACTGAGGAAGTATTTAGATGAATTCTCCATAAAGGGAAACACCTGAGCACCCATTCATCTGCGTGGAGTGGGGCTTCAAATCTCCCCACCACACAAGGTTGGGTTCCAGTATCCTGAGGGTGGGGTAGTTCCTCCAACTGACATCAGCGTCTTGGTTTTAATAGAATCCGTTTGCTTGTCTTCCCTGATGGTTTGCCTAGGCCAGTGTGTGGTTGAAAGTGGGATTTGGGATCTAAAACTAAGTATTAGCGTGTGCCTCTCCATGGGTAGTGGAGATGTTTAAACTACAACCCACAACTTGGGAATTACTGTGACCTCTGAAAAATGCGTGTGCTATGTATCCCCACGTCCAGCACACACAGGAAGAAGTGTTCTGGGGTTCTGAGTGTGGGGAGGTTCCTCCAACAGACAGCAGCACCTGGGTTGTAATAGAATCCCTTAGCTTGACTTCCCTAAGTGTTTTCCTAGGCCTAGCAGTAAGCGATGGTGGGGGATGGGCTCTAAAGCCAAGTATTAGCGAGTGCATCTCTGTGGGTAGTGGAGGGTTTTAAACTACTTCCCCAACCTTGGAACACCTGTGCCCCATAAAGATGCGTGGAATCTCTTTCCCCACCTCCAGCACACACACGGAGACGTGCTCAGGTATCCTGATTGTGGGGAGGCTCCTCCAAATGACAGCAGCGCCTGGGTTCTAAAAGAATCCCTTAGCTTGTCTTCCCTGATGGCATGCCTAGGCTGGAGAGTGGGGGAAAGTGGGGGTTGGGCTCTTAACCAAGTATAAGCGAGAGCCTATCCATGGGATGTGGGTTTTTAACCTACAACCCACAACCATGGAATAAATGTGCCCCCTGAAAGATGCTTTGACTGTTTCCCTACATCCAGCACACACACGAAGATGTGTTCTTGTATTCTGAGTGTGGGGAAGTTCCTCAAACTGACAGCAGCACCTGGATTCTATTAGTATCCCTTAGCTTCTGTTCCCTGAGTGTTCTTTTAGGCCAGGCCATGAGGGAAAGCTGGGGGTTGGGCTTGGAGGCCACGTAGCAGTGAGTGCCCCCTGATCCATTGAGGAAGTACTTAGAGGACGTCTCCCTAAACGGAACACCTTTTCCTGCATTCATCTGGGTGCAGTGGGGCTGCACATCTCTCCCACACCTAAGAATGTGTTCTGGAATTCTGAGTGCAGGGAAGTTCCTCCAACTGACAGCAGCGCCTGGGTTCTAATTGAATCCCTTTGCTTGTCTTCCCTGATGGAAAGCCTAGGCGGGAGTGCGGGGGAAAGTGTGGTTTGGGCTCCAAAACCAAGTATTTGCGATGACCTCTCTATGGTTTGTGGAGGTGTTTAAACTACATCCCTAACCTGGGAACACCTGTGCCCCCATAAAGATCCGTGGAGTCTGTTTCCACACCTCCAGCACACACACGAACACTTGCACAGTTATCCTGAGAGTGGGCAGCCTCCTCCAACTGAGAGCAGGGCCTTGGTTCTTATAAAATCGCTTAACTTGTCTACCCTGTTTGGTTGCCTGATACGGAGTGCTGGGGAAAGGGTGGGTTGGGCTCTAAATCCAAGTATTCGTGAGTGCTTCTCCATGGGATTTGGAGGTTATTAACCAAAAGCCCACAACATGGGAATACCTGTGCTCCTTGAAAAAAGCGTGGACTCTGTATCCCCAACACCAGAACACACATGAAGAAGTTTTCTGCTATCCTGAGTGTGGGCTGGCAATTTCAGGTGACAGAAGCGGCTGGGTTCTAATAGAATCCCTTAGCTTGTAATCCCTGAGTGTTTCCCTAGGACTGACTCTGAGAGAAACCTGGGGGTTGGGCTTTGAGGCCAAATAGTAGCGAGTGTCCCCGATGGACTGAGGAAGTATTTAGATGAATTCTCCATAAAGGGAAACACCTGAGCACCCATTCATCTGCGTGGAGTGGGGCTTCAAATCTCCCCACCACACAAGGTTGGGTTCCAGTATCCTGAGGGTGGGGTAGTTCCTCCAACTGACATCAGCGTCTTGGTTTTAATAGAATCCGTTTGCTTGTCTTCCCTGATGGTTTGCCTAGGCCAGTGTGTGGTTGAAAGTGGGATTTGGGATCTAAAACTAAGTATTAGCGTGTGCCTCTCCATGGGTAGTGGAGATGTTTAAACTACAACCCACAACTTGGGAATTACTGTGACCTCTGAAAAATGCGTGTGCTATGTATCCCCACGTCCAGCACACACAGGAAGAAGTGTTCTGGGGTTCTGAGTGTGGGGAGGTTCCTCCAACAGACAGCAGCACCTGGGTTGTAATAGAATCCCTTAGCTTGACTTCCCTAAGTGTTTTCCTAGGCCTAGCAGTAAGCGATGGTGGGGGATGGGCTCTAAAGCCAAGTATTAGCGAGTGCATCTCTGTGGGTAGTGGAGGGTTTTAAACTACTTCCCCAACCTTGGAACACCTGTGCCCCATAAAGATGCGTGGAATCTCTTTCCCCACCTCCAGCACACACACGGAGACGTGCTCAGGTATCCTGATTGTGGGGAGGCTCCTCCAAATGACAGCAGCGCCTGGGTTCTAAAAGAATCCCTTAGCTTGTCTTCCCTGATGGCATGCCTAGGCTGGAGAGTGGGGGAAAGTGGGGGTTGGGCTCTTAACCAAGTATAAGCGAGAGCCTATCCATGGGATGTGGGTTTTTAACCTACAACCCACAACCATGGAATAAATGTGCCCCCTGAAAGATGCTTTGACTGTTTCCCTACATCCAGCACACACACGAAGATGTGTTCTTGTATTCTGAGTGTGGGGAAGTTCCTCAAACTGACAGCAGCACCTGGATTCTATTAGTATCCCTTAGCTTCTGTTCCCTGAGTGTTCTTTTAGGCCAGGCCATGAGGGAAAGCTGGGGGTTGGGCTTGGAGGCCACGTAGCAGTGAGTGCCCCCTGATCCATTGAGGAAGTACTTAGAGGACGTCTCCCTAAACGGAACACCTTTTCCTGCATTCATCTGGGTGCAGTGGGGCTGCACATCTCTCCCACACCTAAGAATGTGTTCTGGAATTCTGAGTGCAGGGAAGTTCCTCCAACTGACAGCAGCGCCTGGGTTCTAATTGAATCCCTTTGCTTGTCTTCCCTGATGGAAAGCCTAGGCGGGAGTGCGGGGGAAAGTGTGGTTTGGGCTCCAAAACCAAGTATTTGCGATGACCTCTCTATGGTTTGTGGAGGTGTTTAAACTACATCCCTAACCTGGGAACACCTGTGCCCCCATAAAGATCCGTGGAGTCTGTTTCCACACCTCCAGCACACACACGAACACTTGCACAGTTATCCTGAGAGTGGGCAGCCTCCTCCAACTGAGAGCAGGGCCTTGGTTCTTATAAAATCGCTTAACTTGTCTACCCTGTTTGGTTGCCTGATACGGAGTGCTGGGGAAAGGGTGGGTTGGGCTCTAAATCCAAGTATTCGTGAGTGCTTCTCCATGGGATTTGGAGGTTATTAACCAAATACCCACAACATGGGAATACCTGTGCTCCTTGAAAAAAGCGTGGACTCTGTATCCCCAACACCAGAACACACATGAAGAAGTTTTCTGCTATCCTGAGTGTGGGCTGGCAATTTCAGGTGACAGAAGCGGCTGGGTTCTAATAGAATCCCTTAGCTTGTAATCCCTGAGTGTTTCCCTAGGACTGACTCTGAGAGAAACCTGGGGGTTGGGCTTTGAGGCCAAATAGTAGCGAGTGTCCCCGATGGACTGAGGAAGTATTTAGATGAATTCTCCATAAAGGGAAACACCTGAGCACCCATTCATCTGCGTGGAGTGGGGCTTCAAATCTCCCCACCACACAAGGTTGGGTTCCAGTATCCTGAGGGTGGGGTAGTTCCTCCAACTGACATCAGCGTCTTGGTTTTAATAGAATCCGTTTGCTTGTCTTCCCTGATGGTTTGCCTAGGCCAGTGTGTGGTTGAAAGTGGGATTTGGGATCTAAAACTAAGTATTAGCGTGTGCCTCTCCATGGGTAGTGGAGATGTTTAAACTACAACCCACAACTTGGGAATTACTGTGACCTCTGAAAAATGCGTGTGCTATGTATCCCCACGTCCAGCACACACAGGAAGAAGTGTTCTGGGGTTCTGAGTGTGGGGAGGTTCCTCCAACAGACAGCAGCACCTGGGTTGTAATAGAATCCCTTAGCTTGACTTCCCTAAGTGTTTTCCTAGGCCTAGCAGTAAGCGATGGTGGGGGATGGGCTCTAAAGCCAAGTATTAGCGAGTGCATCTCTGTGGGTAGTGGAGGGTTTTAAACTACTTCCCCAACCTTGGAACACCTGTGCCCCATAAAGATGCGTGGAATCTCTTTCCCCACCTCCAGCACACACACGGAGACGTGCTCAGGTATCCTGATTGTGGGGAGGCTCCTCCAAATGACAGCAGCGCCTGGGTTCTAAAAGAATCCCTTAGCTTGTCTTCCCTGATGGCATGCCTAGGCTGGAGAGTGGGGGAAAGTGGGGGTTGGGCTCTTAACCAAGTATAAGCGAGAGCCTATCCATGGGATGTGGGTTTTTAACCTACAACCCACAACCATGGAATAAATGTGCCCCCTGAAAGATGCTTTGACTGTTTCCCTACATCCAGCACACACACGAAGATGTGTTCTTGTATTCTGAGTGTGGGGAAGTTCCTCAAACTGACAGCAGCACCTGGATTCTATTAGTATCCCTTAGCTTCTGTTCCCTGAGTGTTCTTTTAGGCCAGGCCATGAGGGAAAGCTGGGGGTTGGGCTTGGAGGCCACGTAGCAGTGAGTGCCCCCTGATCCATTGAGGAAGTACTTAGAGGACGTCTCCCTAAACGGAACACCTTTTCCTGCATTCATCTGGGTGCAGTGGGGCTGCACATCTCTCCCACACCTAAGAATGTGTTCTGGAATTCTGAGTGCAGGGAAGTTCCTCCAACTGACAGCAGCGCCTGGGTTCTAATTGAATCCCTTTGCTTGTCTTCCCTGATGGAAAGCCTAGGCGGGAGTGCGGGGGAAAGTGTGGTTTGGGCTCCAAAACCAAGTATTTGCGATGACCTCTCTATGGTTTGTGGAGGTGTTTAAACTACATCCCTAACCTGGGAACACCTGTGCCCCCATAAAGATCCGTGGAGTCTGTTTCCACACCTCCAGCACACACACGAACACTTGCACAGTTATCCTGAGAGTGGGCAGCCTCCTCCAACTGAGAGCAGGGCCTTGGTTCTTATAAAATCGCTTAACTTGTCTACCCTGTTTGGTTGCCTGATACGGAGTGCTGGGGAAAGGGTGGGTTGGGCTCTAAATCCAAGTATTAGCGAGTGCTTCTCCAAGGGATTTGGAGGTTATTAACCAAAAGCCCACAACATGGGAATACCTGTGCTCCTTGAAAAAAGCGTGGACTCTGTATCCCCAACACCAGAACACACATGAAGAAGTTTTCTGCTATCCTGAGTGTGGGCTGGCAATTTCAGGTGACAGAAGCGGCTGGGTTCTAATAGAATCCCTTAGCTTGTAATCCCTGAGTGTTTCCCTAGGACTGACTCTGAGAGAAACCTGGGGGTTGGGCTTTGAGGCCAAATAGTAGCGAGTGTCCCCGATGGACTGAGGAAGTATTTAGATGAATTCTCCATAAAGGGAAACACCTGAGCACCCATTCATCTGCGTGGAGTGGGGCTTCAAATCTCCCCACCACACAAGGTTGGGTTCCAGTATCCTGAGGGTGGGGTAGTTCCTCCAACTGACATCAGCGTCTTGGTTTTAATAGAATCCGTTTGCTTGTCTTCCCTGATGGTTTGCCTAGGCCAGTGTGTGGTTGAAAGTGGGATTTGGGATCTAAAACTAAGTATTAGCGTGTGCCTCTCCATGGGTAGTGGAGATGTTTAAACTACAACCCACAACTTGGGAATTACTGTGACCTCTGAAAAATGCGTGTGCTATGTATCCCCACGTCCAGCACACACAGGAAGAAGTGTTCTGGGGTTCTGAGTGTGGGGAGGTTCCTCCAACAGACAGCAGCACCTGGGTTGTAATAGAATCCCTTAGCTTGACTTCCCTAAGTGTTTTCCTAGGCCTAGCAGTAAGCGATGGTGGGGGATGGGCTCTAAAGCCAAGTATTAGCGAGTGCATCTCTGTGGGTAGTGGAGGGTTTTAAACTACTTCCCCAACCTTGGAACACCTGTGCCCCATAAAGATGCGTGGAATCTCTTTCCCCACCTCCAGCACACACACGGAGACGTGCTCAGGTATCCTGATTGTGGGGAGGCTCCTCCAAATGACAGCAGCGCCTGGGTTCTAAAAGAATCCCTTAGCTTGTCTTCCCTGATGGCATGCCTAGGCTGGAGAGTGGGGGAAAGTGGGGGTTGGGCTCTTAACCAAGTATAAGAGAGAGCCTATCCATGGGATGTGGGTTTTTAACCTACAACCCACAACCATGGAATAAATGTGCCCCCTGAAAGATGCTTTGACTGTTTCCCTACATCCAGCACACACACGAAGATGTGTTCTTGTATTCTGAGTGTGGGGAAGTTCCTCAAACTGACAGCAGCACCTGGATTCTATTAGTATCCCTTAGCTTCTGTTCCCTGAGTGTTCTTTTAGGCCAGGCCATGAGGGAAAGCTGGGGGTTGGGCTTGGAGGCCACGTAGCAGTGAGTGCCCCCTGATCCATTGAGGAAGTACTTAGAGGACGTCTCCCTAAACGGAACACCTTTTCCTGCATTCATCTGGGTGCAGTGGGGCTGCACATCTCTCCCACACCTAAGAATGTGTTCTGGAATTCTGAGTGCAGGGAAGTTCCTCCAACTGACAGCAGCGCCTGGGTTCTAATTGAATCCCTTTGCTTGTCTTCCCTGATGGAAAGCCTAGGCGGGAGTGCGGGGGAAAGTGTGGTTTGGGCTCCAAAACCAAGTATTTGCGATGACCTCTCTATGGTTTGTGGAGGTGTTTAAACTACATCCCTAACCTGGGAACACCTGTGCCCCCATAAAGATCCGTGGAGTCTGTTTCCACACCTCCAGCACACACACGAACACTTGCACAGTTATCCTGAGAGTGGGCAGCCTCCTCCAACTGAGAGCAGGGCCTTGGTTCTTATAAAATCGCTTAACTTGTCTACCCTGTTTGGTTGCCTGATACGGAGTGCTGGGGAAAGGGTGGGTTGGGCTCTAAATCCAAGTATTAGCGAGTGCTTCTCCAAGGGATTTGGAGGTTATTAACCAAAAGCCCACAACATGGGAATACCTGTGCTCCTTGAAAAAAGCGTGGACTCTGTATCCCCAACACCAGAACACACATGAAAAAGTTTTCTGCTATCCTGAGTGTGGGCTGGCAATTTCAGGTGACAGAAGCGGCTGGGTTCTAATAGAATCCCTTAGCTTGTAATCCCTGAGTGTTTCCCTAGGACTGACTCTGAGAGAAACCTGGGGGTTGGGCTTTGAGGCCAAATAGTAGCGAGTGTCCCCGATGGACTGAGGAAGTATTTAGATGAATTCTCCATAAAGGGAAACACCTGAGCACCCATTCATCTGCGTGGAGTGGGGCTTCAAATCTCCCCACCACACAAGGTTGGGTTCCAGTATCCTGAGGGTGGGGTAGTTCCTCCAACTGACATCAGTGTCTTGGTTTTAATAGAATCCGTTTGCTTGTCTTCCCTGATGGTTTGCCTAGGCCAGTGTGTGGTTGAAAGTGGGATTTGGGATCTAAAACTAAGTATTAGCGTGTGCCTCTCCATGGGTATTGGAGATGTTTAAACTACAACCCACAACTTGGGAATTACTGTGACCTCTGAAAAATGCGTGTGCTATGTATCCCCACGTCCAGCACACACAGGAAGAAGTGTTCTGGGGTTCTGAGTGTGGGGAGGTTCCTCCAACAGACAGCAGCACCTGGGTTGTAATAGAATCCCTTAGCTTGACTTCCCTAAGTGTTTTCCTAGGCCTAGCAGTAAGCGATGGTGGGGGATGGGCTCTAAAGCCAAGTATTAGCGAGTGCATCTCTGTGGGTAGTGGAGGGTTTTAAACTACTTCCCCAACCTTGGAACACCTGTGCCCCATAAAGATGCGTGGAATCTCTTTCCCCACCTCCAGCACACACACGGAGACGTGCTCAGGTATCCTGATTGTGGGGAGGCTCCTCCAAATGACAGCAGCGCCTGGGTTCTAAAAGAATCCCTTAGCTTGTCTTCCCTGATGGCATGCCTAGGCTGGAGAGTGGGGGAAAGTGGGGGTTGTGCTGTTAACCAAGTATAAGCGAGAGCATATCCATGGGATGTGGGTTTTTAACATACAACCCACAACCATGGAATAAATGTGCCCCCTGAAAGATGCTTTGACTGTTTCCCTACATCCAGCACACACACGAAGATGTGTTCTTGTATTCTGAGTGTGGGGAAGTTCCTCAAACTGACAGCAGCACCTGGATTCTATTAGTATCCCTTAGCTTCTGTTCCCTGAGTGTTCTTTTAGGCCAGGCCATGAGGGAAAGCTGGGGGTTGGGCTTGGAGGCCACGTAGCAGTGAGTGCACCCTGATCCATTGAGGAAATACTTAGAGGACTTCTCCCTAAAGGGAACACCTTTTCCTGCATTCATCTGGGTGCAGTGGGGCTGCACATCTCTCCCACACCTAAGAATGTGTTCTGGAATTCTGAGTGCAGGGAAGTTCCTCCAACTGACAGCAGTGCCTGGGTTCTAATTGAATCCCTTTGCTTGTCTTCCCTGATGGAAAGCCTAGGCGGGAGTGCAGGGGAAAGTGTGGTTTGGGCTCCAAAACCAAGTATTTGCGATGACCTCTCTATGGTTTGTGGAGGTGTTTAAACTACATCCCTAACCTGGGAACACCTGTTCCCCCATAAAGATCCGTGGAGTCTGTTTCCACACCTCCAGCACACACACGAACACTTGCACAGTTATCCTGAGAGTGGGCAGCCTCCTCCAACTGAGAGCAGGGCCTTGGTTCTTATAAAATCGCTTAACTTGTCTACCCTGTTTGGTTGCCTGATACGGAGTGCTGGGGAAAGGGTGGGTTGGGCTCTAAATCCAAGTATTCGTGAGTGCTTCTCCATGGGATTTGGAGGTTATTAACCAAATACCCACAACATGGGAATACCTGTGCTCTTTGAAAAAAGCGTGGACTCTGTATCCCCACCACCCGAACACACATGACGGGAGTTTTCTGCTATCCTGAGTGTGGGCTGGCAATTTCAGGTGACAGAAGCGGCTGGGTTCTAATAGAATCCCTTAGCTTGTAATCCCTGAGTGTTTCCCTAGGACTGACTCTGAGAGAAACCTGGGGGTTGGGCTTTGAGGCCAAATAGTAGCGAGTGTCCCCGATGGACTGAGGAAGTATTTAGATGAATTCTCCATAAAGGGAAACACCTGAGCACCCATTCATCTGCGTGGAGTGGGGCTTCAAATCTCCCCACCACACAAGGTTGGGTTCCAGTATCCTGAGGGTGGGGTAGTTCCTCCAACTGACATCAGCGTCTTGGTTTTAATAGAATCCGTTTGCTTGTCTTCCCTGATGGTTTGCCTAGGCCAGTGTGTGGTTGAAAGTGGGATTTGGGATCTAAAACTAAGTATTAGCGTGTGCCACTCCATGGGTAGTGGAGATGTTTAAACTACAACCCACAACTTGGGAATTACTGTGACCTCTGAAAAATGCGTGTGCTATGTATCCCCACGTCCAGCACACACAGGAAGAAGTGTTCTGGGGTTCTGAGTGTGGGGAGGTTCCTCCAACAGACAGCAGCACCTGGGTTGTAATAGAATCCCTTCGCTTGACTTCCCTAAGTGTTTTCCTAGGCCTAGCAGTAAGCGATGGTGGGGGATGGGCTCTAAAGCCAAGTATTAGCGAGTGCATCTCTGTGGGTAGTGGAGGGTTTTAAACTACTTCCCCAACCTTGGAACACCTGTGCCCCATAAAGATGCGTGGAATCTCTTTCCCCACCTCCAGCACACACACGGAGACGTGCTCAGGTATCCTGATTGTGGGGAGGCTCCTCCAAATGACAGCAGCGCCTGGGTTCTAAAAGAATCCCTTAGCTTGTCTTCCCTGATGGCATGCCTAGGCTGGAGAGTGGGGGAAAGTGGGGGTTGGGCTCTTAACCAAGTATAAGCGAGAGCCTATCCATGGGATGTGGGTTTTTAACCTACAACCCACAACCATGGAATAAATGTGCCCCCTGAAAGATGCTTTGACTGTTTCCCTACATCCAGCACACACACGAAGATGTGTTCTTGTATTCTGAGTGTGGGGAAGTTCCTCAAACTGACAGCAGCACCTGGATTCTATTAGTATCCCTTAGCTTCTGTTCCCTGAGTGTTCTTTTAGGCCAGGCCATGAGGGAAAGCTGGGGGTTGGGCTTGGAGGCCACGTAGCAGTGAGTGCCCCCTGATCCATTGAGGAAGTACTTAGAGGACTTCTCCCTAAACGGAACACCTTTTCCTGCATTCATCTGGGTGCAGTGGGGCTGCACATCTCTCCCACACCTAAGAATGTGTTCTGGAATTCTGAGTGCAGGGAAGTTCCTCCAACTGACAGCAGCGCCTGGGTTCTAATTGAATCCCTTTGCTTGTCTTCCCTGATGGAAAGCCTAGGCGGGAGTGCGGGGGAAAGTGTGGTTTGGGCTCCAAAACCAAGTATTTGCGATGACCTCTCTATGGTTTGTGGAGGTGTTTAAACTACATCCCTAACCTGGGAACACCTGTGCCCCCATAAAGATCCGTGGAGTCTGTTTCCACACCTCCAGCACACACACGAACACTTGCACAGTTATCCTGAGAGTGGGCAGCCTCCTCCAACTGAGAGCAGGGCCTTGGTTCTTATAAAATCGCTTAACTTGTCTACCCTGTTTGGTTGCCTGATACGGAGTGCTGGGGAAAGGGTGGGTTGGGCTCTAAATCCAAGTATTAGCGAGTGCTTCTCCAAGGGATTTGGAGGTTATTAACCAAAAGCCCACAACATGGGAATACCTGTGCTCCTTGAAAAAAGCGTGGACTCTGTATCCCCAACACCAGAACACACATGAAGAAGTTTTCTGCTATCCTGAGTGTGGGCTGGCAATTTCAGGTGACAGAAGCGGCTGGGTTCTAATAGAATCCCTTAGCTTGTAATCCCTGAGTGTTTCCCTAGGACTGACTCTGAGAGAAACCTGGGGGTTGGGCTTTGAGGCCAAATAGTAGCGAGTGTCCCCGATGGACTGAGGAAGTATTTAGATGAATTCTCCATAAAGGGAAACACCTGAGCACCCATTCATCTGCGTGGAGTGGGGCTTCAAATCTCCCCACCACACAAGGTTGGGTTCCAGTATCCTGAGGGTGGGGTAGTTCCTCCAACTGACATCAGCGTCTTGGTTTTAATAGAATCCGTTTGCTTGTCTTCCCTGATGGTTTGCCTAGGCCAGTGTGTGGTTGAAAGTGGGATTTGGGATCTAAAACTAAGTATTAGCGTGTGCCTCTCCATGGGTAGTGGAGATGTTTAAACTACAACCCACAACTTGGGAATTACTGTGACCTCTGAAAAATGCGTGTGCTATGTATCCCCACGTCCAGCACACACAGGAAGAAGTGTTCTGGGGTTCTGAGTGTGGGGAGGTTCCTCCAACAGACAGCAGCACCTGGGTTGTAATAGAATCCCTTCGCTTGACTTCCCTAAGTGTTTTCCTAGGCCTAGCAGTAAGCGATGGTGGGGGATGGGCTCTAAAGCCAAGTATTAGCGAGTGCATCTCTGTGGGTAGTGGAGGGTTTTAAACTACTTCCCCAACCTTGGAACACCTGTGCCCCATAAAGATGCGTGGAATCTGTTTCCCCACCTCCAGCACACACACGGAGACGTGCTCAGGTATCCTGATTGTGGGGAGGCTCCTCCAAATGACAGCAGCGCCTGGGTTCTAAAAGAATCCCTTAGCTTGTCTTCCCTGATGGCATGCCTAGGCTGGAGAGTGGGGGAAAGTGGGGGTTGGGCTCTAAACCAAGTATAAGCGAGAGCCTATCCATGGGATGTGGGTTTTTAACCTACAACCCACAACCATGGAATAAATGTGCCCCCTGAAAGATGCTTTGACTGTTTCCCTACATCCAGCACACACACGAAGATGTGTTCTTGTATTCTGAGTGTGGGGAAGTTCCTCAAACTGACAGCAGCACCTGGATTCTATTAGTATCCCTTAGCTTCTGTTCCCTGAGTGTTCTTTTAGGCCAGGCCATGAGGGAAAGCTGGGGGTTGGGCTTGGAGGCCACGTAGCAGTGAGTGCCCCCTGATCCATTGAGGAAGTACTTAGAGGACTTCTCCCTAAACGGAACACCTTTTCCTGCATTCATCTGGGTGCAGTGGGGCTGCACATCTCTCCCACACCTAAGAATGTGTTCTGGAATTCTGAGTGCAGGGAAGTTCCTCCAACTGACAGCAGCGCCTGGGTTCTAATTGAATCCCTTTGCTTGTCTTCCCTGATGGAAAGCCTAGGCGGGAGTGCGGGGGAAAGTGTGGTTTGGGCTCCAAAACCAAGTATTTGCGATGACCTCTCTATGGTTTGTGGAGGTGTTTAAACTACATCCCTAACCTGGGAACACCTGTGCCCCCATAAAGATCCGTGGAGTCTGTTTCCACACCTCCAGCACACACACGAACACTTGCACAGTTATCCTGAGAGTGGGCAGCCTCCTCCAACTGAGAGCAGGGCCTTGGTTCTTATAAAATCGCTTAACTTGTCTACCCTGTTTGGTTGCCTGATACGGAGTGCTGGGGAAAGGGTGGGTTGGGCTCTAAATCCAAGTATTAGCGAGTGCTTCTCCAAGGGATTTGGAGGTTATTAACCAAAAGCCCACAACATGGGAATACCTGTGCTCCTTGAAAAAAGCGTGGACTCTGTATCCCCAACACCAGAACACACATGAAGAAGTTTTCTGCTATCCTGAGTGTGGGCTGGCAATTTCAGGTGACAGAAGCGGCTGGGTTCTAATAGAATCCCTTAGCTTGTAATCCCTGAGTGTTTCCCTAGGACTGACTCTGAGAGAAACCTGGGGGTTGGGCTTTGATGCCAAATAGTAGCGAGTGTCCCCGATGGACTGAGGAAGTATTTAGATGAATTCTCCATAAAGGGAAACACCTGAGCACCCATTCATCTGCGTGGAGTGGGGCTTCAAATCTCCCCACCACACAAGGTTGGGTTCCAGTATCCTGAGGGTGGGGTAGTTCCTCCAACTGACATCAGCGTCTTGGTTTTAATAGAATCCGTTTGCTTGTCTTCCCTGATGGTTTGCCAAGGCCAGTGTGTGGTTGAAAGTGGGATTTGGGATCTAAAACTAAGTATTAGCGTGTGCCTCTCCATGGGTAGTGGAGATGTTTAAACTACAACCCACAACTTGGGAATTACTGTGACCTCTGAAATATGCGTGTGCTATGTATCCCCACGTCCAGCACACACAGGAAGAAGTGTTCTGGGGTTCTGAGTGTGGGGAGGTTCCTCCAACAGACAGCAGCACCTGGGTTGTAATAGAATCCCTTAGCTTGACTTCCCTAAGTGTTTTCCTAGGCCTAGCAGTAAGCGATGGTGGGGGATGGGCTCTAAAGCCAAGTATTAGCGAGTGCATCTCTGTGGGTAGTGGAGGGTTTTAAACTACTTCCCCAACCTTGGAACACCTGTGCCCCATAAAGATGCGTGGAATCTCTTTCCCCACCTCCAGCACACACACGGAGACGTACTCAGGTATCCTGATTGTGGGGAGGCTCCTCCAAATGACAGCAGCGCCTGGGTTCTAAAAGAATCCCTTAGCTTGTCTTCCCTGATGGCATGCCTAGGCTGGAGAGTGGGGGAAAGTGGGGGTTGGGCTGTTAACCAAGTATAAGCGAGAGCCTATCCATGGGATGTGGGTTTTTAACCTACAACCCACAACCATGGAATAAATGTGCCCCCTGAAAGATGCTTTGACTGTTTCCCTACATCCAGCACACACACGAAGATGTGTTCTTGTATTCTGAGTGTGGGGAAGTTCCTCAAACTGACAGCAGCACCTGGATTCTATTAGTATCCCTTAGCTTCTGTTCCCTGAGTGTTCTTTTAGGCCAGGCCATGAGGGAAAGCTGGGGGTTGGGCTTGGAGGCCACGTAGCAGTGAGTGCCCCCTGATCCATTGAGGAAGTACTTAGAGGACTTCTCCCTAAACGGAACACCTTTTCCTGCATTCATCTGGGTGCAGTGGGGCTGCACATCTCTCCCACACCTAAGAATGTGTTCTGGAATTCTGAGTGCAGGGAAGTTCCTCCAACTGACAGCAGCGCCTGGGTTCTAATTGAATCCCTTTGCTTGTCTTCCCTGATGGAAAGCCTAGGCGGGAGTGCGGGGGAAAGTGTGGTTTGGGCTCCAAAACCAAGTATTTGCGATGACCTCTCTATGGTTTGTGGAGGTGTTTAAACTACATCCCTAACCTGGGAACACCTGTGCCCCCATAAAGATCCGTGGAGTCTGTTTCCACACCTCCAGCACACACACGAACACTTGCACAGTTATCCTGAGAGTGGGCAGCCTCCTCCAACTGAGAGCAGGGCCTTGGTTCTTATAAAATCGCTTAACTTGTCTACCCTGTTTGGTTGCCTGATACGGAGTGCTGGGGAAAGGGTGGGTTGGGCTCTAAATCCAAGTATTAGCGAGTGCTTCTCCAAGGGATTTGGAGGTTATTAACCAAAAGCCCACAACATGGGAATACCTGTGCTCCTTGAAAAAAGCGTGGACTCTGTATCCCCAACACCAGAACACACATGAAGAAGTTTTCTGCTATCCTGAGTGTGGGCTGGCAATTTCAGGTGACAGAAGCGGCTGGGTTCTAATAGAATCCCTTAGCTTGTAATCCCTGAGTGTTTCCCTAGGACTGACTCTGAGAGAAACCTGGGGGTTGGGCTTTGATGCCAAATAGTAGCGAGTGTCCCCGATGGACTGAGGAAGTATTTAGATGAATTCTCCATAAAGGGAAACACCTGAGCACCCATTCATCTGCGTGGAGTGGGGCTTCAAATCTCCCCACCACACAAGGTTGGGTTCCAGTATCCTGAGGGTGGGGTAGTTCCTCCAACTGACATCAGCGTCTTGGTTTTAATAGAATCCGTTTGCTTGTCTTCCCTGATCGTTTGCCAAGGCCAGTGTGTGGTTGAAAGTGGGATTTGGGATCTAAAACTAAGTATTAGCGTGTGCCTCTCCATGGGTAGTGGAGATGTTTAAACTACAACCCACAACTTGGGAATTACTGTGACCTCTGAAAAATGCGTGTGCTATGTATCCCCACGTCCAGCACACACAAGAAGAAGTGTTCTGGGGTTCTGAGTGTGGGGAGGTTCCTCCAACAGACAGCAGCACCTGGGTTGTAATAGAATCCCTTCGCTTGACTTCCCTAAGTGTTTTCCTAGGCCTAGCAGTAAGCGATGGTGGGGGATGGGCTCTAAAGCCAAGTATTAGCGAGTGCATCTCTGTGGGTAGTGGAGGGTTTTAAACTACTTCCCCAACCTTGGAACACCTGTACCCCATAAAGATGCGTGGAATCTCTTTCCCCACCTCCAGCACACACACGGAGACGTGCTCAGGTATCCTGATTGTGGGGAGGCTCCTCCAAATGACAGCAGCGCCTGGGTTCTAAAAGAATCCCTTAGCTTGTCTTCCCTGATGGCATGCCTAGGCTGGAGAGTGGGGGAAAGTGGGGTTTGGGCTGTTAACCAAGTATAAGCGAGAGCCTATCCATGGGATGTGGGTTTTTAACCTACAACCCACAACCATGGAATAAATGTGCCCCCTGAAAGATGCTTTGACTGTTTCCCTACATCCAGCACACACACGAAGATGTGTTCTTGTATTCTGAGTGTGGGGAAGTTCCTCAAACTGACAGCAGCACCTGGATTCTATTAGTATCCCTTAGCTTCTGTTCCCTGAGTGTTCTTTTAGGCCAGGCCATGAGGGAAAGCTGGGGGTTGGGCTTGGAGGCCACGTAGCAGTGAGTGCCCCCTGATCCATTGAGGAAGTACTTAGAGGACTTCTCCCTAAACGGAACACCTTTTCCTGCATTCATCTGGGTGCAGTGGGGCTGCACATCTCTCCCACACCTAAGAATGTGTTCTGGAATTCTGAGTGCAGGGAAGTTCCTCCAACTGACAGCAGCGCCTGGGTTCTAATTGAATCCCTTTGCTTGTCTTCCCTGATGGAAAGCCTAGGCGGGAGTGCGGGGGAAAGTGTGGTTTGGGCTCCAAAACCAAGTATTTGCGATGACCTCTCTATGGTTTGTGGAGGTGTTTAAACTACATCCCTAACCTGGGAACACCTGTGCCCCCATAAAGATCCGTGGAGTCTGTTTCCACACCTCCAGCACACACACGAACACTTGCACAGTTATCCTGAGAGTGGGCAGCCTCCTCCAACTGAGAGCAGGGCCTTGGTTCTTATAAAATCGCTTAACTTGTCTACCCTGTTTGGTTGCCTGATATGGAGTGCTGGGGAAAGGGTGGGTTGGGCTCTAAATCCAAGTATTAGCGAGTGCTTCTCCAAGGGATTTGGAGGTTATTAGCCAAAAGCCCACAACATGGGAATACCTGTGCTCCTTGAAAAAAGCGTGGACTCTGTATCCCCAACACCAGAACACACATGAAGAAGTTTTCTGCTATCCTGAGTGTGGGCTGGCAATTTCAGGTGACAGAAGCGGCTGGGTTCTAATAGAATCCCTTAGCTTGTAATCCCTGAGTGTTTCCCTAGGACTGACTCTGAGAGAAACCTGGGGGTTGGGCTTGGAGGCCAAATAGTAGCGAGTGTCCCCGATGGACTGAGGAAGTATTTAGATGAATTCTCCATAAAGGGAAACACCTGAGCACCCATTCATCTGCGTGGAGTGGGGCTTCAAATCTCCCCACCACACAAGGTTGGGTTCCAGTATCCTGAGGGTGGGGTAGTTCCTCCAACTGACATCAGCGTCTTGGTTTTAATAGAATCCGTTTGCTTGTCTTCCCTGATGGTTTGCCAAGGCCAGTGTGTGGTTGAAAGTGGGATTTGGGATCTAAAACTAAGTATTAGCGTGTGCCTCTCCATGGGTAGTGGAGATGTTTAAACTACAACCCACAACTTGGGAATTACTGTGACCTCTGAAAAATGCGTGTGCTATGTATCCCCACGTCCAGCACACACAGGAAGAAGTGTTCTGGGGTTCTGAGTGTGGGGAGGTTCCTCCAACAGACAGCAGCACCTGGGTTGTAATAGAATCCCTTAGCTTGACTTCCCTAAGTGTTTTCCTAGGCCTAGCAGTAAGCGATGGTGGGGGATGGGCTCTAAAGCCAAGTATTAGCGAGTGCATCTCTGTGGGTAGTGGAGGGTTTTAAACTACTTCCCCAACCTTGGAACACCTGTGCCCCATAAAGATGCGTGGAATCTCTTTCCCCACCTCCAGCACACACACGGAGACGTGCTCAGGTATCCTGATTGTGGGGAGGCTCCTCCAAATGACAGCAGCGCCTGGGTTCTAAAAGAATCCCTTAGCTTGTCTTCCCTGATGGCATGCCTAGGCTGGAGAGTGGGGGAAAGTGGGGGTTGGGCTGTTAACCAAGTATAAGCGAGAGCCTATCCATGGGATGTGGGTTTTTAACCTACAACCCACAACCATGGAATAAATGTGCCCCCTGAAAGATGCTTTGACTGTTTCCCTACATCCAGCACACACACGAAGATGTGTTCTTGTATTCTGAGTGTGGGGAAGTTCCTCAAACTGACAGCAGCACCTGGATTCTATTAGTATCCCTTAGCTTCTGTTCCCTGAGTGTTCTTTTAGGCCAGGCCATGAGGGAAAGCTGGGGGTTGGGCTTGGAGGCCACGTAGCAGTGAGTGCCCCCTGATCCATTGAGGAAGTACTTAGAGGACTTCTCCCTAAACGGAACACCTTTTCCTGCATTCATCTGGGTGCAGTGGGGCTGCACATCTCTCCCACACCTAAGAATGTGTTCTGGAATTCTGAGTGCAGGGAAGTTCCTCCAACTGACAGCAGCGCCTGGGTTCTAATTGAATCCCTTTGCTTGTCTTCCCTGATGGAAAGCCTAGGCGGGAGTGCGGGGGAAAGTGTGGTTTGGGCTCCAAAACCAAGTATTTGCGATGACCTCTCTATGGTTTGTGGAGGTGTTTAAACTACATCCCTAACCTGGGAACACCTGTGCCCCCATAAAGATCCGTGGAGTCTGTTTCCACACCTCCAGCACACACACGAACACTTGCACAGTTATCCTGAGAGTGGGCAGCCTCCTCCAACTGAGAGCAGGGCCTTGGTTCTTATAAAATCGCTTAACTTGTCTACCCTGTTTGGTTGCCTGATACGGAGTGCTGGGGAAAGGGTGGGTTGGGCTCTAAATCCAAGTATTAGCGAGTGCTTCTCCAAGGGATTTGGAGGTTATTAACCAAAAGCCCACAACATGGGAATACCTGTGCTCCTTGAAAAAAGCGTGGACTCTGTATCCCCAACACCAGAACACACATGAAGAAGTTTTCTGCTATCCTGAGTGTGGGCTGGCAATTTCAGGTGACAGAAGCGGCTGGGTTCTAATAGAATCCCTTAGCTTGTAATCCCTGAGTGTTTCCCTAGGACTGACTCTGAGAGAAACCTGGGGGTTGGGCTTTGAGGCCAAATAGTAGCGAGTGTCCCCGATGGACTGAGGAAGTATTTAGATGAATTCTCCATAAAGGGAAACACCTGAGCACCCATTCATCTGCGTGGAGTGGGGCTTCAAATCTCCCCACCACACAAGGTTGGGTTCCAGTATCCTGAGGGTGGGGTAGTTCCTCCAACTGACATCAGCGTCTTGGTTTTAATAGAATCCGTTTGCTTGTCTTCCCTGATGGTTTGCCTAGGCCAGTGTGTGGTTGAAAGTGGGATTTGGGATCTAAAACTAAGTATTAGCGTGTGCCTCTCCATGGGTAGTGGAGATGTTTAAACTACAACCCACAACTTGGGAATTACTGTGACCTCTGAAAAATGCGTGTGCTATGTATCCCCACGTCCAGCACACACAGGAAGAAGTGTTCTGGGGTTCTGAGTGTGGGGAGGTTCCTCCAACAGACAGCAGCACCTGGGTTGTAATAGAATCCCTTAGCTTGACTTCCCTAAGTGTTTTCCTAGGCCTAGCAGTAAGCGATGGTGGGGGATGGGCTCTAAAGCCAAGTATTAGCGAGTGCATCTCTGTGGGTAGTGGAGGGTTTTAAACTACTTCCCCAACCTTGGAACACCTGTGCCCCATAAAGATGCGTGGAATCTCTTTCCCCACCTCCAGCACACACACGGAGACGTGCTCAGGTATCCTGATTGTGGGGAGGCTCCTCCAAATGACAGCAGCGCCTGGTTTCTAAAAGAATCCCTTAGCTTGTCTTCCCTGATGGCATGCCTAGGCTGGAGAGTGGGGGAAAGTGGGGGTTGGGCTGTTAACCAAGTATAAGCGAGAGCCTATCCATGGGATGTGGGTTTTTAACCTACAACCCACAACCATGGAATAAATGTGCCCCCTGAAAGATGCTTTGACTGTTTCCCTACATCCAGCACACACACGAAGATGTGTTCTTGTATTCTGAGTGTGGGGAAGTTCCTCAAACTGACAGCAGCACCTGGATTCTATTAGTATCCCTTAGCTTCTGTTCCCTGAGTGTTCTTTTAGGCCAGGCCATGAGGGAAAGCTGGGGGTTGGGCTTGGAGGCCACGTAGCAGTGAGTGCCCCCTGATCCATTGAGGAAGTACTTAGAGGACTTCTCCCTAAACGGAACACCTTTTCCTGCATTCATCTGGGTGCAGTGGGGCTGCACATCTCTCCCACACCTAAGAATGTGTTCTGGAATTCTGAGTGCAGGGAAGTTCCTCCAACTGACAGCAGCGCCTGGGTTCTAATTGAATCCCTTTGCTTGTCTTCCCTGATGGAAAGCCTAGGCGGGAGTGCGGGGGAAAGTGTGGTTTGGGCTCCAAAACCAAGTATTTGCGATGACCTCTCTATGGTTTGTGGAGGTGTTTAAACTACATCCCTAACCTGGGAACACCTGTGCCCCCATAAAGATCCGTGGAGTCTGTTTCCACACCTCCAGCACACACACGAACACTTGCACAGTTATCCTGAGAGTGGGCAGCCTCCTCCAACTGAGAGCAGGGCCTTGGTTCTTATAAAATCGCTTAACTTGTCTACCCTGTTTGGTTGCCTGATACGGAGTGCTGGGGAAAGGGTGGGTTGGGCTCTAAATCCAAGTATTAGCGAGTGCTTCTCCAAGGGATTTGGAGGTTATTAACCAAAAGCCCACAACATGGGAATACCTGTGCTCCTTGAAAAAAGCGTGGACTCTGTATCCCCAACACCAGAACACACATGAAGAAGTTTTCTGCTATCCTGAGTGTGGGCTGGCAATTTCAGGTGACAGAAGCGGCTGGGTTCTAATAGAATCCCTTAGCTTGTAATCCCTGAGTGTTTCCCTAGGACTGACTCTGAGAGAAACCTGGGGGTTGGGCTTTGAGGCCAAATAGTAGCGAGTGTCCCCGATGGACTGAGGAAGTATTTAGATGAATTCTCCATAAAGGGAAACACCTGAGCACCCATTCATCTGCGTGGAGTGGGGCTTCAAATCTCCCCACCACACAAGGTTGGGTTCCAGTATCCTGAGGGTGGGGTAGTTCCTCCAACTGACATCAGCGTCTTGGTTTTAATAGAATCCGTTTGCTTGTCTTCCCTGATGGTTTGCCAAGGCCAGTGTGTGGTTGAAAGTGGGATTTGGGATCTAAAACTAAGTATTAGCGTGTGCCTCTCCATGGGTAGTGGAGATGTTTAAACTACAACCCACAACTTGGGAATTACTGTGACCTCTGAAAAATGCGTGTGCTATGTATCCCCACGTCCAGCACACACAAGAAGAAGTGTTCTGGGGTTCTGAGTGTGGGGAGGTTCCTCCAACAGACAGCAGCACCTGGGTTGTAATAGAATCCCTTAGCTTGACTTCCCTAAGTGTTTTCCTAGGCCTAGCAGTAAGCGATGGTGGGGGATGGGCTCTAAAGCCAAGTATTAGCGAGTGCATCTCTGTGGGTAGTGGAGGGTTTTAAACTACTTCCCCAACCTTGGAACACCTGTACCCCATAAAGATGCGTGGAATCTCTTTCCCCACCTCCAGCACACACACGGAGACGTGCTCAGGTATCCTGATTGTGGGGAGGCTCCTCCAAATGACAGCAGCGCCTGGGTTCTAAAAGAATCCCTTAGCTTGTCTTCCCTGATGGCATGCCTAGGCTGGAGAGTGGGGGAAAGTGGGGGTTGGGCTGTTAACCAAGTATAAGCGAGAGCCTATCCATGGGATGTGGGTTTTTAACCTACAACCCACAACCATGGAATAAATGTGCCCCCTGAAAGATGCTTTGACTGTTTCCCTACATCCAGCACACACACGAAGATGTGTTCTTGTATTCTGAGTGTGGGGAAGTTCCTCAAACTGACAGCAGCACCTGGATTCTATTAGTATCCCTTAGCTTCTGTTCCCTGAGTGTTCTTTTAGGCCAGGCCATGAGGGAAAGCTGGGGGTTGGGCTTGGAGGCCACGTAGCAGTGAGTGCCCCCTGATCCATTGAGGAAGTACTTAGAGGACTTCTCCCTAAACGGAACACCTTTTCCTGCATTCATCTGGGTGCAGTGGGGCTGCACATCTCTCCCACACCTAAGAATGTGTTCTGGAATTCTGAGTGCAGGGAAGTTCCTCCAACTGACAGCAGCGCCTGGGTTCTAATTGAATCCCTTTGCTTGTCTTCCCTGATGGAAAGCCTAGGCGGGAGTGCGGGGGAAAGTGTGGTTTGGGCTCCAAAACCAAGTATTTGCGATGACCTCTCTATGGTTTGTGGAGGTGTTTAAACTACATCCCTAACCTGGGAACACATGTGCCCCCATAAAGATCCGTGGAGTCTGTTTCCACACCTCCAGCACACACACGAACACTTGCACAGTTATCCTGAGAGTGGGCAGCCTCCTCCAACTGAGAGCAGGGCCTTGGTTCTTATAAAATCGCTTAACTTGTCTACCCTGTTTCGTTGCCTGATATGGAGTGCTGGGGAAAGGGTGGGTTGGGCTCTAAATCCAAGTATTAGCGAGTGCTTCTCCAAGGGATTTGGAGGTTATTAACCAAAAGCCCACAACATGGGAATACCTGTGCTCCTTGAAAAAAGCGTGGACTCTGTATCCCCAACACCAGAACACACATGAAGAAGTTTTCTGCTATCCTGAGTGTGGGCTGGCAATTTCAGGTGACAGAAGCGGCTGGGTTCTAATAGAATCCCTTAGCTTGTAATCCCTGAGTGTTTCCCTAGGACTGACTCTGAGAGAAACCTGGGGGTTGGGCTTTGAGGCCAAATAGTAGCGAGTGTCCCCGATGGACTGAGGAAGTATTTAGATGAATTCTCCATAAAGGGAAACACCTGAGCACCCATTCATCTGCGTGGAGTGGGGCTTCAAATCTCCCCACCACACAAGGTTGGGTTCCAGTATCCTGAGGGTGGGGTAGTTCCTCCAACTGACATCAGCGTCTTGGTTTTAATAGAATCCGTTTGCTTGTCTTCCCTGATGGTTTGCCTAGGCCAGTGTGTGGTTGAAAGTGGGATTTGGGATCTAAAACTAAGTATTAGCGTGTGCCTCTCCATGGGTAGTGGAGATGTTTAAACTACAACCCACAACTTGGGAATTACTGTGACCTCTGAAAAATGCGTGTGCTATGTATCCCCACGTCCAGCACACACAGGAAGAAGTGTTCTGGGGTTCTGAGTGTGGGGAGGTTCCTCCAACAGACAGCAGCACCTGGGTTGTAATAGAATCCCTTAGCTTGACTTCCCTAAGTGTTTTCCTAGGCCTAGCAGTAAGCGATGGTGGGGGATGGGCTCTAAAGCCAAGTATTAGCGAGTGCATCTCTGTGGGTAGTGGAGGGTTTTAAACTACTTCCCCAACCTTGGAACACCTGTGCCCCATAAAGATGCGTGGAATCTCTTTCCCCACCTCCAGCACACACACGGAGACGTGCTCAGGTATCCTGATTGTGGGGAGGCTCCTCCAAATGACAGCAGCGCCTGGGTTCTAAAAGAATCCCTTAGCTTGTCTTCCCTGATGGCATGCCTAGGCTGGAGAGTGGGGGAAAGTGGGGGTTGGGCTGTTAACCAAGTATAAGCGAGAGCCTATCCATGGGATGTGGGTTTTTAACCTACAACCCACAACCATGGAATAAATGTGCCCCCTGAAAGATGCTTTGACTGTTTCCCTACATCCAGCACACACACGAAGATGTGTTCTTGTATTCTGAGTGTGGGGAAGTTCCTCAAACTGACAGCAGCACCTGGATTCTATTAGTATCCCTTAGCTT
Source organism: Vicugna pacos (assembly GCF_048564905.1). Taxonomy (NCBI): domain Eukaryota; kingdom Metazoa; phylum Chordata; class Mammalia; order Artiodactyla; family Camelidae; genus Vicugna; species Vicugna pacos. Next base: position 23,881,217 of record NW_027328740.1, read on the forward strand.
CTGTTCCCTGAGTGTTCTTTTAGGCCAGGCCATGAGGGAAAGCTGGGGGTTGGGCTTGGAGGCCACGTAGCAGTGAGTGCCCCCTGATCCATTGAGGAAGTACTTAGAGGACTTCTCCCTAAACGGAACACCTTTTCCTGCATTCATCTGGGTGCAGTGGGGCTGCACATCTCTCCCACACCTAAGAATGTGTTCTGGAATTCTGAGTGCAGGGAAGTTCCTCCAACTGACAGCAGCGCCTGGGTTCTAATTGAATCCCTTTGCTTGTCTTCCCTGATGGAAAGCCTAGGCGGGAGTGCGGGGGAAAGTGTGGTTTGGGCTCCAAAACCAAGTATTTGCGATGACCTCTCAATGGTTTGTGGAGGTGTTTAAACTACATCCCTAACCTGGGAACACCTGTGCCCCCATAAAGATCCGTGGAGTCTGTTTCCACACCTCCAGCACACACACGAACACTTGCACAGTTATCCTGAGAGTGGGCAGCCTCCTCCAACTGAGAGCAGGGCCTTGGTTCTTATAAAATCGCTTAACTTGTCTACCCTGTTTCGTTGCCTGATATGGAGTGCTGGGGAAAGGGTGGGTTGGGCTCTAAATCCAAGTATTAGCGAGTGCTTCTCCAAGGGATTTGGAGGTTATTAACCAAAAGCCCACAACATGGGAATACCTGTGCTCCTTGAAAAAAGCGTGGACTCTGTATCCCCAACACCAGAACACACATGAAGAAGTTTTCTGCTATCCTGAGTGTGGGCTGGCAATTTCAGGTGACAGAAGCGGCTGGGTTCTAATAGAATCCCTTAGCTTGTAATCCCTGAGTGTTTCCCTAGGACTGACTCTGAGAGAAACCTGGGGGTTGGGCTTTGAGGCCAAATAGTAGCGAGTGTCCCCGATGGACTGAGGAAGTATTTAGATGAATTCTCCATAAAGGGAAACACCTGAGCACCCATTCATCTGCGTGGAGTGGGGCTTCAAATCTCCCCACCACACAAGGTTGGGTTCCAGTATCCTGAGGGTGGGGTAGTTCCTCCAACTGACATCAGCGTCTTGGTTTTAATAGAATCCGTTTGCTTGTCTTCCCTGATGGTTTGCCTAGGCCAGTGTGTGGTTGAAAGTGGGATTTGGGATCTAAAACTAAGTATTAGCGTGTGCCTCTCCATGGGTAGTGGAGATGTTTAAACTACAACCCACAACTTGGGAATTACTGTGACCTCTGAAAAATGCGTGTGCTATGTATCCCCACGTCCAGCACACACAGGAAGAAGTGTTCTGGGGTTCTGAGTGTGGGGAGGTTCCTCCAACAGACAGCAGCACCTGGGTTGTAATAGAATCCCTTAGCTTGACTTCCCTAAGTGTTTTCCTAGGCCTAGCAGTAAGCGATGGTGGGGGATGGGCTCTAAAGCCAAGTATTAGCGAGTGCATCTCTGTGGGTAGTGGAGGGTTTTAAACTACTTCCCCAACCTTGGAACACCTGTGCCCCATAAAGATGCGTGGAATCTCTTTCCCCACCTCCAGCACACACACGGAGACGTGCTCAGGTATCCTGATTGTGGGGAGGCTCCTCCAAATGACAGCAGCGCCTGGGTTCTAAAAGAATCCCTTAGCTTGTCTTCCCTGATGGCATGCCTAGGCTGGAGAGTGGGGGAAAGTGGGGGTTGGGCTGTTAACCAAGTATAAGCGAGAGCCTATCCATGGGATGTGGGTTTTTAACCTACAACCCACAACCATGGAATAAATGTGCCCCCTGAAAGATGCTTTGACTGTTTCCCTACATCCAGCACACACACGAAGATGTGTTCTTGTATTCTGAGTGTGGGGAAGTTCCTCAAACTGACAGCAGCACCTGGATTCTATTAGTATCCCTTAGCTTCTGTTCCCTGAGTGTTCTTTTAGGCCAGGCCATGAGGGAAAGCTGGGGGTTGGGCTTGGAGGCCACGTAGCAGTGAGTGCCCCCTGATCCATTGAGGAAGTACTTAGAGGACTTCTCCCTAAACGGAACACCTTTTCCTGCATTCATCTGGGTGCAGTGGGGCTGCACATCTCTCCCACACCTAAGAATGTGTTCTGGAATTCTGAGTGCAGGGAAGTTCCTCCAACTGACAGCAGCGCCTGGGTTCTAATTGAATCCCTTTGCTTGTCTTCCCTGATGGAAAGCCTAGGCGGGAGTGCGGGGGAAAGTGTGGTTTGGGCTCCAAAACCAAGTATTTGCGATGACCTCTCAATGGTTTGTGGAGGTGTTTAAACTACATCCCTAACCTGGGAACACCTGTGCCCCCATAAAGATCCGTGGAGTCTGTTTCCACACCTCCAGCACACACACGAACACTTGCACAGTTATCCTGAGAGTGGGCAGCCTCCTCCAACTGAGAGCAGGGCCTTGGTTCTTATAAAATCGCTTAACTTGTCTACCCTGTTTCGTTGCCTGATATGGAGTGCTGGGGAAAGGGTGGGTTGGGCTCTAAATCCAAGTATTAGCGAGTGCTTCTCCAAGGGATTTGGAGGTTATTAACCAAAAGCCCACAACATGGGAATACCTGTGCTCCTTGAAAAAAGCGTGGACTCTGTATCCCCAACACCAGAACACACATGAAGAAGTTTTCTGCTATCCTGAGTGTGGGCTGGCAATTTCAGGTGACAGAAGCGGCTGGGTTCTAATAGAATCCCTTAGCTTGTAATCCCTGAGTGTTTCCCTAGGACTGACTCTGAGAGAAACCTGGGGGTTGGGCTTTGAGGCCAAATAGTAGCGAGTGTCCCCGATGGACTGAGGAAGTATTTAGATGAATTCTCCATAAAGGGAAACACCTGAGCACCCATTCATCTGCGTGGAGTGGGGCTTCAAATCTCCCCACCACACAAGGTTGGGTTCCAGTATCCTGAGGGTGGGGTAGTTCCTCCAACTGACATCAGCGTCTTGGTTTTAATAGAATCCGTTTGCTTGTCTTCCCTGATGGTTTGCCTAGGCCAGTGTGTGGTTGAAAGTGGGATTTGGGATCTAAAACTAAGTATTAGCGTGTGCCTCTCCATGGGTAGTGGAGATGTTTAAACTACAACCCACAACTTGGGAATTACTGTGACCTCTGAAAAATGCGTGTGCTATGTATCCCCACGTCCAGCACACACAGGAAGAAGTGTTCTGGGGTTCTGAGTGTGGGGAGGTTCCTCCAACAGACAGCAGCACCTGGGTTGTAATAGAATCCCTTAGCTTGACTTCCCTAAGTGTTTTCCTAGGCCTAGCAGTAAGCGATGGTGGGGGATGGGCTCTAAAGCCAAGTATTAGCGAGTGCATCTCTGTGGGTAGTGGAGGGTTTTAAACTACTTCCCCAACCTTGGAACACCTGTGCCCCATAAAGATGCGTGGAATCTCTTTCCCCACCTCCAGCACACACACGGAGACGTGCTCAGGTATCCTGATTGTGGGGAGGCTCCTCCAAATGACAGCAGCGCCTGGGTTCTAAAAGAATCCCTTAGCTTGTCTTCCCTGATGGCATGCCTAGGCTGGAGAGTGGGGGAAAGTGGGGGTTGGGCTGTTAACCAAGTATAAGCGAGAGCCTATCCATGGGATGTGGGTTTTTAACCTACAACCCACAACCATGGAATAAATGTGCCCCCTGAAAGATGCTTTGACTGTTTCCCTACATCCAGCACACACACGAAGATGTGTTCTTGTATTCTGAGTGTGGGGAAGTTCCTCAAACTGACAGCAGCACCTGGATTCTATTAGTATCCCTTAGCTTCTGTTCCCTGAGTGTTCTTTTAGGCCAGGCCATGAGGGAAAGCTGGGGGTTGGGCTTGGAGGCCACGTAGCAGTGAGTGCCCCCTGATCCATTGAGGAAGTACTTAGAGGACTTCTCCCTAAACGGAACACCTTTTCCTGCATTCATCTGGGTGCAGTGGGGCTGCACATCTCTCCCACACCTAAGAATGTGTTCTGGAATTCTGAGTGCAGGGAAGTTCCTCCAACTGACAGCAGCGCCTGGGTTCTAATTGAATCCCTTTGCTTGTCTTCCCTGATGGAAAGCCTAGGCGGGAGTGCGGGGGAAAGTGTGGTTTGGGCTCCAAAACCAAGTATTTGCGATGACCTCTCAATGGTTTGTGGAGGTGTTTAAACTACATCCCTAACCTGGGAACACCTGTGCCCCCATAAAGATCCGTGGAGTCTGTTTCCACACCTCCAGCACACACACGAACACTTGCACAGTTATCCTGAGAGTGGGCAGCCTCCTCCAACTGAGAGCAGGGCCTTGGTTCTTATAAAATCGCTTAACTTGTCTACCCTGTTTGGTTGCCTGATACGGAGTGCTGGGGAAAGGGTGGGTTGGGCTCTAAATCCAAGTATTCGTGAGTGCTTCTCCATGGGATTTGGAGGTTATTAACCAAATACCCACAACATGGGAATACCTGTGCTCTTTGAAAAAAGCGTGGACTCTGTATCCCCACCACCCGAACACACATAACGGGAGTTTTCTGCTATCCTGAGTGTGGGCTGGCAATTTCAGGTGACAGAAGCGGCTGGGTTCTAATAGAATCCCTTAGCTTGTAATCCCTGAGTGTTTCCCTAGGACTGACTCTGAGAGAAACCTGGGGGTTGGGCTTTGAGGCCAAATAGTAGCGAGTGTCCCCGATGGACTGAGGAAGTATTTAGATGAATTCTCCATAAAGGGAAACACCTGAGCACCCATTCATCTGCGTGGATTGGGGCTTCAAATCTCCCCACCACACAAGGTTGGGTTCCAGTATCCTGAGGGTGGGGTAGTTCCTCCAACTGACATCAGCGTCTTGGTTTTAATAGAATCCCTTTGCTTGTCTTCCCTGATGGTTTGCCTAGGCCAGTGTGTGGCTGAAAGTGGGATTTGGTATCTAAAACTAAGTATTAGCGTGTGCCTCTCCATGGGTAGTGGAGATGTTTAAACTACAACCCACAACTTGGGAATTACTGTGACCCCTGAAAAATGCGTGTGCTATGTTTCCCCACGTCCAGCACACACAGGAAGAATTGTTCTGGGGTTCTGAGTGTGGGGAGGTTCCTCCAACAGACAGCAGCACCTGGGTTGTAATAGAATCCTTTGCTTGACTTCCCTAAGTGTTTTCCTAGGCCTAGCAGTAAGCGATGGTGGGGGATGGGCTCTAAAGCCAAGTATTAGCGAGTGCATCTCTGTGGGTAGTGGAGGGTTTTAAACTACTTCCCCAACCTTGGAACACCTGTGCCCCATAAAGATGCGTGGAATCTCTTTCCCCACCTCCAGCACACACACGGAGACGTGCTCAGGTATCCTGATTGTGGGGAGGCTCCTCCAAATGACAGCAGCGCCTGGGTTCTAATAGAATCCCTTAGCTTGTCTTCCCTGATGGCATGCCTAGGCTGGAGAGTGGGGGAAAGTTGGGGTTGGGCTCTAAACCAAGTATAAGCGAGAGCCTATCCATGGGATGTGGGTTTTTAACCTACAACCCACAACCATGGAATAAATGTGCCCCCTGAAAGATGCTTTGACTGTTTCCCTACATCCAGCACACACACGAAGATGATTTCTAGTATTCTGAGTGTGGGGAAGTTCCTCAAACTGACAGCAGCACCTGGATTCTATTAGTATCCCTTAGCTTCTGTTCCCTGAGTGTTCTTTTAGGCCAGGCCATGAGGGAAAGCTGGGGGTTGGGCTTGGAGGCCACGTAGCAGTGAGTGCCCCCTGATCCATTGAGGAAGTACTTAGAGGACTTCTCCCTAAACGGAACACCTTTTCCTGCATTCATCTGGGTGCAGTGGGGCTGCACATCTCTCCCACACCTAAGAATGTGTTCTGGAATTCTGAGTGCAGGGAAGTTCCTCCAACTGACAGCAGCGCCTGGGTTCTAATTGAATCCCTTTGCTTGTCTTCCCTGATGGAAAGCCTAGGCGGGAGTGCGGGGGAAAGTGTGGTTTGGGCTCCAAAACCAAGTATTTGCGATGACCTCTCTATGGTTTGTGGAGGTGTTTAAACTACATCCCTAACCTGGGAACACATGTGCCCCCATAAAGATCCGTGGAGTCTGTTTCCACACCTCCAGCACACACACGAACACTTGCACAGTTATCCTGAGAGTGGGCAGCCTCCTCCAACTGAGAGCAGGGCCTTGGTTCTTATAAAATCGCTTAACTAGTCTACCCTGTTTGGTTGCCTGATACGGAGTGCTGGGGAAAGGGTGGGTTGGGCTCTAAATCCAAGTATTAGCGAGTGCTTCTCCAAGGGATTTGGAGGTTATTAACCAAAAGCCCACAACATGGGAATACCTGTGCTCCTTGAAAAAAGCGTGGACTCTGTATCCCCAACACCAGAACACACATGAAGAAGTTTTCTGCTATCCTGAGTGTGGGCTGGCAATTTCAGGTGACAGAAGCGGCTGGGTTCTAATAGAATCCCTTAGCTTGTAATCCCTGAGTGTTTCCCTAGGACTGACTCTGAGAGAAACCTGGGGGTTGGGCTTTGAGGCCAAATAGTAGCGAGTGTCCCCGATGGACTGAGGAAGTATTTAGATGAATTCTCCATAAAGGGAAACACCTGAGCACCCATTCATTTGCGTGGAGTGGGGCTTCAAATCTCCCCACCACACAAGGTTGGGTTCCAGTATCCTGAGGGTGGGGTAGTTCCTCCAACTGACATCAGCGTCTTGGTTTTAATAGAATCCCTTTGCTTGTCTTCCCTGATGGTTTGCCTAGGCCAGTGTGTGGCTGAAAGTGGGATTTGGTATCTAAAACTAAGTATTAGCGTGTGCCTCTCCATGGGTAGTGGAGATGTTTAAACTACAACCCACAACTTGGGAATTACTGTGACCCCTGAAAAATGCGTGTGCTATGTTTCCCCACGTCCAGCACACACAGGAAGAAGTGTTCTGGGGTTCTGAGTGTGGGGAGGTTCCTCCAACAGACAGCAGCACCTGGGTTGTAATAGAATCCTTTGCTTGACTTCCCTAAGTGTTTTCCTAGGCCTAGCAGTAAGCGATGGTGGGGGATGGGCTCTAAAGCCAAGTATTAGCGAGTGCATCTCTGTGGGTAGTGGAGGGTTTTAAACTACTTCCCCAACCTTGGAACACCTGTGCCCCATAAAGATGCGTGGAATCTCTTTCCCCACCTCCAGCACACACACGGAGACGTGCTCAGGTATCCTGATTGTGGGGAGGCTCCTCCAAATGACAGCAGCGCCTGGGTTCTAATAGAATCCCTTAGCTTGTCTTCCCTGATGGCATGCCTAGGCTGGAGAGTGGGGGAAAGTGGGGGTTGGGCTCTAAACCAAGTATAAGCGAGAGCCTATCCATGGGATGTGGGTTTTTAACCTACAACCCACAACCATGGAATAAATGTGCCCCCTGAAAGATGCTTTGACTGTTTCCCTACATCCAGCACACACACGAAGATGATTTCTAGTATTCTGAGTGTGGGGAAGTTCCTCAAACTGACAGCAGCACCTGGATTCTATTAGTATCCCTTAGCTTCTGTTCCCTGAGTGTTCTTTTAGGCCAGGCCATGAGGGAAAGCTGGGGGTTGGGCTTGGAGGCCACGTAGCAGTGAGTGCCCCCTGATCCATTGAGGAAGTACTTAGAGGACTTCTCCCTAAACGGAACACCTTTTCCTGCATTCATCTGGGTGCAGTGGGGCTGCACATCTCTCCCACACCTAAGAATGTGTTCTGGAATTCTGAGTGCAGGGAAGTTCCTCCAACTGACAGCAGCGCCTGGGTTCTAATTGAATCCCTTTGCTTGTCTTCCCTGATGGAAAGCCTAGGCGGGAGTGCGGGGGAAAGTGTGGTTTGGGCTCCAAAACCAAGTATTTGCGATGACCTCTCTATGGTTTGTGGAGGTGTTTAAACTACATCCCTAACCTGGGAACACCTGTGCCCCCATAAAGATCCGTGGAGTCTGTTTCCACACCTCCAGCACACACACGAACACTTGCACAGTTATCCTGAGAGTGGGCAGCCTCCTCCAACTGAGAGCAGGGCCTTGGTTCTTATAAAATCGCTTAACTAGTCTACCCTGTTTGGTTGCCTGATACGGAGTGCTGGGGAAAGGGTGGGTTGGGCTCTAAATCCAAGTATTAGCGAGTGCTTCTCCAAGGGATTTGGAGGTTATTAACCAAAAGCCCACAACATGGGAATACTTGTGCTCCTTGAAAAAAGCGTGGACTCTGTATCCCCAACACCAGAACACACATGAAGAAGTTTTCTGCTATCCTGAGTGTGGGCTGGCAATTTCAGGTGACAGAAGCGGCTGGGTTCTAATAGAATCCCTTAGCTTGTAATCCCTGAGTGTTTCCCTAGGACTGACTCTGAGAGAAACCTGGGGGTTGGGCTTTGAGGCCAAATAGTAGCGAGTGTCCCCGATGGACTGAGGAAGTATTTAGATGAATTCTCCATAAAGGGAAACACCTGAGCACCCATTCATCTGCGTGGAGTGGGGCTTCAAATCTCCCCACCACACAAGGTTGGGTTCCAGTATCCTGAGGGTGGGGTAGTTCCTCCAACTGACATCAGCGTCTTGGTTTTAATAGAATCCGTTTGCTTGTCTTCCCTGATGGTTTGCCTAGGCCAGTGTGTGGTTGAAAGTGGGATTTGGGATCTAAAACTAAGTATTAGCGTGTGCCTCTCCATGGGTAGTGGAGATGTTTAAACTACAACCCACAACTTGGGAATTACTGTGACCTCTGAAAAATGCGTGTGCTATGTATCCCCACGTCCAGCACACACAAGAAGAAGTGTTCTGGGGTTCTGAGTGTGGGGAGGTTCCTCCAACAGACAGCAGCACCTGGGTTGTAATAGAATCCCTTAGCTTGACTTCCCTAAGTGTTTTCCTAGGCCTAGCAGTAAGCGATGGTGGGGGATGGGCTCTAAAGCCAAGTATTAGCGAGTGCATCTCTGTGGGTAGTGGAGGGTTTTAAACTACTTCCCCAACCTTGGAACACCTGTGCCACATAAAGATGCGTGGAATCTCTTTCCCCACCTCCAGCACACACACGGAGACGTGCTCAGGTATCCTGATTGTGGGGAGGCTCCTCCAAATGACAGCAGCGCCTGGATTCTAAAAGAATCCCTTAGCTTGTCTTCCCTGATGGCATGCCTAGGCTGGAGAGTGGGGGAAAGTGGGGGTTGGGCTGTTAACCAAGTATAAGCGAGAGCCTATCCATGGGATGTGGGTTTTTAACCTACAACCCACAACCATGGAATAAATGTGCCCCCTGAAAGATGCTTTGACTGTTTCCCTACATCCAGCACACACACGAAGAAGTGTTCTTGTATTCTGAGTGTGGGGAAGTTCCTCAAACTGACAGCAGCACCTGGATTCTATTAGTATCCCTTAGCTTCTGTTCCCTGAGTGTTCTTTTAGGCCAGGCCATGAGGGAAAGCTGGGGGTTGGGCTTGGAGGCCACGTAGCAGTGAGTGCCCCCTGATCCATTGAGGAAGTACTTAGAGGACTTCTCCCTAAACGGAACACCTTTTCCTGCATTCATCTGGGTGCAGTGGGGCTGCACATCTCTCCCACACCTAAGAATGTGTTCTGGAATTCTGAGTGCAGGGAAGTTCCTCCAACTGACAGCAGCGCCTGGGTTCTAATTGAATCCCTTTGCTTGTCTTCCCTGATGGAAAGCCTAGGCGGGAGTGCGGGGGAAAGTGTGGTTTGGGCTCCAAAACCAAGTATTTGCCATGACCTCTCTATGGTTTGTGGAGGTGTTTAAACTACATCCCTAACCTGGGAACACCTGTGCCCCCATAAAGATCCGTGGAGTCTGTTTCCACACCTCCAGCACACACACGAACACTTGCACAGTTATCCTGAGAGTGGGCAGCCTCCTCCAACTGAGAGCAGGGCCTTGGTTCTTATAAAATCGCTTAACTTGTCTACCCTGTTTGGTTGCCTGATACGGAGTGCTGGGGAAAGGGTGGGTTGGGCTCTAAATCCAAGTATTAGCGAGTGCTTCTCCATGGGATTTGGAGGTTATTAACCAAAAGCCCACAACATGGGAATACCTGTGCTCCTTGAAAAAAGCGTGGACTCTGTATCCCCACCACCAGAACACACATGAAGAAGTTTTCTGCTATCCTGAGTGTGGGCTGGCAATTTCAGGTGACAGAAGCGGCTGGGTTCTAATAGAATCCCTTAGCTTGTAATCCCTGAGTGTTTCCCTAGGACTGACTCTGAGAGAAACCTGGGGGTTGGGCTTTGAGGCCAAATAGTAGCGAGTGTCCCCGATGGACTGAGGAAGTATTTAGATGAATTCTCCATAAAGGGAAACACCTGAGCACCCATTCATCTGCGTGGAGTGGGGCTTCAAATCTCCCCACCACACAAGGTTGGGTTCCAGTATCCTGAGGGTGGGGTAGTTCCTCCAACAAACATCAGCGTCTTGGTTTTAATAGAATCCCTTTGCTTGTCTTCCCTGATGGTTTGCCTAGGCCAGTGTGTGGTTGAAAGTGGGATTTGGGCTCTAAAACTAAGTATTAGCGTGTGCCTCTCCATGGGTAGTGGAGATGTTTAAACTACAACTCACAACTTGGGAATAACTGTGACCCCTGAAAAATGCGTTTGCTATGTTTCCCCACGTCCAGCACACACAGGAAGAAGTGTTCTGGGGTTCTGAGTGTGGGGAGGTTCCTCCAACAGACAGCAGCACCTGGGTTGTAATAGACTCCCTTAGCTTGACTTCCCTAAGTGTCTTCCTAGGCCTAGCAGTAAGCGATGGTGGGGGATGGGCTTTAAAGCCAAGTATTAGCGAGTGCATCTCTGTGGGTAGTGGAGGGTTTTAAACTACTTCCCCAACCTTGGAACACCTGTGCCCCATAAAGATGCGTGGAATCTCTTTCCCCACCTCCAGCACACACACGGAGACGTGCTCAGGTATCCTGATTGTGAGGAGGCTCCTCCAAATGACAGCAGCGCCTGGGTTCTAAAAGAATCCCTTAGCTTGTCTTCCCTGATGGCATGCCTAGGCTGGAGAGTGGGGGAAAGTGGGGGTTGGGCTCTAAACCAAGTATAAGCGAGAGCCTATCCATGGGATGTGGGTTTTTAACCTACAACCCACAACCATGGAATAAATGTGCCCCCTGAAAGATGCTTTGACTGTTTCCCTACATCCAGCACACACACGAAGATGTGTTCTTGTATTCTGAGTGTGGGGAAGTTCCTGAAACTGACAGCAGCACCTGGATTCTAATAGTATCCTTTAGCTTCTGTTCCCTGAGTGTTCTTTTAGGCCAGGCCATGAAGGAAAGCTGGGGGTTGGGCTTGGAGGCCACGTAGCAGTGAGTGCCCCCTGATCCATTGAGGAAGTTCTTAGAGGACTTCTCCCTAAAGGGAACACCTTTTCCTGCATTCATCTGGGTGCAGTGGGGCTGCACATCTCTCCCACACCTAAGAATGTGTTCTGGAATTCTGAGTGCAGGGAAGTTCCTCCAACTGACAGCAGCGCCTGGGTTCTAATTGAATCCCTTTGCTTGTCTTCCCTGATGGAAAGCCTAGGCGGGAGTGCGGGGGAAAGTGTGGTTTGGGCTCCAAAACCAAGTATTTGCGATGACCTTTCTATGGTTTGTGGAGGTGTTTAAACTACATCCCTAACCTGGGAACACCTGTGCCCCCATAAAGATCCGTGGAGTCTGTTTCCACACCTCCAGAACACACACGAACACTTGCACAGTTATCCTGAGAGTGGGCAGCCTCCCTCAACTGAGTGCAGGGCCTTGGTTCTTATAAAATCGCTTAACTTGTCTACCCTGTTTGGTTGCCTGATACGGAGTGCTGGGGAAAGGGTGGGTTGGGCTCTAAATCCAAGTATTAGCGAGTGCTTCTCCATGGGATTTGGAGGTTATTAACCAAAAGCCCACAACATGGGAATACCTGTGCTCCTTGAAAAAAGCGTGGACTCTGTATCCCCACCACCAGAACACACATGACGGGAGTTTACTGCTATCCTGAGTGTGGGCTGGCAATTTCAGGTGACAGAAGCGGCTGGGTTCTAATAGAATCCCTTAGATTGTAATCCCTGAGTGTTTCCCTAGGACTGACTCTGAGAGAAACCTGGGGGTTGGGCTTTGAGGCCAAATAGTAGCGAGTGTCCCCGATGGACTGAGGAAGTATTTAGATGAATTCTCCATAAAGGGAAACACCTGAGCACCCATTCATCTGCGTGGAGTGGGGCTTCAAATCTCCCCACCACACAAGGTTGGGTTCCAGTATCCTGAGGGTGGGGTAGTTCCTCCAACTGACATCAGCGTCTTGGTTTTAATTGAATCCGTTTGCTTGTCTTCCCTGATGGTTTGCCTAGGCCAGTGTGTGGTTGAAAGTGGGATTTGGGATCTAAAACTAAGTATTAGCGTGTGCCTCTCCATGGGTAGTGGAGATGTTTAAACTACAACCCACAACTTGGGAATTACTGTGACCTCTGAAAAATGCGTGTGCTATGTATCCCCACGTCCAGCACACACAGGAAGAAGTGTTCTGGGGTTCTGAGTGTGGGGAGGTTCCTCCAACAGACAGCAGCACCTGGGTTGTAATAGAATCCCTTAGCTTGACTTCCCTAAGTGTTTTCCTAGGCCTAGCAGTAAGCGATGGTGGGGGATGGGCTCTAAAGCCAAGTATTAGCGAGTGCATCTCTGTGGGTAGTGGAGGGTTTTAAACTACTTCCCCAACCTTGGAACACCTGTGCCCCATAAAGATGCGTGGAATCTCTTTCCCCACCTCCAGCACACACACGGAGACGTGCTCAGGTATCCTGATTGTGGGGAGGCTCCTCCAAATGACAGCAGCGCCTGGGTTCTAAAAGAATCCCTTAGCTTGTCTTCCCTGATGGCATGCCTAGGCTGGAGAGTGGGGGAAAGTGGGGGTTGGGCTGTTAACCAAGTATAAGCGAGAGCCTATCCATGGGATGTGGGTTTTTAACCTACAACCCACAACCATGGAATAAATGTGCCCCCTGAAAGATGCTTTGACTGTTTCCCTACATCCAGCACACACACGAAGATGTGTTCTTGTATTCTGAGTGTGGGGAAGTTCCTCAAACTGACAGCAGCACCTGGATTCTATTAGTATCCCTTAGCTTCTGTTCCCTGAGTGTTCTTTTAGGCCAGGCCATGAGGGAAAGCTGGGGGTTGGGCTTGGAGGCCACGTAGCAGTGAGTGCCCCCTGATCCATTGAGGAAGTACTTAGAGGACTTCTCCCTAAACGGAACACCTTTTCCTGCATTCATCTGGGTGCAGTGGGGCTGCACATCTCTCCCACACCTAAGAATGTGTTCTGGAATTCTGAGTGCAGGGAAGTTCCTCCAACTGACAGCAGCGCCTGGGTTCTAATTGAATCCCTTTGCTTGTCTTCCCTGATGGAAAGCCTAGGCGGGAGTGCGGGGGAAAGTGTGGTTTGGGCTCCAAAACCAAGTATTTGCCATGACCTCTCTATGGTTTGTGGAGGTGTTTAAACTACATCCCTAACCTGGGAACACCTGTGCCCCCATAAAGATCCGTGGAGTCTGTTTCCACACCTCCAGCACACACACGAACACTTGCACAGTTATCCTGAGAGTGGGCAGCCTCCTCCAACTGAGAGCAGGGCCTTGGTTCTTATAAAATCGCTTAACTTGTCTACCCTGTTTGGTTGCCTGATACGGAGTGCTGGGGAAAGGGTGGGTTGGTCTCTAAATCCAAGTATTAGCGAGTGCTTCTCCATGGGATTTGGAGGTTATTAACCAAAAGCCCACAACATGGGAATACCTGTGCTCCTTGAAAAAAGCGTGGACTCTGTATCCCCACCACCAGAACACACATGAAGAAGTTTTCTGCTATCCTGAGTGTGGGCTGGCAATTTCAGGTGACAGAAGCGGCTGGGTTCTAATAGAATCCCTTAGCTTGTAATCCCTGAGTGTTTCCCTAGGACTGACTCTGAGAGAAACCTGGGGGTTGGGCTTTGAGGCCAAATAGTAGCGAGTGTCCCCGATGGACTGAGGAAGTATTTAGATGAATTCTCCATAAAGGGAAACACCTGAGCACCCATTCATCTGCGTGGAGTGGGGCTTCAAATCTCCCCACCACACAAGGTTGGGTTCCAGTATCCTGAGGGTGGGGTAGTTCCTCCAACAAACATCAGCGTCTTGGTTTTAATAGAATCCGTTTGCTTGTCTTCCCTGATTGTTTGCCTAGGCCAGTGTGTGGTTGAAAGTGGGATTTGGGCTCTAAACTAAGTATTAGCGTGTGCCTCTCCATGGGTAGTGGAGATGTTTAAACTACAACTCACAACGTGGGAATAACTGTGACCCCTGAAAAATGCGTTTGCTATGTTTCCCCACGTCCAGCACACACAGGAAGAAGTGTTCTGGGGTTCTGAGTGTGGGGAGGTTCCTCCAACAGACAGCAGCACCTGGGTTGTAATAGACTCCCTTAGCTTGACTTCCCTAAGTGTTTTCCTAGGCCTAGCAGTAAGCGATGGTGGGGGATGGGCTTTAAAGCCAAGTATTAGCGAGTGCATCTCTGTGGGTAGTGGAGGGTTTTAAACTACTTCCCCAACCTTGGAACACCTGTGCCCCATAAAGTTGCGTGGAATCTCTTTCCCCACCTCCAGCACACACACGGAGACGTGCTCAGGTATCCTGATTGTGAGGAGGCTCCTCCAAATGACAGCAGCGCCTGGGTTCTAAAAGAATCCCTTAGCTTGTCTTCCCTGATGGCATGCCTAGGCTGGAGAGTGGGGGAAAGTGGGGGTTGGGCTCTAAACCAAGTATAAGCGAGAGCCTATCCATGGGATGTGGGTTTTTAACCTACAACCCACAACCATGGAATAAATGTGCCCCCTGAAAGATGCTTTGACTGTTTCCCTACATCCAGCACACACACGAAGATGTGTTCTTGTATTCTGAGTGTGGGGAAGTTCCTCAAACTGACAGCAGCACCTGGATTCTATTAGTATCCCTTAGCTTCTGTTCCCTGAGTGTTCTTTTAGGCCAGGCCATGAGGGAAAGCTGGGGGTTGGGCTTGGAGGCCACGTAGCAGTGAGTGCCCCCTGATCCATTGAGGAAGTACTTAGAGGACTTCTCCCTAAACGGAACACCTTTTCCTGCATTCATCTGGGTGCAGTGGGGCTGCACATCTCTCCCACACCTAAGAATGTGTTCTGGAATTCTGAGTGCAGGGAAGTTCCTCCAACTGACAGCAGCGCCTGGGTTCTAATTGAATCCCTTTGCTTGTCTTCCCTGATGGAAAGCCTAGGCGGGAGTGCGGGGGAAAGTGTGGTTTGGGCTCCAAAACCAAGTATTTGCGATGACCTCTCTATGGTTTGTGGAGGTGTTTAAACTACATCCCTAACCTGGGAACACCTGTGCCCCCATAAAGATCCGTGGAGTCTGTTTCCACACCTCCAGCACACACACGAACACTTGCACAGTTATCCTGAGAGTGGGCAGCCTCCTCCAACTGAGAGCAGGGCCTTGGTTCTTATAAAATCGCTTAACTTGTCTACCCTGTTTGGTTGCCTGATACGGAGTGCTGGGGAAAGGGTGGGTTGGTCTCTAAATCCAAGTATTAGCGAGTGCTTCTCCATGGGATTTGGAGGTTATTAACCAAAAGCCCACAACATGGGAATACCTGTGCTCCTTGAAAAAAGCGTGGACTCTGTATCCCCACCACCAGAACACACATGAAGAAGTTTTCTGCTATCCTGAGTGTGGGCTGGCAATTTCAGGTGACAGAAGCGGCTGGGTTCTAATAGAATCCCTTAGCTTGTAATCCCTGAGTGTTTCCCTAGGACTGACTCTGAGAGAAACCTGGGGGTTGGGCTTTGAGGCCAAATAGTAGCGAGTGTCCCCGATGGACTGAGGAAGTATTTAGATGAATTCTCCACAAAGGGAAACACCTGAGCACCCATTCATCTGCGTGGAGTGGGGCTTCAAATCTCCCCACCACACAAGGTTGGGTTCCAGTATCCTGAGGGTGGGGTAGTTCCTCCAACAAACATCAGCGTCTTGGTTTTAATAGAATCCTTTTGCTTGTCTTCCCTGATGGTTTGCCTAGGCCAGTGTGTGGTTGAAAGTGGGATTTGGGCTCTAAACTAAGTATTAGCGTGTGCCTCTCCATGGGTAGTGGAGATGTTTAAACTACAACTCACAACGTGGGAATAACTGTGACCCCTGAAAAATGCGTTTGCTATGTTTCCCCACGTCCAGCACACACAGGAAGAAGTGTTCTGGGGTTCTGAGTGTGGGGAGGTTCCTCCAACAGACAGCAGCACCTGGGTTGTAATAGACTCCCTTAGCTTGACTTCCCTAAGTGTTTTCCTAGGCCTAGCAGTAAGCGATGGTGGGGGATGGGCTTTAAAGCCAAGTATTAGCGAGTGCATCTCTGTGGGTAGTGGAGGGTTTTAAACTACTTCCCCAACCTTGGAACACCTGTGCCCCATAAAGTTGCGTGGAATCTCTTTCCCCACCTCCAGCACACACACGGAGACGTGCTCAGGTATCCTGATTGTGAGGAGGCTCCTCCAAATGACAGCAGCGCCTGGGTTCTAAAAGAATCCCTTAGCTTGTCTTCCCTGATGGCATTCCTAGGCTGGAGAGTGGGGGAAAGTGGGGGTTGGGCTCTAAACCAAGTATAAGCGAGAGCCTATCCATGGGATGTGGGTTTTTAACCTACAACCCACAACCATGGAATAAATGTGCCCCCTGAAAGATGCTTTGACTGTTTCCCTACATCCAGCACACACACGAAGATGTGTTCTTGTATTCTGAGTGTGGGGAAGTTCCTCAAACTGACAGCAGCACCTGGATTCTAATAGTATCCTTTAGCTTCTGTTCCCTGAGTGTTCTTTTAGGCCAGGCCATGAGGGAAAGCTGGGGGTTGGGCTTGGAGGCCACGTAGCAGTGAGTGCCCCCTGATCCATTGAGGAAGTTCTTAGAGGACTTCTCCCTAAAGGGAACACCTTTTCCTGCATTCATCTGGGTGCAGTGGGGCTGCACATCTCTCCCACACCTAAGAATGTGTTCTGGAATTCTGAGTGCAGGGAAGTTCCTCCAACTGACAGCAGCGCCTGGGTTCTAATTGAATCCCTTTGCTTGTCTTCCCTGATGGAAAGCCTAGGCGGGAGTGCGGGGGAAAGTGTGGTTTGGGCTCCAAAACCAAGTATTTGCGATGACCTCTCTATGGTTTGTGGAGGTGTTTAAACTACATCCCTAACCTGGGAACACATGTGCCCCCATAAAGATCCGTGGAGTCTGTTTCCACACCTCCAGCACACACACGAACACTTGCACAGTTATCCTGAGAGTGGGCAGCCTCCTCCAACTGAGAGCAGGGCCTTGGTTCTTATAAAATCGCTTAACTAGTCTACCCTGTTTGGTTGCCTGATACGGAGTGCTGGGGAAAGGGTGGGTTGGGCTCTAAATCCAAGTATTAGCGAGTGCTTCTCCAAGGGATTTGGAGGTTATTAACCAAAAGCCCACAACATGGGAATACCTGTGCTCCTTGAAAAAAGCGTGGACTCTGTATCCCCAACACCAGAACACACATGAAGAAGTTTTCTGCTATCCTGAGTGTGGGCTGGCAATTTCAGGTGACAGAAGCGGCTGGGTTCTAATAGAATCCCTTAGCTTGTAATCCCTGAGTGTTTCCCTAGGACTGACTCTGAGAGAAACCTGGGGGTTGGGCTTTGAGGCCAAATAGTAGCGAGTGTCCCCGATGGACTGAGGAAGTATTTAGATGAATTCTCCATAAAGGGAAACACCTGAGCACCCATTCATTTGCGTGGAGTGGGGCTTCAAATCTCCCCACCACACAAGGTTGGGTTCCAGTATCCTGAGGGTGGGGTAGTTCCTCCAACTGACATCAGCGTCTTGGTTTTAATAGAATCCCTTTGCTTGTCTTCCCTGATGGTTTGCCTAGGCCAGTGTGTGGCTGAAAGTGGGATTTGGTATCTAAAACTAAGTATTAGCGTGTGCCTCTCCATGGGTAGTGGAGATGTTTAAACTACAACCCACAACTTGGGAATTACTGTGACCCCTGAAAAATGCGTGTGCTATGTTTCCCCACGTCCAGCACACACAGGAAGAAGTGTTCTGGGGTTCTGAGTGTGGGGAGGTTCCTCCAACAGACAGCAGCACCTGGGTTGTAATAGAATCCTTTGCTTGACTTCCCTAAGTGTTTTCCTAGGCCTAGCAGTAAGCGATGGTGGGGGATGGGCTCTAAAGCCAAGTATTAGCGAGTGCATCTCTGTGGGTAGTGGAGGGTTTTAAACTACTTCCCCAACCTTGGAACACCTGTGCCCCATAAAGATGCGTGGAATCTCTTTCCCCACCTCCAGCACACACACGGAGACGTGCTCAGGTATCCTGATTGTGGGGAGGCTCCTCCAAATGACAGCAGCGCCTGGGTACTAATAGAATCCCTTAGCTTGTCTTCCCTGATGGCATGCCTAGGCTGGAGAGTGGGGGAAAGTGGGGGTTGGGCTCTAAACCAAGTATAAGCGAGAGCCTATCCATGGGATGTGGGTTTTTAACCTACAACCCACAACCATGGAATAAATGTGCCCCCTGAAAGATGCTTTGACTGTTTCCCTACATCCAGCACACACACGAAGATGTGTTCTTGTATTCTGAGTGTGGGGAAGTTCCTCAAACTGACAGCAGCACCTGGATTCTAATAGTATCCTTTAGCTTCTGTTCCCTGAGTGTTCTTTTAGGCCAGGCCATGAGGGAAAGCTGGGGGTTGGGCTTGGAGGCCACGTAGCAGTGAGTGCCCCCTGATCCATTGAGGAAGTTCTTAGAGGACTTCTCCCTAAAGGGAACACCTTTTCCTGCATTCATCTGGGTGCAGTGGGGCTGCACATCTCTCCCACACCTAAGAATGTGTTCTGGAATTCTGAGTGCAGGGAAGTTCCTCCAACTGACAGCAGCGCCTGGGTTCTAATTGAATCCCTTTGCTTGTCTTCCCTGATGGAAAGCCTAGGCGGGAGTGCGGGGGAAAGTGTGGTTTGGGCTCCAAAACCAAGTATTTGCCATGACCTCTCTATGGTTTGTGGAGGTGTTTAAACTACATCCCTAACCTGGGAACACATGTGCCCCCATAAAGATCCGTGGAGTCTGTTTCCACACCTCCAGCACACACACGAACACTTGCACAGTTATCCTGAGAGTGGGCAGCCTCCTCCAACTGAGAGCAGGGCCTTGGTTCTTATAAAATCGCTTAACTAGTCTACCCTGTTTGGTTGCCT
The DNA here is from genome assembly GCF_048564905.1 of Vicugna pacos. NCBI lineage: Eukaryota > Metazoa > Chordata > Mammalia > Artiodactyla > Camelidae > Vicugna > Vicugna pacos. Next base: position 23,900,408 of record NW_027328740.1, read on the forward strand.
GATACGGAGTGCTGGGGAAAGGGTGGGTTGGGCTCTAAATCCAAGTATTAGCGAGTGCTTCTCCAAGGGATTTGGAGGTTATTAACCAAAAGCCCACAACATGGGAATACCTGTGCTCCTTGAAAAAAGCGTGGACTCTGTATCCCCAACACCAGAACACACATGAAGAAGTTTTCTGCTATCCTGAGTGTGGGCTGGCAATTTCAGGTGACAGAAGCGGCTGGGTTCTAATAGAATCCCTTAGCTTGTAATCCCTGAGTGTTTCCCTAGGACTGACTCTGAGAGAAACCTGGGGGTTGGGCTTTGAGGCCAAATAGTAGCGAGTGTCCCCGATGGACTGAGGAAGTATTTAGATGAATTCTCCATAAAGGGAAACACCTGAGCACCCATTCATTTGCGTGGAGTGGGGCTTCAAATCTCCCCACCACACAAGGTTGGGTTCCAGTATCCTGAGGGTGGGGTAGTTCCTCCAACTGACATCAGCGTCTTGGTTTTAATAGAATCCCTTTGCTTGTCTTCCCTGATGGTTTGCCTAGGCCAGTGTGTGGCTGAAAGTGGGATTTGGTATCTAAAACTAAGTATTAGCGTGTGCCTCTCCATGGGTAGTGGAGATGTTTAAACTACAACCCACAACTTGGGAATTACTGTGACCCCTGAAAAATGCGTGTGCTATGTTTCCCCACGTCCAGCACACACAGGAAGAAGTGTTCTGGGGTTCTGAGTGTGGGGAGGTTCCTCCAACAGACAGCAGCACCTGGGTTGTAATAGAATCCTTTGCTTGACTTCCCTAAGTGTTTTCCTAGGCCTAGCAGTAAGCGATGGTGGGGGATGGGCTCTAAAGCCAAGTATTAGCGAGTGCATCTCTGTGGGTAGTGGAGGGTTTTAAACTACTTCCCCAACCTTGGAACACCTGTGCCCCATAAAGATGCGTGGAATCTCTTTCCCCACCTCCAGCACACACACGGAGACGTGCTCAGGTATCCTGATTGTGGGGAGGCTCCTCCAAATGACAGCAGCGCCTGGGTACTAATAGAATCCCTTAGCTTGTCTTCCCTGATGGCATGCCTAGGCTGGAGAGTGGGGGAAAGTGGGGGTTGGGCTCTAAACCAAGTATAAGCGAGAGCCTATCCATGGGATGTGGGTTTTTAACCTACAACCCACAACCATGGAATAAATGTGCCCCCTGAAAGATGCTTTGACTGTTTCCCTACATCCAGCACACACACGAAGAAGTGTTCTTGTATTCTGAGTGTGGGGAAGTTCCTCAAACTGACAGCAGCACCTGGATTCTATTAGTATCCCTTAGCTTCTGTTCCCTGAGTGTTCTTTTAGGCCAGGCCATGAGGGAAAGCTGGGGGTTGGGCTTGGAGGCCACGTAGCAGTGAGTGCCCCCTGATCCATTGAGGAAGTACTTAGAGGACTTCTCCCTAAACGGAACACCTTTTCCTGCATTCATCTGGGTGCAGTGGGGCTGCACATCTCTCCCACACCTAAGAATGTGTTCTGGAATTCTGAGTGCAGGGAAGTTCCTCCAACTGACAGCAGCGCCTGGGTTCTAATTGAATCCCTTTGCTTGTCTTCCCTGATGGAAAGCCTAGGCGGGAGTGCGGGGGAAAGTGTGGTTTGGGCTCCAAAACCAAGTATTTGCCATGACCTCTCTATGGTTTGTGGAGGTGTTTAAACTACATCCCTAACCTGGGAACACCTGTGCCCCCATAAAGATCCGTGGAGTCTGTTTCCACACCTCCAGCACACACACGAACACTTGCACAGTTATCCTGAGAGTGGGCAGCCTCCTCCAACTGAGAGCAGGGCCTTGGTTCTTATAAAATCGCTTAACTTGTCTACCCTGTTTGGTTGCCTGATACGGAGTGCTGGGGAAAGGGTGGGTTGGTCTCTAAATCCAAGTATTAGCGAGTGCTTCTCCATGGGATTTGGAGGTTATTAACCAAAAGCCCACAACATGGGAATACCTGTGCTCCTTGAAAAAAGCGTGGACTCTGTATCCCCACCACCAGAACACACATGAAGAAGTTTTCTGCTATCCTGAGTGTGGGCTGGCAATTTCAGGTGACAGAAGCGGCTGGGTTCTAATAGAATCCCTTAGCTTGTAATCCCTGAGTGTTTCCCTAGGACTGACTCTGAGAGAAACCTGGGGGTTGGGCTTTGAGGCCAAATAGTAGCGAGTGTCCCCGATGGACTGAGGAAGTATTTAGATGAATTCTCCATAAAGGGAAACACCTGAGCACCCATTCATCTGCGTGGAGTGGGGCTTCAAATCTCCCCACCACACAAGGTTGGGTTCCAGTATCCTGAGGGTGGGGTAGTTCCTCCAACAAACATCAGCGTCTTGGTTTTAATAGAATCCCTTTGCTTGTCTTCCCTGATGGTTTGCCTAGGCCAGTGTGTGGTTGAAAGTGGGATTTGGGCTCTAAAACTAAGTATTAGCGTGTGCCTCTCCATGGGTAGTGGAGATGTTTAAACTACAACTCACAACTTGGGAATAACTGTGACCCCTGAAAAATGCGTTTGCTATGTTTCCCCACGTCCAGCACACACAGGAAGAAGTGTTCTGGGGTTCTGAGTGTGGGGAGGTTCCTCCAACAGACAGCAGCACCTGGGTTGTAATAGACTCCCTTAGCTTGACTTCCCTAAGTGTCTTCCTAGGCCTAGCAGTAAGCGATGGTGGGGGATGGGCTTTAAAGCCAAGTATTAGCGAGTGCATCTCTGTGGGTAGTGGAGGGTTTTAAACTACTTCCCCAACCTTGGAACACCTGTGCCCCATAAAGATGCGTGGAATCTCTTTCCCCACCTCCAGCACACACACGGAGACGTGCTCAGGTATCCTGATTGTGAGGAGGCTCCTCCAAATGACAGCAGCGCCTGGGTTCTAAAAGAATCCCTTAGCTTGTCTTCCCTGATGGCATGCCTAGGCTGGAGAGTGGGGGAAAGTGGGGGTTGGGCTCTAAACCAAGTATAAGCGAGAGCCTATCCATGGGATGTGGGTTTTTAACCTACAACCCACAACCATGGAATAAATGTGCCCCCTGAAAGATGCTTTGACTGTTTCCCTACATCCAGCACACACACGAAGATGTGTTCTTGTATTCTGAGTGTGGGGAAGTTCCTGAAACTGACAGCAGCACCTGGATTCTAATAGTATCCTTTAGCTTCTGTTCCCTGAGTGTTCTTTTAGGCCAGGCCATGAAGGAAAGCTGGGGGTTGGGCTTGGAGGCCACGTAGCAGTGAGTGCCCCCTGATCCATTGAGGAAGTTCTTAGAGGACTTCTCCCTAAAGGGAACACCTTTTCCTGCATTCATCTGGGTGCAGTGGGGCTGCACATCTCTCCCACACCTAAGAATGTGTTCTGGAATTCTGAGTGCAGGGAAGTTCCTCCAACTGACAGCAGCGCCTGGGTTCTAATTGAATCCCTTTGCTTGTCTTCCCTGATGGAAAGCCTAGGCGGGAGTGCGGGGGAAAGTGTGGTTTGGGCTCCAAAACCAAGTATTTGCGATGACCTTTCTATGGTTTGTGGAGGTGTTTAAACTACATCCCTAACCTGGGAACACCTGTGCCCCCATAAAGATCCGTGGAGTCTGTTTCCACACCTCCAGAACACACACGAACACTTGCACAGTTATCCTGAGAGTGGGCAGCCTCCCTCAACTGAGTGCAGGGCCTTGGTTCTTATAAAATCGCTTAACTTGTCTACCCTGTTTGGTTGCCTGATACGGAGTGCTGGGGAAAGGGTGGGTTGGGCTCTAAATCCAAGTATTAGCGAGTGCTTCTCCATGGGATTTGGAGGTTATTAACCAAAAGCCCACAACATGGGAATACCTGTGCTCCTTGAAAAAAGCGTGGACTCGGTATCCCCACCACCAGAACACACATGACGGGAGTTTACTGCTATCCTGAGTGTGGGCTGGCAATTTCAGGTGACAGAAGCGGCTGGGTTCTAATAGAATCCCTTAGATTGTAATCCCTGAGTGTTTCCCTAGGACTGACTCTGAGAGAAACCTGGGGGTTGGGCTTTGAGGCCAAATAGTAGCGAGTGTCCCCGATGGACTGAGGAAGTATTTAGATGAATTCTCCATAAAGGGAAACACCTGAGCACCCATTCATCTGCGTGGAGTGGGGCTTCAAATCTCCCCACCACACAAGGTTGTGTTCCAGTATCCTGAGGGTGGGGTAGTTCCTCCAACTGACATCAGCGTCTTGGTTTTAATTGAATCCGTTTGCTTGTCTTCCCTGATGGTTTGCCTAGGCCAGTGTGTGGTTGAAAGTGGGATTTGGGATCTAAAACTAAGTATTAGCGTGTGCCTCTCCATGGGTAGTGGAGATGTTTAAACTACAACCCACAACTTGGGAATTACTGTGACCTCTGAAAAATGCGTGTGCTATGTATCCCCACGTCCAGCACACACAGGAAGAAGTGTTCTGGGGTTCTGAGTGTGGGGAGGTTCCTCCAACAGACAGCAGCACCTGGGTTGTAATAGAATCCCTTAGCTTGACTTCCCTAAGTGTTTTCCTAGGCCTAGCAGTAAGCGATGGTGGGGGATGGGCTCTAAAGCCAAGTATTAGCGAGTGCATCTCTGTGGGTAGTGGAGGGTTTTAAACTACTTCCCCAACCTTGGAACACCTGTGCCCCATAAAGATGCGTGGAATCTCTTTCCCCACCTCCAGCACACACACGGAGACGTGCTCAGGTATCCTGATTGTGGGGAGGCTCCTCCAAATGACAGCAGCGCCTGGGTTCTAAAAGAATCCCTTAGCTTGTCTTCCCTGATGGCATGCCTAGGCTGGAGAGTGGGGGAAAGTGGGGGTTGGGCTGTTAACCAAGTATAAGCGAGAGCCTATCCATGGGATGTGGGTTTTTAACCTACAACCCACAACCATGGAATAAATGTGCCCCCTGAAAGATGCTTTGACTGTTTCCCTACATCCAGCACACACACGAAGATGTGTTCTTGTATTCTGAGTGTGGGGAAGTTCCTCAAACTGACAGCAGCACATGGATTCTATTAGTATCCCTTAGCTTCTGTTCCCTGAGTGTTCTTTTAGGCCAGGCCATGAGGGAAAGCTGGGGGTTGGGCTTGGAGGCCACGTAGCAGTGAGTGCCCCCTGATCCATTGAGGAAGTACTTAGAGGACTTCTCCCTAAACGGAACACCTTTTCCTGCATTCATCTGGGTGCAGTGGGGCTGCACATCTCTCCCACACCTAAGAATGTGTTCTGGAATTCTGAGTGCAGGGAAGTTCCTCCAACTGACAGCAGCGCCTGGGTTCTAATTGAATCCCTTTGCTTGTCTTCCCTGATGGAAAGCCTAGGCGGGAGTGCGGGGGAAAGTGTGGTTTGGGCTCCAAAACCAAGTATTTGCCATGACCTCTCTATGGTTTGTGGAGGTGTTTAAACTACATCCCTAACCTGGGAACACCTGTGCCCCCATAAAGATCCGTGGAGTCTGTTTCCACACCTCCAGCACACACACGAACACTTGCACAGTTATCCTGAGAGTGGGCAGCCTCCTCCAACTGAGAGCAGGGCCTTGGTTCTTATAAAATCGCTTAACTTGTCTACCCTGTTTGGTTGCCTGATACGGAGTGCTGGGGAAAGGGTGGGTTGGTCTCTAAATCCAAGTATTAGCGAGTGCTTCTCCATGGGATTTGGAGGTTATTAACCAAAAGCCCACAACATGGGAATACCTGTGCTCCTTGAAAAAAGCGTGGACTCTGTATCCCCACCACCAGAACACACATGAAGAAGTTTTCTGCTATCCTGAGTGTGTGCTGGCAATTTCAGGTGACAGAAGCGGCTGGGTTCTAATAGAATCCCTTAGCTTGTAATCCCTGAGTGTTTCCCTAGGACTGACTCTGAGAGAAACCTGGGGGTTGGGCTTTGAGGCCAAATAGTAGCGAGTGTCCCCGATGGACTGAGGAAGTATTTAGATGAATTCTCCATAAAGGGAAACACCTGAGCACCCATTCATCTGCGTGGAGTGGGGCTTCAAATCTCCCCACCACACAAGGTTGGGTTCCAGTATCCTGAGGGTGGGGTAGTTCCTCCAACAAACATCAGCGTCTTGGTTTTAATAGAATCCCTTTGCTTGTCTTCCCTGATGGTTTGCCTAGGCCAGTGTGTGGTTGAAAGTGGGATTTGGGCTCTAAACTAAGTATTAGCGTGTGCCTCTCCATGGGTAGTGGAGATGTTTAAACTACAACTCACAACGTGGGAATAACTGTGACCCCTGAAAAATGCGTTTGCTATGTTTCCCCACGTCCAGCACACACAGGAAGAAGTGTTCTGGGGTTCTGAGTGTGGGGAGGTTCCTCCAACAGACAGCAGCACCTGGGTTGTAATAGACTCCCTTAGCTTGACTTCCCTAAGTGTTTTCCTAGGCCTAGCAGTAAGCGATGGTGGGGGATGGGCTTTAAAGCCAAGTATTAGCGAGTGCATCTCTGTGGGTAGTGGAGGGTTTTAAACTACTTCCCCAACCTTGGAACACCTGTGCCCCATAAAGTTGCGTGGAATCTCTTTCCCCACCTCCAGCACACACACGGAGACGTGCTCAGGTATCCTGATTGTGAGGAGGCTCCTCCAAATGACAGCAGCGCCTGGGTTCTAAAAGAATCCCTTAGCTTGTCTTCCCTGATGGCATGCCTAGGCTGGAGAGTGGGGGAAAGTGGGGGTTGGGCTCTAAACCAAGTATAAGCGAGAGCCTATCCATGGGATGTGGGTTTTTAACCTACAACCCACAACCATGGAATAAATGTGCCCCCTGAAAGATGCTTTGACTGTTTCCCTACATCCAGCACACACACGAAGATGTGTTCTTGTATTCTGAGTGTGGGGAAGTTCCTCAAACTGACAGCAGCACCTGGATTCTATTAGTATCCCTTAGCTTCTGTTCCCTGAGTGTTCTTTTAGGCCAGGCCATGAGGGAAAGCTGGGGGTTGGGCTTGGAGGCCACGTAGCAGTGAGTGCCCCCTGATCCATTGAGGAAGTACTTAGAGGACTTCTCCCTAAACGGAACACCTTTTCCTGCATTCATCTGGGTGCAGTGGGGCTGCACATCTCTCCCACACCTAAGAATGTGTTCTGGAATTCTGAGTGCAGGGAAGTTCCTCCAACTGACAGCAGCGCCTGGGTTCTAATTGAATCCCTTTGCTTGTCTTCCCTGATGGAAAGCCTAGGCGGGAGTGCGGGGGAAAGTGTGGTTTGGGCTCCAAAACCAAGTATTTGCGATGACCTCTCTATGGTTTGTGGAGGTGTTTAAACTACATCCCTAACCTGGGAACACCTGTGCCCCCATAAAGATCCGTGGAGTCTGTTTCCACACCTCCAGCACACACACGAACACTTGCACAGTTATCCTGAGAGTGGGCAGCCTCCTCCAACTGAGAGCAGGGCCTTGGTTCTTATAAAATCGCTTAACTTGTCTACCCTGTTTGGTTGCCTGATACGGAGTGCTGGGGAAAGGGTGGGTTGGTCTCTAAATCCAAGTATTAGCGAGTGCTTCTCCATGGGATTTGGAGGTTATTAACCAAAAGCCCACAACATGGGAATACCTGTGCTCCTTGAAAAAAGCGTGGACTCTGTATCCCCACCACCAGAACACACATGAAGAAGTTTTCTGCTATCCTGAGTGTGGGCTGGCAATTTCAGGTGACAGAAGCGGCTGGGTTCTAATAGAATCCCTTAGCTTGTAATCCCTGAGTGTTTCCCTAGGACTGACTCTGAGAGAAACCTGGGGGTTGGGCTTTGAGGCCAAATAGTAGCGAGTGTCCCCGATGGACTGAGGAAGTATTTAGATGAATTCTCCATAAAGGGAAACACCTGAGCACCCATTCATCTGCGTGGAGTGGGGCTTCAAATCTCCCCACCACACAAGGTTGGGTTCCAGTATCCTGAGGGTGGGGTAGTTCCTCCAACAAACATCAGCGTCTTGGTTTTAATAGAATCCTTTTGCTTGTCTTCCCTGATGGTTTGCCTAGGCCAGTGTGTGGTTGAAAGTGGGATTTGGGCTCTAAACTAAGTATTAGCGTGTGCCTCTCCATGGGTAGTGGAGATGTTTAAACTACAACTCACAACGTGGGAATAACTGTGACCCCTGAAAAATGCGTTTGCTATGTTTCCCCACGTCCAGCACACACAGGAAGAAGTGTTCTGGGGTTCTGAGTGTGGGGAGGTTCCTCCAACAGACAGCAGCACCTGGGTTGTAATAGACTCCCTTAGCTTGACTTCCCTAAGTGTTTTCCTAGGCCTAGCAGTAAGCGATGGTGGGGGATGGGCTTTAAAGCCAAGTATTAGCGAGTGCATCTCTGTGGGTAGTGGAGGGTTTTAAACTACTTCCCCAACCTTGGAACACCTGTGCCCCATAAAGTTGCGTGGAATCTCTTTCCCCACCTCCAGCACACACACGGAGACGTGCTCAGGTATCCTGATTGTGAGGAGGCTCCTCCAAATGACAGCAGCGCCTGGGTTCTAAAAGAATCCCTTAGCTTGTCTTCCCTGATGGCATGCCTAGGCTGGAGAGTGGGGGAAAGTGGGGGTTGGGCTCTAAACCAAGTATAAGCGAGAGCCTATCCATGGGATGTGGGTTTTTAACCTACAACCCACAACCATGGAATAAATGTGCCCCCTGAAAGATGCTTTGACTGTTTCCCTACATCCAGCACACACACGAAGATGTGTTCTTGTATTCTGAGTGTGGGGAAGTTCCTCAAACTGACAGCAGCACCTGGATTCTAATAGTATCCTTTAGCTTCTGTTCCCTGAGTGTTCTTTTAGGCCAGGCCATGAGGGAAAGCTGGGGGTTGGGCTTGGAGGCCACGTAGCAGTGAGTGCCCCCTGATCCATTGAGGAAGTTCTTAGAGGACTTCTCCCTAAAGGGAACACCTTTTCCTGCATTCATCTGGGTGCAGTGGGGCTGCACATCTCTCCCACACCTAAGAATGTGTTCTGGAATTCTGAGTGCAGGGAAGTTCCTCCAACTGAGAGCAGCGCCTGGGTTCTAATTGAATCCCTTTGCTTGTCTTCCCTGATGGAAAGCCTAGGCGGGAGTGCGGGGGAAAGTGTGGTTTGGGCTCCAAAACCAAGTATTTGCGATGACCTCTCTATGGTTTGTGGAGGTGTTTAAACTACATCCCTAACCTGGGAACACCTGTGCCCCCATAAAGATCCGTGGAGTCTGTTTCCACACCTCCAGAACACACACGAACACTTGCACAGTTATCCTGAGAGTGGGCAGCCTCCCTCAACTGTGTGCAGGGCCTTGGTTCTTATAAAATCGCTTAACTTGTCTACCCTGTTTGGTTGCCTGATACGGAGTGCTGGGGAAAGGGTGGGTTGGGCTCTAAATCCAAGTATTAGCGAGTGCTTCTCCATGGGATTTGGAGGTTATTAACCAAAAGCCCACAACATGGGAATACCTGTGCTCCTTGAAAAAAGCGTGGACTCTGTATCCCCACCACCAGAACACACATGACGGGAGTTTACTGCTATCCTGAGTGTGGGCTGGCAATTTCAGGTGACAGAAGCGGCTGGGTTCTAATAGAATCCCTTAGCTTGTAATCCCTGAGTGTTTCCCTAGGACTGACTCTGAGAGAAACCTGGGGGTTGGGCTTTGAGGCCAAATAGTAGCGAGTGTCCCCGATGGACTGAGGAAGTATTTAGATGAATTCTCCATAAAGGGAAACACCTGAGCACCCATTCATCTGCGTGGAGTGGGGCTTCAAATCTCCCCACCACACAAGGTTGGGTTCCAGTATCCTGAGGGTGGGGTAGTTCCTCCAACTGACATCAGCGTCTTGGTTTCAATAGAATCCCTTTGCTTGTCTTCCCTGATGGTTTGCCTAGGCCAGTGTGTGGTTGAAAGTGGGATTTGGGATCTAAAACTAAGTATTAGCGTGTGCCTCTCCATGGGTAGTGGAGATGTTTAAACAACAACCCACAACTTGGGAATTACTCTGACCCCTGAAAAATGCGTGTGCTATGTTTCCCCACGTCCAGCACACACAGGAAGAAGTGTTCTGGGGTTCTGAGTGTGGGGAGGTTCCTCCAACAGACAGCAGCACCTGGGTTGTAATAGAATCCCTTCGCTTGACTTCCCTAAGTGTTTTCCTAGGCCTAGCAGTAAGCGATGGTGGGGGATGGGCTCTAAAGCCAAGTATTCGCGAGTGCATCTCTGTGGGTAGTGGAGGGTTTTAAACTACTTCCCCAACCTTGGAACACCTGTGCCCCATAGAGATGCGTGGAATCTGTTTCCCCACCTCCAGCACACACACGGAGACGTGCTCAGGTATCCTGATTGTGGGGAGGCTCCTCCAAATGACAGCAGCGCCTGGGTTCTAAAAGAATCCCTTAGCTTGTCTTCCCTGATGGCATGCCTAGGCTGGAGAGTGCGGGAAAGTGGGGGTTGGGCTCTAAACCAGGTATAAGCGAGAGCCTATCCATGGGATGTGGGTTTTTAACCTACAACCCACAACCATGGAATAAATGTGCCCCCTGAAAGATGCTTTGACTGTTTCCCTACATCCAGCACACACACGAAGATGTGTTCTTGTATTCTGAGTGTGGGGAAGTTCCTCAAACTGACAGCAGCACCTGGATTCTAATAGTATCCCTTAGCTTCTGTTCCCTGAGTGTTCTTTTAGGCCAGGCCATGAGGGAAAGCTGGGGGTTGGGCTTGGAGGCCACGTAGCAGTGAGTGCCCCCTGATCCATTGAGGAAGTACTTAGAGGACTTCTCCCTAAACGGAACACCTTTTCCTGCATTCATCTGGGTGCAGTGGGGCTGCACATCTCTCCCACACCTAAGAATGTGTTCTGGAATTCTGAGTGCAGGGAAGTTCCTCCAACTGACAGCAGCGCCTGGGTTCTAATTGAATCCCTTTGCTTGTCTTCCCTGATGGAAAGCCTAGGCGGGAGTGCGGGGGAAAGTGTGGTTTGGGCTCCAAAACCAAGTATTTGCCATGACCTCTCTATGGTTTGTGGAGGTGTTTAAACTACATCCCTAACCTGGGAACACCTGTGCCCCCATAAAGATCCGTGGAGTCTGTTTCCACACCTCCAGCACACACACGAACACTTGCACAGTTATCCTGAGAGTGGGCAGCCTCCTCCAACTGAGAGCAGGGCCTTGGTTCTTATAAAATCGCTTAACTTGTCTACCCTGTTTGGTTGCCTGATACGGAGTGCTGGGGAAAGGGTGGGTTGGTCTCTAAATCCAAGTATTAGCGAGTGCTTCTCCATGGGATTTGGAGGTTATTAACCAAAAGCCCACAACATGGGAATACCTGTGCTCCTTGAAAAAAGCGTGGACTCTGTATCCCCACCACCAGAACACACATGAAGAAGTTTTCTGCTATCCTGAGTGTGTGCTGGCAATTTCAGGTGACAGAAGCGGCTGGGTTCTAATAGAATCCCTTAGCTTGTAATCCCTGAGTGTTTCCCTAGGACTGACTCTGAGAGAAACCTGGGGGTTGGGCTTTGAGGCCAAATAGTAGCGAGTGTCCCCGATGGACTGAGGAAGTATTTAGATGAATTCTCCATAAAGGGAAACACCTGAGCACCCATTCATCTGCGTGGAGTGGGGCTTCAAATCTCCCCACCACACAAGGTTGGGTTCCAGTATCCTGAGGGTGGGGTAGTTCCTCCAACAAACATCAGCGTCTTGGTTTTAATAGAATCCCTTTGCTTGTCTTCCCTGATGGTTTGCCTAGGCCAGTGTGTGGTTGAAAGTGGGATTTGGGCTCTAAACTAAGTATTAGCGTGTGCCTCTCCATGGGTAGTGGAGATGTTTAAACTACAACTCACAACGTGGGAATAACTGTGACCCCTGAAAAATGCGTTTGCTATGTTTCCCCACGTCCAGCACACACAGGAAGAAGTGTTCTGGGGTTCTGAGTGTGGGGAGGTTCCTCCAACAGACAGCAGCACCTGGGTTGTAATAGACTCCCTTAGCTTGACTTCCCTAAGTGTTTTCCTAGGCCTAGCAGTAAGCGATGGTGGGGGATGGGCTTTAAAGCCAAGTATTAGCGAGTGCATCTCTGTGGGTAGTGGAGGGTTTTAAACTACTTCCCCAACCTTGGAACACCTGTGCCCCATAAAGTTGCGTGGAATCTCTTTCCCCACCTCCAGCACACACACGGAGACGTGCTCAGGTATCCTGATTGTGAGGAGGCTCCTCCAAATGACAGCAGCGCCTGGGTTCTAAAAGAATCCCTTAGCTTGTCTTCCCTGATGGCATGCCTAGGCTGGAGAGTGGGGGAAAGTGGGGGTTGGGCTCTAAACCAAGTATAAGCGAGAGCCTATCCATGGGATGTGGGTTTTTAACCTACAACCCACAACCATGGAATAAATGTGCCCCCTGAAAGATGCTTTGACTGTTTCCCTACATCCAGCACACACACGAAGATGTGTTCTTGTATTCTGAGTGTGGGGAAGTTCCTCAAACTGACAGCAGCACCTGGATTCTATTAGTATCCCTTAGCTTCTGTTCCCTGAGTGTTCTTTTAGGCCAGGCCATGAGGGAAAGCTGGGGGTTGGGCTTGGAGGCCACGTAGCAGTGAGTGCCCCCTGATCCATTGAGGAAGTACTTAGAGGACTTCTCCCTAAACGGAACACCTTTTCCTGCATTCATCTGGGTGCAGTGGGGCTGCACATCTCTCCCACACCTAAGAATGTGTTCTGGAATTCTGAGTGCAGGGAAGTTCCTCCAACTGACAGCAGCGCCTGGGTTCTAATTGAATCCCTTTGCTTGTCTTCCCTGATGGAAAGCCTAGGCGGGAGTGCGGGGGAAAGTGTGGTTTGGGCTCCAAAACCAAGTATTTGCGATGACCTCTCTATGGTTTGTGGAGGTGTTTAAACTACATCCCTAACCTGGGAACACCTGTGCCCCCATAAAGATCCGTGGAGTCTGTTTCCACACCTCCAGCACACACACGAACACTTGCACAGTTATCCTGAGAGTGGGCAGCCTCCTCCAACTGAGAGCAGGGCCTTGGTTCTTATAAAATCGCTTAACTTGTCTACCCTGTTTGGTTGCCTGATACGGAGTGCTGGGGAAAGGGTGGGTTGGTCTCTAAATCCAAGTATTAGCGAGTGCTTCTCCATGGGATTTGGAGGTTATTAACCAAAAGCCCACAACATGGGAATACCTGTGCTCCTTGAAAAAAGCGTGGACTCTGTATCCCCACCACCAGAACACACATGAAGAAGTTTTCTGCTATCCTGAGTGTGGGCTGGCAATTTCAGGTGACAGAAGCGGCTGGGTTCTAATAGAATCCCTTAGCTTGTAATCCCTGAGTGTTTCCCTAGGACTGACTCTGAGAGAAACCTGGGGGTTGGGCTTTGAGGCCAAATAGTAGCGAGTGTCCCCGATGGACTGAGGAAGTATTTAGATGAATTCTCCATAAAGGGAAACACCTGAGCACCCATTCATCTGCGTGGAGTGGGGCTTCAAATCTCCCCACCACACAAGGTTGGGTTCCAGTATCCTGAGGGTGGGGTAGTTCCTCCAACAAACATCAGCGTCTTGGTTTTAATAGAATCCTTTTGCTTGTCTTCCCTGATGGTTTGCCTAGGCCAGTGTGTGGTTGAAAGTGGGATTTGGGCTCTAAACTAAGTATTAGCGTGTGCCTCTCCATGGGTAGTGGAGATGTTTAAACTACAACTCACAACGTGGGAATAACTGTGACCCCTGAAAAATGCGTTTGCTATGTTTCCCCACGTCCAGCACACACAGGAAGAAGTGTTCTGGGGTTCTGAGTGTGGGGAGGTTCCTCCAACAGACAGCAGCACCTGGGTTGTAATAGACTCCCTTAGCTTGACTTCCCTAAGTGTTTTCCTAGGCCTAGCAGTAAGCGATGGTGGGGGATGGGCTTTAAAGCCAAGTATTAGCGAGTGCATCTCTGTGGGTAGTGGAGGGTTTTAAACTACTTCCCCAACCTTGGAACACCTGTGCCCCATAAAGTTGCGTGGAATCTCTTTCCCCACCTCCAGCACACACACGGAGACGTGCTCAGGTATCCTGATTGTGAGGAGGCTCCTCCAAATGACAGCAGCGCCTGGGTTCTAAAAGAATCCCTTAGCTTGTCTTCCCTGATGGCATGCCTAGGCTGGAGAGTGGGGGAAAGTGGGGGTTGGGCTCTAAACCAAGTATAAGCGAGAGCCTATCCATGGGATGTGGGTTTTTAACCTACAACCCACAACCATGGAATAAATGTGCCCCCTGAAAGATGCTTTGACTGTTTCCCTACATCCAGCACACACACGAAGATGTGTTCTTGTATTCTGAGTGTGGGGAAGTTCCTCAAACTGACAGCAGCACCTGGATTCTAATAGTATCCTTTAGCTTCTGTTCCCTGAGTGTTCTTTTAGGCCAGGCCATGAGGGAAAGCTGGGGGTTGGGCTTGGAGGCCACGTAGCAGTGAGTGCCCCCTGATCCATTGAGGAAGTTCTTAGAGGACTTCTCCCTAAAGGGAACACCTTTTCCTGCATTCATCTGGGTGCAGTGGGGCTGCACATCTCTCCCACACCTAAGAATGTGTTCTGGAATTCTGAGTGCAGGGAAGTTCCTCCAACTGAGAGCAGCGCCTGGGTTCTAATTGAATCCCTTTGCTTGTCTTCCCTGATGGAAAGCCTAGGCGGGAGTGCGGGGGAAAGTGTGGTTTGGGCTCCAAAACCAAGTATTTGCGATGACCTCTCTATGGTTTGTGGAGGTGTTTAAACTACATCCCTAACCTGGGAACACCTGTGCCCCCATAAAGATCCGTGGAGTCTGTTTCCACACCTCCAGAACACACACGAACACTTGCACAGTTATCCTGAGAGTGGGCAGCCTCCCTCAACTGTGTGCAGGGCCTTGGTTCTTATAAAATCGCTTAACTTGTCTACCCTGTTTGGTTGCCTGATACGGAGTGCTGGGGAAAGGGTGGGTTGGGCTCTAAATCCAAGTATTAGCGAGTGCTTCTCCATGGGATTTGGAGGTTATTAACCAAAAGCCCACAACATGGGAATACCTGTGCTCCTTGAAAAAAGCGTGGACTCTGTATCCCCACCACCAGAACACACATGACGGGAGTTTACTGCTATCCTGAGTGTGGGCTGGCAATTTCAGGTGACAGAAGCGGCTGGGTTCTAATAGAATCCCTTAGCTTGTAATCCCTGAGTGTTTCCCTAGGACTGACTCTGAGAGAAACCTGGGGGTTGGGCTTTGAGGCCAAATAGTAGCGAGTGTCCCCGATGGACTGAGGAAGTATTTAGATGAATTCTCCATAAAGGGAAACACCTGAGCACCCATTCATCTGCGTGGAGTGGGGCTTCAAATCTCCCCACCACACAAGGTTGGGTTCCAGTATCCTGAGGGTGGGGTAGTTCCTCCAACTGACATCAGCGTCTTGGTTTCAATAGAATCCCTTTGCTTGTCTTCCCTGATGGTTTGCCTAGGCCAGTGTGTGGTTGAAAGTGGGATTTGGGATCTAAAACTAAGTATTAGCGTGTGCCTCTCCATGGGTAGTGGAGATGTTTAAACAACAACCCACAACTTGGGAATTACTCTGACCCCTGAAAAATGCGTGTGCTATGTTTCCCCACGTCCAGCACACACAGGAAGAAGTGTTCTGGGGTTCTGAGTGTGGGGAGGTTCCTCCAACAGACAGCAGCACCTGGGTTGTAATAGAATCCCTTCGCTTGACTTCCCTAAGTGTTTTCCTAGGCCTAGCAGTAAGCGATGGTGGGGGATGGGCTCTAAAGCCAAGTATTCGCGAGTGCATCTCTGTGGGTAGTGGAGGGTTTTAAACTACTTCCCCAACCTTGGAACACCTGTGCCCCATAGAGATGCGTGGAATCTGTTTCCCCACCTCCAGCACACACACGGAGACGTGCTCAGGTATCCTGATTGTGGGGAGGCTCCTCCAAATGACAGCAGCGCCTGGGTTCTAAAAGAATCCCTTAGCTTGTCTTCCCTGATGGCATGCCTAGGCTGGAGAGTGCGGGAAAGTGGGGGTTGGGCTCTAAACCAGGTATAAGCGAGAGCCTATCCATGGGATGTGGGTTTTTAACCTACAACCCACAACCATGGAATAAATGTGCCCCCTGAAAGATGCTTTGACTGTTTCCCTACATCCAGCACACACACGAAGATGTGTTCTTGTATTCTGAGTGTGGGGAAGTTCCTCAAACTGACAGCAGCACCTGGATTCTAATAGTATCCCTTAGCTTCTGTTCCCTGAGTGTTCTTTTAGGCCAGGCCATGAGGGAAAGCTGGGGGTTGGGCTTGGAGGCCACGTAGCAGTGAGTGCCCCCTGATCCATTGAGGAAGTACTTAGAGGACTTCTCCCTAAAGGGAACACCTTTTCCTGCATTCATCTGGGTGCAGTGGGGCTGCACATCTCTCCCACACCTAAGAATGTGTTCTGGAATTCTGAGTGCAGGGAAGTTCCTCCAACTGACAGCAGCGCCTGGGTTCTAATTGAATCCCTTTGCTTGTCTTCCCTGATGGAAAGCCTAGGCGGGAGTGCGGGGGAAAGTGTGGTTTGGGCTCCAAAACCAAGTATTTGCGATGACCTCTCTATGGTTTGTGGAGGTGTTTAAACTACATCCCTAACCTGGGAACACCTGTGCCCCCATAAAGATCCGTGGAGTATGTTTCCACACCTCCAACACACACACGAACACTTGCACAGTTATCCTGAGAGTGGGCAGCCTCCTCCAACTGAGAGCAGGGCCTTGGTTCATATAAAATCTCTTAACTTGTCTACACTGTTTGGTTGCCTGATACGGAGTGCTGGGGAAAGGTTGGGTTGGGCTCTAAATCCAAGTATTAGCGAGTGCTTCTCCATGGGATTTGGAGGTTTTTAACCAAAACCCCACAACATGGGAATACCTGTGCTCTTTGAAAAAAGCATGGACTCTGTATCCCCACCACCAGAACACACATGAAGAAGTTTTCTGCTATCCTGAGTGTGGGCTGGCAATTTCAGGTGACAGAAGCGGCTGGGTTCTAATAGAATTCCTAAGATTTAATCCCTGAGTGTTTCCCTAGGACTGACTCTGAGAGGAAACTGGGGGTTGGGATTTGAGAACAAATAGTAGCGAGTGTCCCCGATGGACTGAGGAAGTATTTAGATGAATTCTCCATAAAGGGAAACACCTGAGCACCCATTCATCTGCGTGGAGTGGGGCTTCAAATCTCCCCACCACACAAGGTTGGGTTCCAGTATCCTGAGGGTGGGGTAGTTCCTCCAACTGATATCAGCGTCTTGGTTTTAATAGAATCCCTTTGCTTGTCTTCCCTGATGGTTTGCCTAGGCCAGTGTGTGGTTGAATGTGGGATTTGGGATCTAAAACTAAGTATTAGCGTGTGCCTCTCCATGGGCAGTGGAGATGTTTAAACTACAACCCACAACTTGGGAATTACTGTGACCCCTGAAAAATGCGTGTGCTATGTTTCCCCACGTCCAGCACACACAGGAAGAAGTGTTCTGGGGTTCTGAGTGTGGGGAGGTTCCTCCAACAGACAGCAGCACCTGGGTTTTAATAGAAACCCTTAGCTTGACTTCCCTGAGTGTTTTCCTAGGCCTAGCAGTAAGCGATGGTGGGGGATGGGCTCTAAAGCCAAGTATTAGCGAGTGCATCTCTGTGGGTAGTGGAGGGTTTTAAACAACTTCCCCAACCTTGGAACACCTGTGCCCCATAAAGATGCGTGGAATCTGTTTCCCCACCTCCAGCACACACACGGAGACGTGCTCAGGTATCCTGATTGTGGGGAGGCTCCTCCAAATGACAGCAGCGCCTGGGTTCTAAAAGAATCCCTTAGCTTGTCTACCCTGATGGCATGCCTAGGCTGGAGAGTGCGGGAAAGTGGGGGTTGGGCTCTAAACCAAGTATTAGCGAGAGTCTATCCATGGGATGTGGGTTTTTAACCTACAACCCACAACCATGGAATAAATGTGCCCCCTGAAAGATGCTTTGACTCTTTCCCTACATCCAGCACACACACGAAGATGTGTTCTGGTATTCTGAGTGTGGGGAAGTTCCTCAAACTGACAGCAGCACCTGGATTCTATTAGTATCCCTTATCTTCTGTTCCCTGAGTGTTCTTTTAGGCCAGGCTATGAGAGAAAGCTGGGGGTTGGGCTTGGAGGCCACGTAGCAGTGAGTGCCCCCTGATCCATTGAGGAAGTACTTAGAGGACTTCTCCCTAAACGGAACACATTTTCCACCATTCATCTGGGTGCAGTGGGGCTGCACATCTCTCCCACACCTAAGAATGTGTTCTGGAATTCTGAGTGCAGGGAAGTACCTCCAACTGACCGCAGCGCCTGGGTTCTAATTGAATCCCTTTGCTTGTCTTCCCTGATGGAAAGCCTAGGCGGGAGTGGGGGGAAAGTGTGGTTTGGGCTTCGAAACCAAGTATTTGCAATGACTTCTCTATGGTTTGTGGAGGTGTTTAAACTACATCGCTAACCTGGGAACATCTGTGCCCCCATAAAGATCCGTGGAGTCTGTTTCCACCCCTCGAACACACACACGAACACTTGCACAGTTATCCTGAGAGTGGGCAGCCTCCTCCAACTGAGAGCAGGGCCTTGGTTCATATAAAATCTCTTAACTTGTCTACACTGTTTGGTTGTCTGATACGGAGTGCTGGAGAAAGGGTGGGTTGGGCTCTAAATCCAAGTATTAGCGAGTGCTTCTCCATGGGATTTGGAGGTTAATAACCAAAACCCCACAACATGGGAATACCTGTGCTCCTTGAAAAAAGCATGGACTCTGTATCCATACCACCAGAACACACATGAAGAAGTTTTCTGCTATCCTGAGTGTGGGCTGGCAATTTCAGGTGACAGAAGCGGCTGGGTTCTAATAGAATCAGTTAGCTTGTAATCCCTGAGTGTTTCCCTAGGACTGACTCTGAGAGAAACCTGGGTGTTGGGCTTAGAGACCAAATAGTAGGCAGTGTCCCCGATGGACTGAGGAAGTATTTAGATGAATTCTCCATAAAGGGAAACACCTGAGCACCCATTCATCTGCGTGGAGTGGGGCTTCAAATCTCCCCACCACACAAGTTTGGTTTCCCGTATCCTGAGGGTGGGGTAGTTCCTCCAACTGACATCAGCGTCTTGTTTTTAATACAATCCTTTTGCTTGTCTTCCCTGATGGTTTGCCTACCTCAGTGTGTGGTTGAAAGTGGGATTTGGGATCTAAAACTAAGTATTAGCGTGTGCCTCTCCATGGGTAGTGGAGATGTTTAAACTACAACCCACAACTTGGGAATTACTGTGACCCCTGAAAAATGCGTGTGCTATGTTTCCCCACGTCCAGCACACACAGGAAGAATTGTTCTGGGGTTCTGAGTGTGGGGAGGTTCCTCCAACAGACAGCAGCACCTGGGTTGTAATAGAATCCCTTAGCTTGACTTCCCTAAGTGTTTTCCTAGGCTTAGCAGTAAGCGATGGTGGGGGATGGGCTCTAAAGCCAAGTATTAGCGAGTGCAACTCTGTTGGTAATGGAGTGTTTTAAACTACTTCCCCAACCTTGGAACACCTGTGCCCCATAAAGATGCGTGGAATCTGTTTCCCCACCTCCAGCACACACACGGAGACGTGCTCAGGTATCCTGATTGTGGGGAGGCTCCTCCAAATGACAGCAGCGCCTGGGTTCTAAAAGAATCCCTTAGCTTGTCTTCCCTGATGGCATGCCTAGGCTGGAGAGTGGGGGAAAGTGGGGGTTGGGCTCTAAACCAAGTATAAGCGAGAGCCTATCCATGGGATGTGGGTTTTTAACCTACAACCCACAACCATGGAATAAATGTGCCCCCTGAAAGATGCTTTGACTGTTTCCCTACATCCAGCACACACACGAAGATGTGTTCTTGTATTCTGAGTGTGGGGAAGTTCCTCAAACTGACAGCAGCACCTGGATTCTATTAGTATCCCTTAGCTTCTGTTCCCTGAGTGTTTTTTAGGCCAGTCCATGAGGGAAAGCGGGGGTTTGGGCTTGGAGGCCACGTAGCAGTGAGTGCCCCCTGATCCATTGAGGAAATACTTAGAGGACTTCTCCCTAAACGGAACACCTTTTCCTGCATTCATCTGGGTGCAGTGGGGCTGCACATCTCTCCCACACCTAAGAATGTGTTCTGGAATTCTGAGTGCAGGGAAGTTCCTCCAACTGACAGCAGCGCCTGGGTTCTAATTGAATCCCTTTGCTTGTCTTCCCTGATGGAAAGCCTTGGCGGGAGTGCGGGGGACAGTGTGGTTTGGGCTCCGAAACCAAGTATTCACAATGACCTCTCTATGGTTTTTGGTGGTGTTTAAACTACATCCCTAATCTGGGAACACCTGTGCTCCCATAAAGATCCGTGGAGTGTGTTTCCACACCTCCGGCACACACACGATCACTTGCACTGTTATCCTGAGAGTGGGCAGCCTCCTCCAACTGAGAGCAGGGCCTTGGTTCTTATAAAATCGCTTAACTTGTCTACCATGTTTGGTTGCCTGATAGGGAGTGCTGGAGAAAGGGTGGGTTGGGCTCTAAATCCAAGTATTAGCGAGTGCTTCTCCATGGGATTTGGAGGTTATTAACCAAAACCCCACTACATGGGAATACCTGTGCTCCTTGAAAAAAGCATGGACTCTGTATCCCCACCACCAGAACACACATGAAGGAGTTTTCTGCTATCCTGACTGTGGGCTGGCAATTTCAGGTGACAGAAGCGGCTGGGTTCTAATAGTATTCCTTAGATTTAATCCCTGAGTGTTTCCCAAGGACTGCCTCTGAGAGAAAAGTGGGGGTTGGGCTTTGAGACCAAATAGTAGCGAGTGTCCCTGATGGACTGAGGAAGTATTTAGATGAATTCTCCAAAAAAGGAAACACCTGAGCACCCATTCATCTGCGTGGAGTTGGGCTTCAAACCTCCCCACCACACAAGGTTGGGTTCCAGTATCCTGAGGGTGGGGTAGTTCCTCCAACTGATATCAGCGTCTTGGATTTAATAGAATCCCTTTGCTTGTGTTCCCTGATGGTTTGCCTAGGCCAGTGTGTGGTTGAAAGTGGGATTTGGGATCTAAAACTAAGTATTAGCGTGTGCCTCTCCGTGGGCAGTGGAGATGTTTAAACTACAACCCACAACTTGGGAATTACTGTGACCACTAAAAAATGCGTGTGCTATGTTTCCCCACATCCAGCACACACAGGAAGAAGTGTTCTGTGGTTCTGAGTGTGGGGAGGCTCCTCCAACAGACAGCAGCACCTGGGTTTTAATAGAAACACTTAGCTTGACTTCCCTAAGTGTTTTCCTAGGCCTAGCAGTAAGCGATGGTGGGGGATGGGCTCTAAAGCCAAGTATTAGCGAGTGCATCTCTGTGGGTAGTGGAGGGTTTTAAACAACTTCCCCAATCTTGGAACACCTCTGCCCCATAAAGATCCGTGGAGTCTGTTTCCACACCTCCAGCAAACACACGATCACTTGCACAGTTATCCTGAGAGTGGGCAGCCTCCTCCAACTGAGAGCAGGGCCTTGGTTCTTATAAAATCGCTTAACTTGTCTACCATGTTTGGTTGCCTGATAGGAAGTGCTGGAGAAAGGGTGGGTTGGGCTCTATATCCAAGTATTAGCGAGTGCTTCTCCATGGGATTTGGAGGTTATTAACCAAAACCCCACAACATGGGAATACCTGTGCTCCTTGAAAAAAGCATGGACTCTGTATAACCACCACCAGAACACACATGAAGAAGTTTTCTGCTATTCTGAGTGTGGGCTGGCAATTTCAGGTGACAGAAGCGGCTGGGTTCTAAAAGAATTCCTTAGCTTTTAATCCCTGAGTGTTTCCCTAGGACTGACTCTGAGAGAAACCTGGGGGTTGGGCTTTGAGGCCAAAAGAAGCGAGTGTACCCGATGGACTGAGGAAGTATTTAGATGAATTCTCCATAAAGGGAAACACCTGAGCACCCATTCATCTGCGTGGAGTGGGGCTTCAAATCTCCCCACCACACAAGTTTGGTTTCCCGTATCCTGAGGGTGGGGTAGTTCCTCCAACTGACATCAGCGTCTTGTTTTTAATACAATCCTTTTGCTTGTCTTCCCTGATGGTTTCCCTACCTCAGTGTGTGGTTGAAAGTGGGATTTGGGATCTAAAACTAAGTATTAGCGTGTGCCTCTCCATGGGTTGTGGAGATGTTTAAACTACAACCCACAACTTGGGAATTACTGTGACCCCTGAAAAATGCGTGTGCTATGTTTCCCCACGTCCAGCACACACAGGAAGAAGTGTTCTGGGGTTCTGAGTGTGGGGAGGTTCCACCAACTGACAGCAGCACTTGGGTTTTAATAGAATCCCTTAGCTTGACTTCCCTAAGTGTTTTCCTAGGCCTAGCAGTAAGCGATGGTGGGGGATGGGCTCTAAAGCCAAGTATTAGCGAGTGCATCTCTGTGGGTAGTGGAGGGTTTTAAACTACTTCCCTAACCTTGGAACACCTGTGCCCCATAAAGATGCGTCGAATCTGTTTCCCCACCTCCAGCACACACACGGAGACGTGCTCAGGTATCCTGATTGTGGGGAGGCTCCTCCAAATGACAGCAGCGCCTGGGTTCTAAAAGAATCCCTTAGCTTGACTTCCCTGATGGCATGCCTAGGCTGGAGAGTGGGGGAAAGTGGGGGTTGGGCTCTAAACCAAGTATTAGCGAGAGCCTATCCATGGGATGTGGTTTTTATCATACAACCCACAACCATGGAATAAATGTGGCCCCTGAAATATGCTTTGACTGTTTCCCTACATCCAGCACACACACGAAGATGTGTTCTGGTATTCTGAGTGTGGGGAAGTTCCTCAAACTGACAGCAGCACCTGGATTCTATTAGTATCCCTTAGCTTCTGTTCCCTGAGTGTTCCTTTAGGCCAGGCCATGAGGGAAAGCTGAGGGTTGGGCTTGGAGGCCACGTAGCAGTGAGTGCCCCCTGATCCATTGAGGAAGTACTTAGAGGACTTCTCCCTAAACGGAACACCTTTTCCTCCATTCATCTGGGTGCAGTGGGGCTGCACATCTCTCCCACACCTAAGAATGTGTTCTGGAATTCTGAGTACAGGGAAGTTCCTCCAACTGACAGCAGCGCCTGGGTTCTAATTGAATCCCTTTGCTTGTCTTCCCTGATGGAAAGCCTAGGCTGGAGTGCGGGGGAAAGTGTGGTTTGGGCTCCGAAACCAAGTATTTGCGATGACCTATCTATGGTTTGTGTAGGTGTTTAAACTACATCACTAACCTGGGAACACCTGTGCCCCCATAAAAATCCGTGGAGTCTGTTTCCACACCTCCAGCACACACACGAACACTTGCACAGTTATCCTGAGAGTGGGCAGCCTCCTCCAACTGAGAGCAGGGCCTTGGTTCTTATAAAATCGCTTAAATTGTCTACCCCGTTTGGTTGCCTGATAGGGAGTGCTGGAGAAAGGGTGCGTTGGGCTCTAAATCCAAGTATTAGCGAGTGCTTCTCCATGGGATTTGGAGGTTATTAACCAAAACCCCACAACATGGGAATACCTGAGCTCCTTGAAAAATGCATGGACTCTGTATCCCCACCAACAGAACACACATGAAGAAGTTTTCTGCTATCCTGAGTGTGGGCTGGCAATTTCAGGTGACAGAAGCGGCTGGGTTCTAATAGAATCAGTTAGCTTGTAATCCCTGAGTGTTTCCCTAGGACTGACTCTGAGAGAAACCTGGGGGTTGGGCTTAGAGACCAAATAGTAGCGAGTGTCCCCGATGGACTGAGGAAGTATTTAGATGAATTCTCCATAAAGGGAAACATCTGAGCACCCATTCATCTGCGTGGAGTGGGGCTTCAAATCTCCCCACCACACAAGTTTGTTTTCCAGTATCCTGAGGGTGGGGTAGTTCCTCCAACTGACATCAGCGTCTTGGTTTTAATAGAATCCTTTTGCTTGTCTTCCTTGATGGTTTGCCTAGCTCAGTGTGTGGTTGAAAGTGGGATTTGGGATCTAAAACTAAGTATTAGCGTGTGCCTCTCCATGGGTAGTGGAGATGTTTAAACTACAACCCACAACTTGGGAATTACTGTGACCCCTGAAAAATGCGTGTGCTATGTTTCCCCACGTCCAGCACACACAGGAAGAATTGTTCTGGGGTTCTGAGTGTGGGGAGGTTCCTCCAACAGACAGCAGCACCTGGGTTGTAATAGAATCCCTTAGCTTGACTTCCCTAAGTGTTTTCCTAGGCTTAGCAGTAAGCGATGGTGGGGGATGGGCTCTAAAGCCAAGTATTAGCGAGTGCAACTCTGTTGGTAATGGAGGGTTTTAAACTACTTCCCCAACCTTGGAACACCTGTGCCCCATAAAGATGCGTGGAATCTGTTTCCCCACCTCCAGCACACACACGGAGACGTGCTCAGGTATCCTGATTGGGGGAGGCTCCTCCAAATGACAGCAGCGCCTGGGTTCTAAAAGAATCCCTTAGCTTGTCTTCCCTGATGGCATGCCTAGGCTGGAGAGTGGGGGAAAGTGGGGGTTGGGCTCTAAACCAAGTATAAGCGAGAGCCTATCCATGGGATGTGGGTTTTTAACCTACAACCCACAACCATGGAATAAATGTGCCCCCTGAAAGATGCTTTGACTGTTTCCCTACATCCAGCACACACACGAAGATGTGTTCTTGTATTCTGAGTGTGGGGAAGTTCCTCAAACTGACAGCAGCACCTGGATTCTATTAGTATCCCTTAGCTTCTGTTCCCTGAGTGTTTTTTAGGCCAGTCCATGAGGGAAAGCGGGGGTTTGGGCTTGGAGGCCACGTAGCAGTGAGTGCCCCCTGATCCATTGAGGAAATACTTAGAGGACTTCTCCCTAAACGGAACACCTTTTCCTGCATTCATCTGGGTGCAGTGGGGCTGCACATCTCTCCCACACCTAAGAATGTGTTCTGGAATTCTGAGTGCAGGGAAGTTCCTCCAACTGACAGCAGCGCCTGGGTTCTAATTGAATCCCTTTGCTTGTCTTCCCTGATGGAAAGCCTTGGCGGGAGTGCGGGGGACAGTGTGGTTTGGGCTCCGAAACCAAGTATTCACAATGACCTCTCTATGGTTTGTGGTGGTGTTTAAACTACATCCCTAATCTGGGAACACCTGTGCTCCCATAAAGATCCGTGGAGTGTGTTTCCACACCTCCGGCACACACACGATCACTTGCACAGTTATCCTGAGAGTGGGCAGCCTCCTCCAACTGAGAGCAGGGCCTTGGTTCTTATAAAATCGCTTAACTTGTCTACCATGTTTGGTTGCCTGATAGGGAGTGCTGGAGAAAGGGTGGGTTGGGCTCTAAATCCAAGTATTAGCGAGTGCTTCTCCATGGGATTTGGAGGTTATTAACCAAAACCCCACTACATGGGAATACCTGTGCTCCTTGAAAAAAGCATGGACTCTGTATCCCCACCACCAGAACACACATGAAGGAGTTTTCTGCTATCCTGACTGTGGGCTGGCAATTTCAGGTGACAGAAGCGGCTGGGTTCTAATAGTATTCCTTAGATTTAATCCCTGAGTGTTTCCCAAGGACTGCCTCTGAGAGAAAACTGGGGGTTGGGCTTTGAGACCAAATAGTAGCGAGTGTCCCTGATGGACTGAGGAAGTATTTAGATGAATTCTCCAAAAAGGGAAACACCTGAGCACCCATTCATCTGCGTGGAGTTGGGCTTCAAACCTCCCCACCACACAAGGTTGGGTTCCAGTATCCTGAGGGTGGGGTAGTTCCTCCAACTGATATCAGCGTCTTGGATTTAATAGAATCCCTTTGCTTGTGTTCCCTGATGGTTTGCCTAGGCCAGTGTGTGGTTGAAAGTGGGATTTGGGATCTAAAACTAAGTATTAGCGTGTGCCTCTCCGTGGGCAGTGGAGATGTTTAAACTACAACCCACAACTTGGGAATTACTGTGACCACTAAAAAATGCGTGTGCTATGTTTCCCCACATCCAGCACACACAGGAAGAAGTGTTCTGTGGTTCTGAGTGTGGGGAGGCTCCTCCAACAGACAGCAGCACCTGGGTTTTAATAGAAACACTTAGCTTGACTTCCCTAAGTGTTTTCCTAGGCCTAGCAGTAAGCGATGGTGGGGGATGGGCTCTAAAGCCAAGTATTAGCGAGTGCATCTCTGTGGGTAGTGGAGGGTTTTAAACAACTTCCCCAATCTTGGAACACCTCTGCCCCATAAAGATCCGTGGAGTCTGTTTCCACACCTCCAGCAAACACACGATCACTTGCACAGTTATCCTGAGAGTGGGCAGCCTCCTCCAACTGAGAGCAGGGCCTTGGTTCTTATAAAATCGCTTAACTTGTCTACCATGTTTGGTTGCCTGATAGGAAGTGCTGGAGAAAGGGTGGGTTGGGCTCTATATCCAAGTATTAGCGAGTGCTTCTCCATGGGATTTGGAGGTTATTAACCAAAACCCCACAACATGGGAATACCTGTGCTCCTTGAAAAAAGCATGGACTCTGTATAACCACCACCAGAACACACATGAAGAAGTTTTCTGCTATTCTGAGTGTGGGCTGGCAATTTCAGGTGACAGAAGCGGCTGGGTTCTAAAAGAATTCCTTAGCTTTTAATCCCTGAGTGTTTCCCTAGGACTGACTCTGAGAGAAACCTGGGGGTTGGGCTTTGAGGCCAAAAGAAGCGAGTGTACCCGATGGACTGAGGAAGTATTTAGATGAATTCTCCATAAAGGGAAACACCTGAGCACCCATTCATCTGCGTGGAGTGGGGCTTCAAATCTCCCCACCACAAAAGTTTGATTTCCCGTATCCTGAGGGTGGGGTAGTTCCTCCAACTGACATCAGCGTCTTGGTTTTAATAGAATCCTTTTGCTTGTCTTCCTTGATGGTTTGCCTAGCTCAGTGTGTGGTTGAAAGTGTGATTTGGGATCTAAAACTAAGTATTAGCGTGTGCCTCTCCATGGGTAGTGGAGATGTTTAAACTACAACCCACAACTTGGGAATTACTGTGACCCCTGAAAAATGCGTGTGCTATGTTTCCCCACGTCCAGCACACACAGGAAGAATTGTTCTGGGGTTCTGAGTGTGGGGAGGTTCCTCCAACAGACAGCAGCACCTGGGTTGTAATAGAATCCCTTAGCTTGACTTCCCTAAGTGTTTTCCTAGGCTTAGCAGTAAGCGATGGTGGGGGATGGGCTCTAAAGCCAAGTATTAGCGAGTGCAACTCTGTTGGTAATGGAGGGTTTTAAACTACTTCCCCAACCTTGGAACACCTGTGCCCCATAAAGATGCGTGGAATCTGTTTCCCCACCTCCAGCACACACACGGAGACGTGCTCAGGTATCCTGATTGTGGGGAGGCTCCTCCAAATGACAGCAGCGCCTGGGTTCTAAAAGAATCCCTTAGCTTGTCTTCCCTGATGGCATGCCTAGGCTGGAGAGTGGGGGAAAGTGGGGGTTGGGCTCTAAACCAAGTATAAGCGAGAGCCTATCCATGGGATGTGGGTTTTTAACCTACAACCCACAACCATGGAATAAATGTGCCCCCTGAAAGATGCTTTGACTGTTTCCCTACATCCAGCACACACACGAAGATGTGTTCTTGTATTCTGAGTGTGGGGAAGTTCCTCAAACTGACAGCAGCACCTGGATTCTATTAGTATCCCTTAGCTTCTGTTTCCTGAGTGTTCTTTTAGGCCAGGCCATGAGGGAAAGCTGGGGGTTGGGCTTGGAGTCCACGTAGCAGTGAGTGCCCCCTGATCCATTGAGGAAGTACTTAGAGGACTTCTCCCTAAAGGGAAAACCTTTTCCTGCATTCATCTGGGTGCAGTGGGGCTGCACATCTCTCCCACACCTAAGAATGTGTTCTGGAATTCTGAGTGCAGGGAAGTTCCTCCAACTGACAGCAGCGCCTGGGTTCTAATTGAATCCCTTTGCTTGTCTTCCCTGATGGAAAGCCTAGGCGGGAGTGCGGGGGAAAGTGTGGTTTGGGCTCCAAAACCAAGTATTTGCGATGACCTCTCTATGGTTTGTGGAGGTGTTTAAACTACATCCCTAACCTGGGAACACCTGTGCCCCCATAAAGATCCGTGGAGTCTGTTTCCACACCTCCAGCACACACACGAACACTTGCACAGTTATCCTGAGAGTGGGCAGCCTCCTCCAACTGAGAGCAGGGCCTTGGTTCTTATAAAATCGCTTAACTTGTCTACCCTGTTTGGTTGCCTAATACGGAGTGCTGGGGAAAGGGTGGGTTGGGCTCTAAATCCAAGTATTAGCGAGTGCTTCTCCATGGGATTTGGAGGTTATTAACCAAAAGCCCACAACATGGGAATACCTGTGCTCCTTGAAAAAAGCGTGGACTCTGTATCCCCACCACCAGAACACACATGAAGAAGTTTTCTGCTATCCTGAGTGTGGGCTGGCAATTTCAGGTGACAGAAGCGGCTGGGTTCTAATAGAATCCCTTAGCTTGTAATCCCTGAGTGTTTCCCTAGGACTGACTCTGAGAGAAACCTGGGGGTTGGGCTTTGAGGCCAAATAGTAGCGAGTGTCCCCGATGGACTGAGGAAGTATTTAGATGAATTCTCCATAAAGGGAAACACCTGAGCACCCATTCATCTGCGTGGAGTGGGGCTTCAAATTTCCCCACCACACAAGGTTGGGTTCCAGTATCCTGAGGGTGGGGTAGTTCCTCCAACTGACATCAGCGTCTTGGTTTGAATAGAATCCCTTTGCTTGTCTTCCCTGATGGTTTGCCTAGGCCAGTGTGTGGTTGAAAGTGGGATTTGGGATCTAAAACTAAGTATTAGCGTGTGCCTCTCCATGGGTAGTGGAGATGTTTAAACTACAACCCACAACTTGGGAATTACTGTGACCCCTGAAGAATGCGTGTGCTATGTTTCCCCACGTCCAGCACACACAGGAAGAAGTGTTCTGGGGTTCTGAGTGTGGGGAGGTTCCTCCAACAGACAGCAGCACCTGGGTTGTAATAGAATCCCTTCGCTTGACTTCCCTAAGTGTTTTCCTAGGCCTAGCAGTAAGCGATGGTGGGGGATGGGCTCTAAAGCCAAGTATTAACGAGTGCATCTCTGTGGGTAGTGGAGGGTTTTAAACTACTTCCCCAACCTTGGAACACCTGTGCCCCATAAAGATGCGTGGAATCTGTTTCCCCACCTCCAGCACACACACGGAGACGTGCTCAGGTATCCTGATTGTGGGGAGGCTCCTCCAAATGACAGCAGCGCCTGGGTTCTAAAAGAATCCCTTAGCTTGTCTTCCCTGATGGCATCCCTAGGCTGGAGAGTGGGGGAAAGTCGGGGTTGGGCTCTAAACCAAGTATAAGCGAGAGCCTATCCATGGGATGTGGGTTTTTAACCTACAACCCACAACCATGGAATAAATGTGCCCCCTGAAAGATGCTTTGACTCTTTCCCTACATCCAGCACACACACGAAGATGTGTTCTCGTATTCTGAGTGTGGGGAGGTTCCTCAAACTGACAGCAGCACCTGGATTCTATTAGTATCCCTTAGCTTCTGTTCCCTGAGTGTTCTTTTAGGCCAGGCCATGAGGGAAAGCTGGGGGTTGGGCTTGGAGGCCACGTAGCAGTGAGTGCCCCCTGATCCATTGAAGAAGTACTTAGAGGACTTCTCCCTAAAGGGAACACCTTTTCCTGCATTCATCTGGGTGCAGTGGGGCTGCACATCTCTCCCACACCTAAGAATGTGTTCTGGAATTCTGAGTGCAGGGAAGTTCCTCCAACTGACAGCAGCGCCTGGGTTCTAATTGAATCCCTTTGCTTGTCTTCCCTGATCGAAAGCCTAGGCGGGAGTGCGGGGGAAAGTGTGGTTTGGGCTCCAAAACCAAGTATTTGCGATGACCTCTCTATGGTTTGTGGAGATGTTTAAACTACATCCCTAACCTGGGAACACCTGTGCCCCCATAAAGATCCGTGGAGTCTGTTTCCACACCTCCAGCCCTCACACGAACACTTGCACAGTTATCCTGAGAGTGGGCAGCCTCCTCCAACTGAGAGCAGGGCCTTGGTTCTTATAAAATCGCTTAACTTGTCTACCCTGTTTGGTTGCCTGATACGGAGTGCTGGGGAAAGGGTGGGTTGGGCTCTAAATGCAAGTATTAGCGAGTGCTTCTCCATGGGATTTGGAGGTTATTAACCAAAAGCCCACAACATGGGAATACCTGTGCTCCTTGAAAAAAGCGTGGACTCTGTATCCCCACCACCAGAACACACATGAAGAAGTTTTCTGCTATCCTGAGTGTGGGCTGGCAATTTCAGGTGACAGAAGCGGCTGGGTTCTAATAGAATCCCTTAGCTTGTAATCCCTGAGTGTTTCCCTAGGACTGACTCTGAGAGAAACCTGGGGGTTGGGCTTTGAGGCCAAATAGTAGCGAGTGTCCCCGATGGACTGAGGAAGTATTTAGATGAATTCTCCATAAAGGGAAACACCTGAGCACCCATTCATCTGCGTGGAGTGGGGCTTCAAATCTCCCCACCACACAAGGTTGGGTTCCAGTATCCTGAGGGTGGAGTAGTTCCTCCAACTGACATCAGCGTCTTGGTTTGAATAGAATCCCTTTGCTTGTCTTCCCTGATGGTTTGCCTAGGCCAGTGTGTGGTTGAAAGTGGGATTTGGGATCTAAAACTAAGTATTAGCGTGTGCCTCTCCATGGGTAGTGGAGATGTTTAAACTACAACCCACAACTTGGGAATTACTGTGACCCCTGAAAAATGCGTGTGCTATGTTTCCCCACGTCCAGCACACACAGGAAGAAGTGTTCTGGGGTTCTGAGAGTGGGGAGGTTCCTCCAACAGACAGCAGCACCTGGGTTGTAATAGAATCCCTTAGCTTGACTTCCCTAAGTGTTTTCCTAGGCCTAGCAGTAAGCGATGGTGGGGGATGGGCTCTAAAGCCAAGTATTAGCGAGTGCATCTCTGTGGGTAGTGGAGGGTTTTAAACTACTTCCCCAACCTTGGAACACCTGTGCCCCATAAAGATGCGTGGAATCTGTTTCCCCACCTCCAGCACACACACGGAGACGTGCTCAGGTATCCTGATTGTGGGGAGGCTCCTCCAAATGACAGCAGCGCCTGGGTTCTAAAAGAATCCCTTAGCTTGTCTTCCCTGATGGCTTGGCTTGGCTGGAGAGTGGGGGAAAGTGGGGGTTGGGCTCTAAACCAAGTATAAGCGAGAGCCTATCCATGGGATGTGGGTTTTTAACCTACAACCCACAACCATGGAATAAATGTGCCCCCTGAAAGATGCTTTGACTCTTTCCCTACATCCAGCACACACACGAAGATGTGTTCTCGTATTCTGAGTGTGGGGAGGTTCCTCAAACTGACAGCAGCACCTGGATTCTATTAGTATCCCTTAGCTTCTGTTCCCTGAGTGTTCTTTTAGGCCAGGCCATGAGGGAAAGCTGGGGGTTGGGCTTGGAGGCCACGTAGCAGTGAGTGCCCCCTGATCCATTGAAGAAGTACTTAGAGGACTTCTCCCTAAAGGGAACACCTTTTCCTGCATTCATCTGGGTGCAGTGGGGCTGCACATCTCTCCCACACCTAAGAATGTGTTCTGGAATTCTGAGTGCAGGGAAGTTCCTCCAACTGACAGCAGCGCCTGGGTTCTAATTGAATCCCTTTGCTTGTCTTCCCTGATCGAAAGCCTAGGCGGGAGTGCGGGGGAAAGTGTGGTTTGGGCTCCAAAACCAAGTATTTGCGATGACCTCTCTATGGTTTGTGGAGATGTTTAAACTACATCCCTAACCTGGGAACACCTGTGCCCCCATAAAGATCCGTGGAGTCTGTTTCCACACCTCCAGCCCTCACACGAACACTTGCACAGTTATCCTGAGAGTGGGCAGCCTCCTCCAACTGAGAGCAGGGCCTTGGTTCTTATAAAATCGCTTAACTTGTCTACCCTGTTTGGTTGCCTGATACGGAGTGCTGGGGAAAGGGTGGGTTGGGCTCTAAATGCAAGTATTAGCGAGTGCTTCTCCATGGGATTTGGAGGTTATTAACCAAAAGCCCACAACATGGGAATACCTGTGCTCCTTGAAAAAAGCGTGGACTCTGTATCCCCACCACCAGAACACACATGAAGAAGTTTTCTGCTATCCTGAGTGTGGGCTGGCAATTTCAGGTGACAGAAGCGGCTGGGTTCTAATAGAATCCCTTAGCTTGTAATCCCTGAGTGTTTCCCTAGGACTGACTCTGAGAGAAACCTGGGGGTTGGGCTTTGAGGCCAAATAGTAGCGAGTGTCCCCGATGGACTGAGGAAGTATTTAGATGAATTCTCCATAAAGGGAAACACCTGAGCACCCATTCATCTGCGTGGAGTGGGGCTTCAAATCTCCCCACCACACAAGGTTGGGTTCCAGTATCCTGAGGGTGGAGTAGTTCCTCCAACTGACATCAGCGTCTTGGTTTGAATAGAATCCCTTTGCTTGTCTTCCCTGATGGTTTGCCTAGGCCAGTGTGTGGTTGAAAGTGGGATTTGGGATCTAAAACTAAGTATTAGCGTGTGCCTCTCCATGGGTAGTGGAGATGTTTAAACTACAACCCACAACTTGGGAATTACTGTGACCCCTGAAAAATGCGTGTGCTATGTTTCCCCACGTCCAGCACACACAGGAAGAAGTGTTCTGGGGTTCTGAGAGTGGGGAGGTTCCTCCAACAGACAGCAGCACCTGGGTTGTAATAGAATCCCTTAGCTTGACTTCCCTAAGTGTTTTCCTAGGCCTAGCAGTAAGCGATGGTGGGGGATGGGCTCTAAAGCCAAGTATTAGCGAGTGCATCTCTGTGGGTAGTGGAGGGTTTTAAACTACTTCCCCAACCTTGGAACACCTGTGCCCCATAAAGATGCGTGGAATCTGTTTCCCCACCTCCAGCACACACACGGAGACGTGCTCAGGTATCCTGATTGTGGGGAGGCTCCTCCAAATGACAGCAGCGCCTGGGTTCTAAAAGAATCCCTTAGCTTGTCTTCCCTGATGGCTTGGCTTGGCTGGAGAGTGGGGGAAAGTGGGGGTTGGGCTCTAAACCAAGTATAAGCGAGAGCCTATCCATGGGATGTGGGTTTTTAACCTACAACCCACAACCATGGAATAAATGTGCCCCCTGAAAGATGCTTTGACTCTTTCCCTACATCCAGCACACACACGAAGATGTGTTCTCGTATTCTGAGTGTGGGGAGGTTCCTCAAACTGACAGCAGCACCTGGATTCTATTAGTATCCCTTAGCTTCTGTTCCCTGAGTGTTCTTTTAGGCCAGGCCATGAGGGAAAGCTGGGGGTTGGGCTTGGAGGCCACGTAGCAGTGAGTGCCCCCTGATCCATTGAAGAAGTACTTAGAGGACTTCTCCCTAAAGGGAACACCTTTTCCTGCATTCATCTGGGTGCAGTGGGGCTGCACATCTCTCCCACACCTAAGAATGTGTTCTGGAATTCTGAGTGCAGGGAAGTTCCTCCAACTGACAGCAGCGCCTGGGTTCTAATTGAATCCCTTTGCTTGTCTTCCCTGATGGAAAGCCTAGGCGGGAGTGCGGGGGAAAGTGTGGTTTGGGCTCCAAAACCAAGTATTTGCGATGACCTCTCTATGGTTTGTGGAGGTGTTTAAACTACATCCCTATCCTGGGAACACCTGTGCCCCCATAAAGATCCGTGGAGTCTGTTTCCACACCTCCAGCACACACACGAACACTTGCACAGTTATCCTGAGAGTGGGCAGCCTCCTCCAACTGAGAGCAGGGCCTTGGTTCTTATAAAATCGCTTAACTTGTCTACCCTGTTTGGTTGCCTGATACGGAGTGCTGGGGAAAGGGTGGGTTGGGCTCTAAATGCAAGTATTAGCGAGTGCTTCTCCATGGGATTTGGAGGTTATTAACCAAAAGCCCACAACATGGGAATACCTGTGCTCCTTGAAAAAAGCGTGGACTCTGTATCCCCACCACCAGAACACACATGAAGAAGTTTTCTGCTATCCTGAGTGTGGGCTGGCAATTTCAGGTGACAGAAGCGGCTGGGTTCTAATAGAATCCCTTAGCTTGTAATCCCTGAGTGTTTCCCTAGGACTGACTCTGAGAGAAACCTGGGGGTTGGGCTTTGAGGCCAAATAGTAGCGAGTGTCCCCGATGGACTGAGGAAGTATTTAGATGAATTCTCCATAAAGGGAAACACCTGAGCACCCATTCATCTGCGTGGAGTGGGGCTTCAAATCTCCCCACCACACAAGGTTGGGTTCCAGTATCCTGAGGGTGGGGTAGTTCCTCCAACTGACATCAGCGTCTTGGTTTGAATAGAATCCCTTTGCTTGTCTTCCCTGATGGTTTGCCTAGGCCAGTGTGTGGTTGAAAGTGGGATTTGGGATCTAAAACTAAGTATTAGCGTGTGCCTCTCCATGGGTAGTGGAGATGTTTAAACTACAACCCACAACTTGGGAATTACTGTGACCCCTGAAAAATGCGTGTGCTATGTTTCTCCACGTCCAGCACACACAGGAAGAAGTGTTCTGGGGTTCTGAGTGTGGGGAGGTTCCTCCAACAGACAGCAGCACCTGGGTTGTAATAGAATCCCTTAGCTTGACTTCCCTCAGTGTTTTCCTAGCCCTAGCAGTAAGCGATGGTGGGGGATGGGCTCTAAAGCCAAGTATTAGCGAGTGCATCTCTGTGGGTAGTGGAGGGTTTTAAACTACTTCCCCAACCTTGGAACACCTATGCCCCATAAAGATGCGTGGAATCTGTTTCCCCACCTCCAGCACACACACGGAGACGTGCTCAGGTATCCTGATTGTGGGGAGGCTCCTCCAAATGACAGCAGCGCCTGGGTTCTAAAAGAATCCCTTAGCTTGTCTTCCCTGATGGCATCCCTAGGCGGGAGAGTGGGGGAAAGTGGGGGTTGGGCTCTAAACCAAGTATAAGCGAGAGCCTGTCCATGGGATGTGGGCTTTTAACCTACAACCCACAACCATGGAATAAATGTGCCCCCTGAAAGATGCTTTGACTGTTTCCCTACATCCAGCACACACACGAAGATGTGTTCTTGTATTCTGAGTGTGGGAAAGTTCCTCAAACTGACAGCAGCACCTGGATTCTATTAGTATCCCTTAGCTTCTGTTCCCTGAGTGTTCTTTTAGGCCAGGCCATGAGGGAAAGCTGGGGGTTGGGCTTGGAGGCCACGTAGCAGTGAGTGCCCCCTGATCCATTGAGGAAGTACTTAGAGGACTTCTCCCTAAAGGGAACAACTTTTCCTGCATTCATCTGGGTGCAGTGGGGCTGCACATCTCTCCCACACCTAAGAATGTGTTCTGGAATTCTGAGTGCAGGGAAGTTCCTCCAACTGACAGCAGCGCCTGGGTTCTAATTGAATCCCTTTGCTTGTCTTCCCTGATGGAAAGCCTAGGCGGGAGTGCGGGGGAAAGTGTGGTTTGGGCTCCAAAACCAAGTATTTGCCATGACCTCTCTATGGTTTGTGGAGGTGTTTAAACTACATCCCTAACCTGGGAACACCTGTGCCCCCATAAAGATCCGTGGAGTCTGTTTCCACACCTCCAGCACACACACGAACACTTGCACAGTTATCCTGAGAGTGGGCAGCCTCCTCCAACTGAGAGCAGGGCCTTGGTTCTTATAAAATCGCTTAACTTGTCTACCCTGTTTGGTTGCCTGATACGGAGTGCTGGGGAAAGGGTGGGTTGGGCTCTAAATCCAAGTATTAGCGAGTGCTTCTCCATGGGATTTGGAGGTTATTAACCAAAAGCCCACAACATGGGAATACCTGTGCTCCTTGAAAAAAGCGTGGACTCTGTATCCCCACCACCAGAACACACATGAAGAAGTTTTCTGCTATCCTGAGTGTGGGCTGGCAATTTCAGGTGACAGAAGTGGCTGGGTTCTAATAGAATCCCTTAGCTTGTAATCCCTGAGTGTTTCCCTAGGACTGACTCTGAGAGAAACCTGGGGGTTGGGCTTTGAGGCCAAATAGTAGCGAGTGTCCCCGAAGGACTGAGGAAGTATTTAGATGAATTCTCCATAAAGGGAAACAACTGAGCACCCATTCATCTGCGTGGAGTGGGGCTTCAAATCTCCCCACCACACAAGGTTGTGTTCCAGTATCCTGAGGGTGGGGTAGTTCCTCCAACTGACATCAGCGTCTTGGTTTGAATAGAATCCCTTTGCTTGTCTTCCCTGATGGTTTGCCTAGGCCAGTGTGTGGTTGAAAGTGGGATTTGGGATCTAAAACTAAGTATTAGCGTGTGCCTCTCCATGGGTAGTGGAGATGTTTAAACTACAACCCACAACTTGGGAATTACTGTGACCCCTGGTAAATGCGTGTGCTATGTTTCCCCACGTCCAGCACACACAGGAAGAAGTGTTCTGGGGTTCTGAGTGTGGGGAGGTTCCTCCAACAGACAGCAGCACCTGGGTTGTAATAGAATCCCTTAGCTTGACTTCCCTAAGTGTTTTCCTAGGCCTAGCAGTAAGCGATGGTGGGGGATGGGCTCTAAAGCCAAGTATTAGCGAGTGCATCTCTGTGGGTAGTGGAGGGTTTTAAACTACTTCCCCAACCTTGGAACACCTGTGCCCCATAAAGATGCGTGGAATCTGTTTCCCCACCTCCAGCACACACACGGAGACGTGCTCAGGTATCCTGATTGTGGGGAGGCTCCTCCAAATGACAGCAGCGCCTGGGTTCTAAAAGAATCCCTTAGCTTGTCTTCCCTGATGGCATGCCTAGGCTGGAGAGTGGGGGAAAGTGGGGGTTGGGCTCTAAACCAAGTATAAGCGAGAGCCTGTCGATGGGATGTGGGTTTTTAACCTACAACCCACAACCATGGAATAAATGTGCCCCCTGAAAGATGCTTTGACTGTTTCCCTACATCCAGCACACACAGGAAGATGTGTTCTTCTATTCTGAGTGTGGGGAAGTTCCTCAAACTGACAGCAGCACCTGGATTCTATTAGTATCCCTTAGCTTCTGTTCCCTGAGTGTTCTTTTAGG
Organism: Vicugna pacos; assembly: GCF_048564905.1. Classification (NCBI taxonomy): domain Eukaryota; kingdom Metazoa; phylum Chordata; class Mammalia; order Artiodactyla; family Camelidae; genus Vicugna; species Vicugna pacos. The sequence continues at coordinate 23,937,418 of NW_027328740.1, forward strand.
CCAGGCCATGAGGGAAAGCTGGGGTTTGGGCTTGGATTCCACGTAGCAGTTAGTGCCCCCTGATCCATTGAGGAAGTACTTAGAGGACTTCTCCCTAAAGGGAACAACTTTTCCTGCATTCATCTGGGTGCAGTGGGGCTGCACATCTCTCCCACACCTAAGAATGTGTTCTGGAATTCTGAGTGCAGGGAAGTTCCTCCAACTGACAGCAGCGCCTGGGTTCTAATTGAATCCCTTTGCTTGTCTTCCCTGATGGAATGCCTAGGCGGGAGTGCGGGGGAAAGTGTGGTTTGGGCTCCAAAACCAAGTATTTGCCATGACCTCTCTATGGTTTGTGGAGGTGTTTAAACTACATCCCTAACCTGGGAACACCTGTGCCCCCATAAAGATCCGTGGAGTCTGTTTCCACACCTCCAGCACACACACGAACACTTGCACAGTTATCCTGAGAGTGGGCAGCCTCCTCCAACTGAGAGCAGGGCCTTGGTTCTTATAAAATCGCTTAACTTGTCTACCCTGTTTGGTTGCCTGATACGGAGTGCTGGGGAAAGGGTGGGTTGGGCTCTAAATCCAAGTATTAGCGAGTGCTTCTCCATGGGATTTGGAGGTTATTAACCAAAAGCCCACAACATGGGAATACCTGTGCTCCTTGAAAAAAGCGTGGACTCTGTATCCCCACCACCAGAACACACATGAAGAAGTTTTCTGCTATCCTGAGTGTGGGCTGGCAATCTCAGGTGACAGAAGTGGCTGGGTTCTAATAGAATCCCTTAGCTTGTAATCCCTGAGTGTTTCCCTAGGACTGACTCTGAGAGAAACCTGGGGGTTGGGCTTTGAGGCCAAATAGTAGCGAGTGTCCCCGATGGACTGAGGAAGTATTTAGATGAATTCTCCATAAAGGGAAACACCTGAGCACCCATTCATCTGCGTGGAGTGGGGCTTCAAATCTCCCCACCACACAAGGTTGGGTTCCAGTATCCTGAGGGTGGGGTAGTTCCTCCAACTGACATAAGCGTCTTGGTTTGAATAGAATCCCTTTGCTTGTCTTCCCTGATGGTTTGCCTAGGCCAGTGTGTGGTTGAAAGTGGGATTTGGGATCTAAAACTAAGTATTAGCGTGTGCCTCTCCATGGGTAGTGGAGATGTTTAAACTACAACCCACAACTTGGGAATTACTGTGACCCCTGGAAAATGCGTGTGCTCTGTTTCCCCACGTCCAGCACACACAGGAAGAAGTGTTCTGGGGTTCTGAGTGTGGGGAGGTTCCTCCAACAGACAGCAGCACCTGGGTTGTAATAGAATCCCTTAGCTTGACTTCCCTAAGTGTTTTCCTAGGCCTAGCAGTAAGCGATGGTGGGGGATGGGCTCTAAAGCCAAGTATTAGCGAGTGCATCTCTGTGGGTAGTGGAGGGTTTTAAACTACTTCCCCAACCTTGGAACACCTGTGCCCCATAAAGATGCGTGGAATCTGTTTCCCCACCTCCAGCACACACACGGAGACGTGATCAGGTATCCTGATTGTGGGGAGGCTCCTCCAAATGACAGCAGCGCCTGGGTTCTAAAAGAATCCCTTAGCTTGTCTTCCCTGATGGCATGCCTAGGCTGGAGAGTGGGGGAAAGTGGGGGTTGGGCTCTAAACCAAGTATAAGCGAGAGCCTGTCGATGGGATGTGGGTTTTTAACCTACAACCCACAACCATGGAATAAATGTGCCCCCTGAAAGATGCTTTGACTGTTTCCCTACATCCAGCACACACAGGAAGATGTGTTCTTCTATTCTGAGTGTGGGGAAGTTCCTCAAACTGACAGCAGCACCTGGATTCTATTAGTATCCCTTAGCTTCTGTTCCCTGAGTGTTCTTTTAGGCCAGGCCATGAGGGAAAGCTGGGGGTTGGGCTTGGATTCCACGTAGCAGTTAGTGCCCCCTGATCCATTGAGGAAGTACTTAGAGGACTTCTCCCTAAAGGGAACAACTTTTCCTGCATTCATCTGGGTGCAGTGGGGCTGCACATCTCTCCCACACCTAAGAATGTGTTCTGGAATTCTGAGTGCAGGGAAGTTCCTCCAACTGACAGCAGCGCCTGGGTTCTAATTGAATCCCTTTGCTTGTCTTCCCTGATGGAATGCCTAGGCGGGAGTGCGGGGGAAAGTGTGGTTTGGGCTCCAAAACCAAGTATTTGCCATGACCTCTCTATGGTTTGTGGAGGTGTTTAAACTACATCCCTAACCTGGGAACACCTGTGCCCCCATAAAGATCCGTGGAGTCTGTTTCCACACCTCCAGCACACACACGAACACTTGCACAGTTATCCTGAGAGTGGGCAGCCTCCTCCAACTGAGAGCAGGGCCTTGGTTCTTATAAAATCGCTTAACTTGTCTACCCTGTTTGGTTGCCTGATACGGAGTGCTGGGGAAAGGGTGGGTTGGGCTCTAAATCCAAGTATTAGCGAGTGCTTCTCCATGGGATTTGGAGGTTATTAACCAAAAGCCCACAACATGGGAATACCTGTGCTCCTTGAAAAAAGCGTGGACTCTGTATCCCCACCACCAGAACACACATGAAGAAGTTTTCTGCTATCCTGAGTGTGGGCTGGCAATCTCAGGTGACAGAAGTGGCTGGGTTCTAATAGAATCCCTTAGCTTGTAATCCCTGAGTGTTTCCCTAGGACTGACTCTGAGAGAAACCTGGGGGTTGGGCTTTGAGGCCAAATAGTAGCGAGTGTCCCCGATGGACTGAGGAAGTATTTAGATGAATTCTCCATAAAGGGAAACACCTGAGCACCCATTCATCTGCGTGGAGTGGGGCTTCAAATCTCCCCACCACACAAGGTTGGGTTCCAGTATCCTGAGGGTGGGGTAGTTCCTCCAACTGACATAAGCGTCTTGGTTTGAATAGAATCCCTTTGCTTGTCTTCCCTGATGGTTTGCCTAGGCCAGTGTGTGGTTGAAAGTGGGATTTGGGATCTAAAACTAAGTATTAGCGTGTGCCTCTCCATGGGTAGTGGAGATGTTTAAACTACAACCCACAACTTGGGAATTACTGTGACCCCTGGAAAATGCGTGTGCTATGTTTCCCCACGTCCAGCACACACAGGAAGAAGTGTTCTGGGGTTCTGAGTGTGGGGAGGTTCCTCCAACAGACAGCAGCACCTGGGTTGTAATAGAATCCCTTAGCTTGACTTCCCTAAGTGTTTTCCTAGGCCTAGCAGTAAGCGATGGTGGGGGATGGGCTCTAAAGCCAAGTATTAGCGAGTGCATCTCTGTGGGTAGTGGAGGGTTTTAAACTACTTCCCCAACCTTGGAACACCTGTGCCCCATAAAGATGCGTGGAATCTGTTTCCCCACCTCCAGCACACACACGGAGACGTGCTCAGGTATCCTGATTGTGGGGAGGCTCCTCCAAATGACAGCAGCGCCTGGGTTCTAAAAGAATCCCTTAGCTTGTCTTCCCTGATGGCATGCCTAGGCTGGAGAGTGGGGGAAAGTGGGGGTTGGGCTCTAAACCAAGTATAAGCGAGAGCCTGTCCATGGGATGTGGGTTTTTAACCTACAACCCACAACCATGGAATAAATGTGCCCCCTGAAAGATGCTTTGACTGTTTCCCTACATCCAGCACACACAGGAAGATGTGTTCTTCTATTCTGAGTGTGGGGAAGTTCCTCAAACTGACAGCAGCACCTGGATTCTATTAGTATCCCTTAGCTTCTGTTCCCTGAGTGTTCTTTTAGGCCAGGCCATGAGGGAAAGCTGGGGGTTGGGCTTGGATTCCACGTAGCAGTTAGTGCCCCCTGATCCATTGAGGAAGTACTTAGAGGACTTCTCCCTAAAGGGAACAACTTTTCCTGCATTCATCTGGGTGCAGTGGGGCTGCACATCTCTCCCACACCTAAGAATGTGTTCTGGAATTCTGAGTGCAGGGAAGTTCCTCCAACTGACAGCAGCGCCTGGGTTCTAATTGAATCCCTTTGCTTGTCTTCCCTGATGGAAAGCCTAGGCGGGAGTGCGGGGGAAAGTGTGGTTTGGGCTCCAAAACCAAGTATTTGCCATGACCTCTCTATGGTTTGTGGAGGTGTTTAAACTACATCCCTAACCTGGGAACACCTGTGCCCCCATAAAGATCCGTGGAGTCTGTTTCCACACCTCCAGCACACACACGAACACTTGCACAGTTATCCTGAGAGTGGGCAGCCTCCTCCAACTGAGAGCAGGGCCTTGGTTCTTATAAAATCGCTTAACTTGTCTACCCTGTTTGGTTGCCTGATACGGAGTGCTGGGGAAAGGGTGGGTTGGGCTCTAAATCCAAGTATTAGCGAGTGCTTCTCCATGGGATTTGGAGGTTATTAACCAAAAGCCCACAACATGGGAATACCTGTGCTCCTTGAAAAAAGCGTGGACTCTGTATCCCCACCACCAGAACACACATGAAGAAGTTTTCTGCTATCCTGAGTGTGGGCTGGCAATCTCAGGTGACAGAAGTGGCTGGGTTCTAATAGAATCCCTTAGCTTGTAATCCCTGAGTGTTTCCCTAGGACTGACTCTGAGAGAAACCTGGGGGTTGGGCTTTGAGGCCAAATAGTAGCGAGTGTCCCCGATGGACTGAGGAAGTATTTAGATGAATTCTCCATAAAGGGAAACACCTGAGCACCCATTCATCTGCGTGGAGTGGGGCTTCAAATCTCCCCACCACACAAGGTTGGGTTCCAGTATCCTGAGGGTGGGGTAGTTCCTCCAACTGACATAAGCGTCTTGGTTTGAATAGAATCCCTTTGCTTGTCTTCCCTGATGGTTTGCCTAGGCCAGTGTGTGGTTGAAAGTGGGATTTGGGATCTAAAACTAAGTATTAGCGTGTGCCTCTCCATGGGTAGTGGAGATGTTTAAACTACAACCCACAACTTGGGAATTACTGTGACCCCTGGAAAATGCGTGTGCTATGTTTCCCCACGTCCAGCACACACAGGAAGAAGTGTTCTGGGGTTCTGAGTGTGGGGAGGTTCCTCCAACAGACAGCAGCACCTGGGTTGTAATAGAATCCCTTAGCTTGACTTCCCTAAGTGTTTTCCTAGGCCTAGCAGTAAGCGATGGTGGGGGATGGGCTCTAAAGCCAAGTATTAGCGAGTGCATCTCTGTGGGTAGTGGAGGGTTTTAAACTACTTCCCCAACCTTGGAACACCTGTGCCCCATAAAGATGCGTGGAATCTGTTTCCCCACCTCCAGCACACACACGGAGACGTGATCAGGTATCCTGATTGTGGGGAGGCTCCTCCAAATGACAGCAGCGCCTGGGTTCTAAAAGAATCCCTTAGCTTGTCTTCCCTGATGGCATGCCTAGGCTGGAGAGTGGGGGAAAGTGGGGGTTGGGCTCTAAACCAAGTATAAGCGAGAGCCTATCCATGGGATGTGGGTTTTTAAATTACAACCCACAACCAAGGAATAAATATGCCCCCTGAAAAATGCTTTGACTGTTTCCCTATATCCAGCACACACACGAAGATGTGTTCTGGTATTCTGAGTGTGGGGAAGTTCCTCAAACTGTCAGCAGCACCTGGATTCCATTAGTATCCCTTAGCGTCTGTTCCCTGAGTGTTCTCTTAGACCAGGCCATGAGGGAAAGCTGGCAGTTGGGCTTGGAGGACACGTAGCAGTGAGTGCCCCCTGATCCATTGAGGAAGTACTTAGAGGACTTCTCCCTAAACGGAACACCTTTTCCTCCATTCATCTGGGTGCAGTGGGGCTGCACATCTCTCCCACACCTAAGTATGTGTTCTGGAATTCTGAGTGCAGGGAAGTTCCTCCAACTGACAGCAGCGCCTGGGTTCTAATTGAATCCCTTTGCTTGTCTTCCCTGATGGAAAGCCTAGGCGGGAGTGCGGGGGAAAGTGTGGTTTGGGCTCCAAAACCAAGTATTTGCGATGACCCCTCTATGGTTTGTGGAGGTGTTTATACTACATCCCTAACCTGGGAACACCTGTGCCCCCATAAAGATCCGTGGAGTCTGTTTCCACACCTCCAGCACACACACGAACACTTGCACAGTTATCCTGAGAGTGGGCAGCCTCCTCCAACTGAGAGCAGGGCCTTGGTTCTTATAAAATCGCTTAACTTGTCTACCCTGTTTGGTTGCCTGATACGGAGTGCTGGGGAAAGGGTGGGTTGGGCTCTAAATCCAAGTATTAGCGAGTGCTTCTCCATGGGATTTGGAGGTTATTAACCAAAAGCCCACAACATGGGAATACCTGTGCTCCTTGAAAAAAGCGTGGACTCTGTATCCCCACCACCAGAACACACATGAAGAAGTTTTCTGCTATCCTGAGTGTGGGCTGGCAATCTCAGGTGACAGAAGTGGCTGGGTTCTAATAGAATCCCTTAGCTTGTAATCCCTGAGTGTTTCCCTAGGACTGACTCTGAGAGAAACCTGGGGGTTGGGCTTTGAGGCCAAATAGTAGCGAGTGTCCCCGATGGACTGAGGAAGTATTTAGATGAATTCTCCATAAAGGGAAACACCTGAGCACCCATTCATCTGCGTGGAGTGGGGCTTCAAATCTCCCCACCACACAAGGTTGGGTTCCAGTATCCTGAGGGTGGGGTAGTTCCTCCAACTGACATCAGCGTCTTGGTTTGAATAGAATCCCTTTGCTTGTCTTCCCTGATGGTTTGCCTAGGCCAGTGTGTGGTTGAAAGTGGGATTTGGGATCTAAAACTAAGTATTAGCGTGTGCCTCTCCATGGGTAGTGGAGATGTTTAAACTACAACCCACAACTTGGGAATTACTGTGACCCCTGGAAAATGCGTGTGCTATGTTTCCCCACGTCCAGCACACACAGGAAGAAGTGTTCTGGTGTTCTGAGAGTGGGGAGGTTCCTCCAACAGACAGCAGCACCTGGGTTGTAATAGAATCCCTTAGCTTGACTTCCCTAAGTGTTTTCCTAGGCCTAGCAGTAAGCGATGGTGGGGGATGGGCTCTAAAGCCAAGTATTAGCGAGTGCATCTCTGTGGGTAGTGGAGGGTTTTAAACTACTTCCCCAACCTTGGAACACCTGTGCCCCATAAAGATGCGTGGAATCTGTTTCCCCACCTCCAGCACACACACGGAGACGTGATCAGGTATCCTGATTGTGGGGAGGCTCCTCCAAATGACAGCAGCGCCTGGGTTCTAAAAGAATCCCTTAGCTTGTCTTCCCTGATGGCATGCCTAGGCTGGAGAGTGGGGGAAAGTGGGGGTTGGGCTCTAAACCAAGTATAAGCGAGAGCCTATCCATGGGATGTGGGTTTTTAAATTACAACCCACAACCAAGGAATAAATATGCCCCCTGAAAAATGCTTTGACTGTTTCCCTATATCCAGCACACACACGAAGATGTGTTCTGGTATTCTGAGTGTGGGGAAGTTCCTCAAACTGTCAGCAGCACCTGGATTCCATTAGTATCCCTTAGCGTCTGTTCCCTGAGTGTTCTCTTAGACCAGGCCATGAGGGAAAGCTGGCAGTTGGGCTTGGAGGACACGTAGCAGTGAGTGCCCCCTGATCCATTGAGGAAGTACTTAGAGGACTTCTCCCTAAACGGAACACCTTTTCCTCCATTCATCTGGGTGCAGTGGGGCTGCACATCTCTCCCACACCTAAGTATGTGTTCTGGAATTCTGAGTGCAGGGAAGTTCCTCCAACTGACAGCAGCGCCTGGGTTCTAATTGAATCCCTTTGCTTGTCTTCCCTGATGGAAAGCCTAGGCGGGAGTGCGGGGGAAAGTGTGGTTTGGGCTCCAAAACCAAGTATTTGCGATGACCCCTCTATGGTTTGTGGAGGTGTTTATACTACATCCCTAACCTGGGAACACCTGTGCCCCCATAAAGATCCGTGGAGTCTGTTTCCACACCTCCAGCACACACACGAACACTTGCACAGTTATCCTGAGAGTGGGCAGCCTCCTCCAACTGAGAGCAGGGCCTTGGTTCTTATAAAATCGCTTAACTTGTCTACCCTGTTTGGTTGCCTGATACGGAGTGCTGGAGAAAGGGTGGGTTGGGCTCTAAATGCAAGTATTAGCGAGTGCTTCTCCATGGGATTTGGAGGTTATTAACCAAAAGCCCACAACATGGGAATACCTGTGCTCCTTGAAAAAAGCGTGGACTCTGTATCCCCACCACCAGAACACACATGAAGAAGTTTTCTGCTATCCTGAGTGTGGGCTGGCAATTTCAGGTGACAGAAGCGGCTGGGTTCTAATAGAATCCCTTAGCTTGTAATCCCTGAGTGTTTCCCTAGGACTGACTCTGAGAGAAACCTGGGGGTTGGGCTTTGAGGCCAAATAGTAGCGAGTGTCCCCGATGGACTGAGGAAGTATTTAGATGAATTCTCCATAAAGGGAAACACCTGAGCACCCATTCATCTGCGTGGAGTGGGGCTTCAAATCTCCCCACCACACAAGGTTGGGTTCCAGTATCCTGAGGGTGGGGTAGTTCCTCCAACTGACATCAGCGTCTTGGTTTGAATAGAATCCCTTTGCTTGTCTTCCCTGATGGTTTGCCAAGGACAGTGTGTGGTTGAAAGTGGGATTTGGGATCTAAAACTAAGTATTAGCGTGTGCCTCTCCATGGGTAGTGGAGATGTTTAAACTACAACCCACAACTTGGGAATTACTGTGACCCCTGAAAAATGCGTGTGCTATGTTTCTCCACGTCCAGCACACACAGGAAGAAGTGTTCTGGGGTTCTGAGTGTGGGGAGGTTCCTCCAACAGACAGCAGCACCTGGGTTGTAATAGAATCCCTTAGCTTGACTTCCCTCAGTGTTTTCCAAGCCCTAGCAGTAAGCGATGGTGGGGGATGGGCTCTAAAGCCAAGTATTAGCGAGTGCATCTCTGTGGGTAGTGGAGGGTTTTAAACTACTTCCCCAACCTTGGAACACCTGTGCCCCATAAAGATGCGTGGAATCTGTTTCCCCACCTCCAGCACACACACGGAGACGTGCTCAGGTATCCTGATTGTGGGGAGGCTCCTCCAAATGACAGCAGCGCCTGGGTTCTAAAAGAATCCCTTAGCTTGTCTTCCCTGATGGCATGCCTAGGCTGGAGAGTGGGGGAAAGTGGGGGTTGGGCTCTAAACCAAGTATAAGCGAGAGCCTGTCCATGGGATGTGGGTTTTTAACCTACAACCCACAACCATGGAATAAATGTGCCCCCTGAAAGATGCTTTGACTGTTTCCCTACATCCAGCACACACAGGAAGATGTGTTCTTCTATTCTGAGTGTGGGGAAGTTCCTCAAACTGACAGCAGCACCTGGATTCTATTAATATCCCATAGCTTCTGTTCCCTGAGTGTTCTTTTAGGCCAGGCCATGAGGGAAAGCTGGGGGTTGGGCTTGGAGGCCACGTAGCAGTGAGTGCCCCCTGATCCATTGAGGAAGTACTTAGAGGACTTCTCCCTAAAGGGAACACCTTTTCCTGCATTCATCTGGGTGCAGTGGGGCTGCACATCTCTCCCACACCTAAGAATGTGTTCTGGAATTCTGAGTGCAGGGAAGTTCCTCCAACTGACAGCAGCGCCTGGGTTCTAATTGAATCCCTTTGCTTGTCTTCCCTGATGGAAAGCCTAGGCGGGAGTGCGGGGGAAAGTGTGGTTTGGGCTCCAAAACCAAGTATTTGCGATGACCTCTCTATGGTTTGTGGAGGTGTTTAAACTACATCCCTAACCTGGGAACACCTGTGCCCCCATAAAGATCCGTGGAGTCTGTTTCCACACCTCCAGCACACACACGAACACTTGCACAGTTATCCTGAGAGTGGGCAGCCTCCTCCAACTGAGAGCAGGGCCTTGGTTCTTATAAAATCGCTTAACTTGTCTACCCTGTTTGGTTGCCTGATACGGAGTGCTGGGGAAAGGGTGGGTTGGGCTCTAAATGCAAGTATTAGGGAGTGCTTCTCCATGGGATTTGGAGGTTATTAACCAAAAGCCCACAACATGGGAATACCTGTGCTCCTTGAAAAAAGCGTGGACTCTGTATCCCCACCACCAGAACACACATGAAGAAGTTTTCTGCTATCCTGAGTGTGGGCTGGCAATCTCAGGTGACAGAAGTGGCTGGGTTCTAATAGAATCCCTTAGCTTGTAATCCCTGAGTGTTTCCCTAGGACTGACTCTGAGAGAAACCTGGGGGTTGGGCTTTGAGGCCAAATAGTAGCGAGTGTCCCCGATGGACTGAGGAAGTATTTAGATGAATTCTCCATAAAGGGAAACACCTGAGCACCCATTCATCTGCGTGGAGTGGGGCTTCAAATCTCCCCACCACACAAGGTTGGGTTCCAGTATCCTGAGGGTGGGGTAGTTCCTCCAACTGACATCAGCGTCTTGATTTGAATAGAATCCCTTTGCTTGTCTTCCCTGATGGTTTGCCTAGGCCAGTGTGTGGTTGAAAGTGGGATTTGGGATCTAAAACTGAGTATTAGCGTGTGCCTCTCCATGGGTAGTGGAGATGTTTAAACTACAACCCACAACTTGGGAATTACTGTGACCCCTGGAAAATGCGTGTGCTATGTTTCCCCACGTCCAGCACACACAGGAAGAAGTGTTCTGGGGTTCTGAGAGTGGGGAGGTTCCTCCAACAGACAGCAGCACCTGGGTTGTAATAGAATCCCTTAGCTTGACTTCCCTAAGTGTTTTCCTAGGCCTAGCAGTAAGCGATGGTGGGGGATGGGCTCTAAAGCCAAGTATTAGCGAGTGCATCTCTGTGGGTAGTGGAGGGTTTTAAACTACTTCCCCAACCTTGGAACACCTGTGCCCCATAAAGATTCATGGAATCTGTTTCCCCACCTCCAGCACAAACACGGAGACGTGCTCAGGTATCCTGATTGTGGGGAGGCTCCTCCAAATGACAGCAGCGCCTGGGTTCTAAAAGAATCCCTTAGCTTGTCTTCCCTGATGGCATGCCTAGGCTGGAGAGTGGGGGAAAGTGGGGGTTGGGCTCTTAACCAAGTATAAGCGAGAGCCTATCCATGGGATGTGGGTTTTTAACCTACAACCCACAACCATGGAATAAATGTGCCCCCTGAAAGATGCTTTGACTGTTTCCCTACATCCAGCACACACACGAAGATGTGTTCTTGTATTCTGAGTGTGGAGAATTTCCTCAAACTGACAGCAGCACCTGGATTCTATTAGTATCACTTAGCTTCTGTTCCATGAGTGTTCTTTTAGGCAAGGCCATGAGGGAAAGCTGGAGGTTGGGCTTGGAGGCCACGTAGCATGAGTGTCCCCTGATCCATTGAGGAAGTACTTAGAGGACTTCTCCCTAAAGGGAACACCTTTTCCTGCATTCATCTGGGTGCAGTGGGGATGCACATCTCTCCCACACCTAAGAATGTTTTCTGGAATTCTGACTGCAGGGAAGTTCCTCCAACTGACAGCAGCGCCTGGGTTCTAATTGAATCCCTTTGCTTGTCTTCCCTGATGGAAAGCCTAGGCGGGAGTGCGGGGGAAAGTGTGGTTTGGGCTCCAAAACCAGGTATTTGCGATGACCTCTCTATGGTTTGTGGAGGTGTTTAAACTACATCCCTAACCTGGGAACACCTGTGCCCCCATAAATATCCGTGGAGTCTGTTTCCACACCTCCAGCACACACACGAACACTTGCACAGTTATCCTGAGAGTGGGCAGCCTCCTCCAACTGTGAGCAGGGCCTTGGTTGTTATAAAATCGCTTAACTTGTCTACCCTGTTTGGTTGCCTGATACGGAGTCCTGGGGAAAGGGTGGGTTGGGCTCTAAATCCAAGTATTTGCGAGTGCTTCTCCATGGGATTTGGAGGTTATTAACCAAAAGCCCACAATATGGGAATACCTGTGCTCCTTGAAAAAAGCGTGGACTCTGTATCCCCACCACCAGAACACACATGAAGAAGTTTTCTGCTATCCTGAGTGTGGGCTGGCAATTTCAGGTGACAGAAGCGGCTGGGTTCTAATAGAATCCCTTAGCTTGTAATCCCTGAGTGTTTCCCTAGGACTGACTCTGAGAGAAAACTGGGGGTTGGGCTTTGAGGCCAAATAGTAGCGAGTGTCCCCGATGGACTGAGGAAGTATTTAGATGAATTCTCCATAAAGGGAAACACCTGAGCACCCATTCATCTGCGTGGAGTGGGGCTTCAAATCTCCCCACCACACAAGGTTGGGTTCCAGTATCCTGAGGGTGGGGTAGTTCCTCCAACTGACATCAGCGTCTTGGTTTGAATAGAATCCCTTTGCTTGTCTTCCCTGATGGTTTGCCTAGGCCAGTGTGTGGTTGAAAGTGGGATTTGGGATCTAAAACTAAGTATTAGCGTGTGCCTCTCCATGGGTAGTGGAGATGTTTAAACTACAACCCACAACTTGGGAATTACTGTGACCCCTGAAAAATGCGTGTGCTATGTTTCCCCACGTTCAGCACACACAGGAAGAAGTGTTCTGGGGTTCTGAGTGTGGGGAGGTTCCTCCAACAGACAGCAGCACCTGGGTTGTAATAGAATCCCTTAGCTTGACTTCCCTAAGTGTTTTCCTAGGCCTAGCAGTAAGCGATGGTGGGGGATGGGCTCTAAAGCCAAGTATTAGCGAGTGCATCTCTGTGGGTAGTGGAGGGTTTTAAACTACTTCCCCAACCTTGGAACACCTGTGCCCCATAAAGATGCGTGGAATCTGTTTCCCCACCTCCAGCACACACACGGAGACGTCCTCAGGTATCCTGATTGTGGGGAGGCTCCTCCAAATGACAGCAGCGCCTGGGTTCTAAAAGAATCCCTTAGCTTGTCTTCCCTGATGGCATGCCTAGGCTGGAGAGTGGGGGAAAGTGGGGGTTGGGCTCTAAACCAAGTATAAGCGAGAGCCTATCCATGGGATGTGGGTTTTTAACCTACAACCCACAACCATGGAATAAATGTGCCCCCTGAAAGATGCTTTGACTGTTTCCCTACATCCAGCACACACACGAAGATGTGTTCTTGTATTCTGAGTGTGGGGAAGTTCCTCAAACTGACAGCAGCACCTGGATTCTATTAGTATCCCTCAGCTTCTGTTCCCTGAGTGTTCTTTTAGGCCAGGCCATGAGGGAAAGCTGGGGGTTGGGCTTGGAGGCCACGTAGCATTGAGTGCCCCCTGATCCATTGAGGAAGTACTTAGAGGACTTCTCCCTAAAGGGAACACCTTTTCCTTCATTCATCTGGGTGCAGTGGGGCTGCACAACTCTCCCACACCTAAGAATGTGTTCTGGAATTCTGAGTGCAGGGAAGTTCCTCCAACTGACAGCAGCGCCTGGGTTCTAATTGAATCCCTTTGCTTGTCTTCCGTGATGGAAAGCCTAGGCGGGAGTGCGGGGGAAAGTGTGGTTTGGGCTCCAAAACCAAGTATTTGCGATGACCCCTCTATGGTTTGTGGAGGTGTTTATACTACATCCCTAACCTGGGAACACCTGTGCCCCCATAAAGATCCGTGGAGTCTGTTTCCACACCTCCAGCACACACACGAACACTTGCACAGTTATCCTGAGAGTGGGCAGCCTCCTCCAACTGAGAGCAGGGCCTTGGTTCTTATAAAATCGCTTAACTTGTCTACCCTGTTTGGTTGCCTGATACGGAGTGCTGGAGAAAGGGTGGGTTGGGCTCTAAATCCAAGTATTAGCGAGTGCTTCTCCATGGGATTTGGAGGTTATTAACCAAAAGCCCACAACATGGGAATACCTGTGCTCCTTGAAAAAAGCGTGGACTCTGTATCCCCACCACCAGAACACACATGAAGAAGTTTTCTGCTATCCTGAGTGTGGGCTGGCAATTTCAGGTGACAGAAGCGGCTGGGTTCTAATAGAATCCCTTAGCTTGTAATCCCTGAGTGTTTCCCTAGGACTGACTCTGAGAGAAACCTGGGGGTTGGGCTTTGAGGCCAAATAGTAGCGAGTGTCCCCGATGGACTGAGGAAGTATTTAGATGAATTCTCCATAAAGGGAAACACCTGAGCACCCATTCATCTGCGTGGAGTGGGGCTTCAAATCTCCCCACCACACAAGGTTGGGTTCCAGTATCCTGAGGGTGGGGTAGTTCCTCCAACTGACATCAGCGTCTTGGTTTGAATAGAATCCCTTTGCTTGTCTTCCCTGATGGTTTGCCTAGGCCAGTGTGTGGTTGAAAGTGGGATTTGGGATCTAAAACTAAGTATTAGCGTGTGCCTCTCCATGGGTAGTGGAGATGTTTAAACTACAACCCACAACTTGGGAATTACTGTGACCCCTGAAAAATGCGTGTGCTATGTTTCCCCACGTCCAGCACACACAGGAAGAAGTGTTCTGGGGTTCTGAGTGTGGGGAGGTTCCTCCAACAGACAGCAGCACCTGGGTTGTAATAGAATCCCTTAGCTTGACTTCCCTAAGTGTTTTCCTAGGCCTAGCAGTAAGCGATGGTGGGGGATGGGCTCTAAAGCCAAGTATTAGCGAGTGCATCTCTGTGGGTAGTGGAGGGTTTTAAACTACTTCCCCAACCTTGGAACACCTGTGCCCCATAAAGATGCGTGGAATCTGTTTCCCCACCTACAGCACACACACGGAGACGTGCTCAGGTATCCTGATTGTGGGGAGGCTCCTCCAAATGACAGCAGCGCCTGGGTTCTAAAAGAATCCCTTAGCTTGTCTTCCCTGATGGCATGCCTAGGCTGGAGAGTGGGGGAAAGTGGGGGTTGGGCTCTAAACCAAGTATAAGCGAGAGCCTGTCGATGGGATGTGGGTTTTTAACCTACAACCCACAACCATGGAATAAATGTGCCCCCTGAAAGATGCTTTGACTGTTTCCCTACATCCAGCACACACACGAAGATGTGTTCTTGTATTCTGAGTGTGGGGAAGTTCCTCAAACTGACAGCAGCACCTGGATTCTATTAGGATCCCTTAGCTTCTGTTCCCTGAGTGTTATTTTAGGCCAGGCCATGAGGGAAAGCTGGGGGTTGGGCTTGGAGGCCACGTAGCAGTGAGTGCCCCCTGATCCATTGAGGAAGTACTTAGAGGACTTCTCCCTAAAGGGAACACCTTTTCCTGCATTCATCTGGGTGCAGTGGGGCTGCACATCTCTCCCACACCTAAGAATGTGTTCTGGAATTCTGAGTGCAGGGAAGTTCCTCCAACTGACAGCAGCGCCTGGGTTCTAATTGAATCCCTTTGCTTGTCTTCCCTGATGGAAAGCCTAGGCGGGAGTGCGGGGGAAAGTGTGGTTTGGGCTCCAAAACCAAGTATTTGCGATGACCCCTCTATGGTTTGTGGAGGTGTTTATACTACATCCCTAACCTGGGAACACCTGTGCCCCCATAAAGATCCGTGGAGTCTGTTTCCACACCTCCAGCACACACACGAACACTTGCACAGTTATCCTGAGAGTGGGCAGCCTCCTCCAACTGAGAGCAGGGCCTTGGTTCTTATAAAATCGCTTAACTTGTCTACCCTGTTTGGTTGCCTGATACGGAGTGCTGGAGAAAGGGTGGGTTGGGCTCTAAATCCAAGTATTAGCGAGTGCTTCTCCATGGGATTTGGAGGTTATTAACCAAAAGCCCACAACATGGGAATACCTGTGCTCCTTGAAAAAAGCGTGGACTCTGTATCCCCACCACCAGAACACACATGAAGAAGTTTTCTGCTATCCTGAGTGTGGGCTGGCAATTTCAGGTGACAGAAGCGGCTGGGTTCTAATAGAATCCCTTAGCTTGTAATCCCTGAGTGTTTCCCTAGGACTGACTCTGAGAGAAACCTGGGGGTTGGGCTTTGAGGCCAAATAGTAGCGAGTGTCCCCGATGGACTGAGGAAGTATTTAGATGAATTCTCCATAAAGGGAAACACCTGAGCACCCATTCATCTGCGTGGAGTGGGGCTTCAAATCTCCCCACCACACAAGGTTGGGTTCCAGTATCCTGAGGGTGGGGTAGTTCCTCCAACTGACATCAGCGTCTTGGTTTGAATAGAATCCCTTTGCTTGTCTTCCCTGATGGTTTGCCTAGGCCAGTGTGTGGTTGAAAGTGGGATTTGGGATCTAAAACTAAGTATTAGCGTGTGCCTCTCCATGGGTAGTGGAGATGTTTAAACTACAACCCACAACTTGGGAATTACTGTGACCCCTGAAAAATGCGTGTGCTATGTTTCCCCACGTCCAGCACACACAGGAAGAAGTGTTCTGGGGTTCTGAGTGTGGGGAGGTTCCTCCAACAGACAGCAGCACCTGGGTTGTAATAGAATCCCTTAGCTTGACTTCCCTAAGTGTTTTCCTAGGCCTAGCAGTAAGCGATGGTGGGGGATGGGCTCTAAAGCCAAGTATTAGCGAGTGCATCTCTGTGGGTAGTGGAGGGTTTTAAACTACTTCCCCAACCTTGGAACACCTGTGCCCCATAAAGATGCGTGGAATCTGTTTCCCCACCTCCAGCACACACACGGAGACGTGCTCAGGTATCCTGATTGTGGGGAGGCTCCTCCAAATGACAGCAGCGCCTGGGTTCTAAAAGAATCCCTTAGCTTGTCTTCCCTGATGGCATGCCTAGGCTGGAGAGTGGGGGAAAGTGGGGGTTGGGCTCTAAACCAAGTATAAGCGAGAGCCTATCCATGGGATGTGGGTTTTTAACCTACAACCCACAACCATGGAATAAATGTGCCCCCTGAAAGATGCTTTGACTGTTTCCCTACATCCAGCACACACACGAAGATGTGTTCTTGTATTCTGAGTGTGGGGAAGTTCCTCAAACTGACAGCAGCACCTGGATTCTATTAGTATCCCTTAGCTTCTGTTCCCTGAGTGTTCTTTTAGGCCAGGCCATGAGGGAAAGCTGGGGGTTGGGCTTGGAGGCCACGTAGCAGTGAGTGCCCCCTGATCCATTGAGGAAGTACTTAGAGGACTTCTCCCTAAAGGGAACACCTTTTCCTGCATTCATCTGGGTGCATTGGGGCTGCACATCTCTCCCACACCTAAGAATGTGTTCTGGAATTCTGAGTGCAGGGAAGTTCCTCCAACTGACAGCAGCGCCTGGGTTCTAATTGAATCCCTTTGCTTGTCTTCCCTGATGGAAAGCCTAGGCGGGAGTGCGGGGGAAAGTGTGGTTTGGGCTCCAAAACCAAGTATTTGCGATGACCTCTCTATGGTTTGTGGAGGTGTTTAAACTACATCCCTAACCTGGGAACACCTGTGCCCCCATAAAGATCCGTGGAGTCTGTTTCCACACCTCCAGCACACACACGAACACTTGCACAGTTATCCTGAGAGTGGGCAGCCTCCTCCAACTGAGAGCAGGGCCTTGGTTCTTATAAAATCGCTTAACTTGTCTACCCTGTTTGGTTGCCTGATACGGAGTGCTGGGGAAAGGGTGGGTTGGGCTCTAAATGCAAGTATTAGCGAGTGCTTCTCCATGGGATTTGGAGGTTATTAACCAAAAGCCCACAACATGGGAATACCTGTGCTCCTTGAAAAAAGCGTGGACTCTGTATCCCCACCACCAGAACACACATGAAGAAGTTTTCTGCTATCCTGAGTGTGGGCTGGCAATCTCAGGTGACAGAAGTGGCTGGGTTCTAATAGAATCCCTTAGCTTGTAATCCCTGAGTGTTTCCCTAGGACTGACTCTGAGAGAAACCTGGGGGTTGGGCTTTGAGGCCAAATAGTAGCGAGTGTCCCCGATGGACTGAGGAAGTATTTAGATGAATTCTCCATAAAGGGAAACACCTGAGCACCCATTCATCTGCGTGGAGTGGGGCTTCAAATCTCCCCACCACACAAGGTTGGGTTCCAGTATCCTGAGGGTGGGGTAGTTCCTCCAACTGACATCAGCGTCTTGGTTTGAATAGAATCCCTTTGCTTGTCTTCCCTGATGGTTTGCCTAGGCCAGTGTGTGGTTGAAAGTGGGATTTGGGATCTAAAACTGAGTATTAGCGTGTGCCTCTCCATGGGTAGTGGAGATGTTTAAACTACAACCCACAACTTGGGAATTACTGTGACCCCTGGAAAATGCGTGTGCTATGTTTCCCCACGTCCAGCACACACAGGAAGAAGTGTTCTGGGGTTCTGAGAGTGGGGAGGTTCCTCCAACAGACAGCAGCACCTGGGTTGTAATAGAATCCCTTAGCTTGACTTCCCTAAGTGTTTTCCTAGGCCTAGCAGTAAGCGATGGTGGGGGATGGGCTCTAAAGCCAAGTATTAGCGAGTGCATCTCTGTGGGTAGTGGAGGGTTTTAAACTACTTCCCCAACCTTGGAACACCTGTGCCCCATAAAGATGCGTGGAATCTGTTTCCCCACCTCCAGCACACACACGGAGACGTGCTCAGGTATCCTGATTGTGGGGAGGCTCCTCCAAATGACAGCAGCGCCTGGGTTCTAAAAGAATCCCTTAGCTTGTCTTCCCTGATGGCATGCCTAGGCTGGAGAGTGGGGGAAAGTGGGGGTTGGGCTCTAAACCAAGTATAAGCGAGAGCCTATCCATGGGATGTGGGTTTTTAACCTACAACCCACAACCATGGAATAAATGTGCCCCCTGAAAGATGCTTTGACTGTTTCCCTACATCCAGCACACACACGAAGATGTGTTCTGGTATTCTGAGTGTGGGGAAGTTCCTCAAACTGTCAGCAGCACCTGGATTCCATTAGTATCCCTTAGCGTCTGTTCACTGAGTGTTCTCTTAGACCAGGCCATGAGGGAAAGCTGGCAGTTGGGCTTGGAGGACACGTAGCAGTGAGTGCCCCCTGATCCATTGAGGAAGTACTTAGAGGACTTCTCCCTAAACGGAACACCTTTTCCTCCATTCATCTGGGTGCAGTGGGGCTGCACATCGCTCCCAATCCTAAGTATGTGTTCTGGAATTCTGAGTGCAGGGAAGTTCCTCCAACTGACAGCAGCGCCTGGGTTCTAATTGAATCCCTTTGCTTGTCTTCCCTGATGGAAAGCCTAGGCGGGAGTGCGGGGGAAAGTGTGGTTTGGGCTCCAAAACCAAGTATTTGCGATGACCCCTCTATGGTTTGTGGAGGTGTTTATACTACATCCCTAACCTGGGAACACCTGTGCCCCCATAAAGATCCGTGGAGTCTGTTTCCACACCTCCAGCACACACACGAACACTTGCACAGTTATCCTGAGAGTGGGCAGCCTCCTCCAACTGAGAGCAGGGCCTTGGTTCTTATAAAATCGCTTAACTTGTCTACCCTGTTTGGTTGCCTGATACGGAGTGCTGGAGAAAGGGTGGGTTGGGCTCTAAATCCAAGTATTAGCGAGTGCTTCTCCATGGGATTTGGAGGTTATTAACCAAAAGCCCACAACATGGGAATACCTGTGCTCCTTGAAAAAAGCGTGGACTCTGTATCCCCACCACCAGAACACACATGAAGAAGTTTTCTGCTATCCTGAGTGTGGGCTGGCAATTTCAGGTGACAGAAGCGGCTGGGTTCTAATAGAATCCCTTAGCTTGTAATCCCTGAGTGTTTCCCTAGGACTGACTCTGAGAGAAACCTGGGGGTTGGGCTTTGAGGCCAAATAGTAGCGAGTGTCCCCGATGGACTGAGGAAGTATTTAGATGAATTCTCCATAAAGGGAAACACCTGAGCACCCATTCATCTGCGTGGAGTGGGGCTTCAAATCTCCCCACCACACAAGGTTGGGTTCCAGTATCCTGAGGGTGGGGTAGTTCCTCCAACTGACATCAGCGTCTTGGTTTGAATAGAATCCCTTTGCTTGTCTTCCCTGATGGTTTGCCAAGGCCAGTGTGTGGTTGAAAGTGGGATTTGGGATCTAAAACTAAGTATTAGCGTGTGCCTCTCCATGGGTAGTGGAGATGTTTAAACTACAACCCACAACTTGGGAATTACTGTGACCCCTGAAAAATGCGTGTGCTATGTTTCCCCACGTCCAGCACACACAGGAAGAAGTGTTCTGGGGTTCTGAGTGTGGGGAGGTTCCTCCAACAGACAGCAGCACCTGGGTTGTAATAGAATCCCTTAGCTTGACTTCCCTAAGTGTTTTCCTAGGCCTAGCAGTAAGCGATGGTGGGGGATGGGCTCTAAAGCCAAGTATTAGCGAGTGCATCTCTGTGGGTAGTGGAGGGTTTTAAACTACTTCCCCAACCTTGGAACACCTGTGCCCCATAAAGATGCGTGGAATCTGTTTCCCCACCTCCAGCACACACACGGAGACGTGCTCAGGTATCCTGATTGTGGGGAGGCTCCTCCAAATGACAGCAGCGCCTGGGTTCTAAAAGAATCCCTTAGCTTGTCTTCCCTGATGGCATGCCTAGGCTGGAGAGTGGGGGAAAGTGGGGGTTGGGCTCTAAACCAAGTATAAGCGAGAGCCTATCCATGGGATGTGGGTTTTTAACCTACAACCCACAACCATGGAATAAATGTGCCCCCTGAAAGATGCTTTGACTGTTTCCCTACATCCAGCACACACACGAAGATGTGTTCTTGTATTCTGAGTGTGGGGAAGTTCCTCAAACTGACAGCAGCACCTGGATTCTATTAGTATCCCTTAGCTTCTGTTCCCTGAGTGTTCTTTTAGGCCAGGCCATGAGGGAAAGCTGGGGGTTGGGCTTGGAGGCCACGTAGCAGTGAGTGCCCCCTGATCCATTGAGGAAGTACTTAGAGGACTTCTCCCTAAAGGGAACACCTTTTCCTGCATTCATCTGGGTGCAGTGGGGCTGCACATCTCTCCCACACCTAAGAATGTGTTCTGGAATTCTGAGTGCAGGGAAGTTCCTCCAACTGACAGCAGCGCCTGGGTTCTAATTGAATCCCTTTGCTTGTCTTCCCTGATGGAAAGCCTAGGCGGGAGTGCGGGGGAAAGTGTGGTTTGGGCTCCAAAACCAAGTATTTGCGATGACCTCTCTATGGTTTGTGGAGGTGTTTAAACTACATCCCTAACCTGGGAACACCTGTGCCCCCATAAAGATCCGTGGAGTCTGTTTCCACACCTCCAGCACACACACGAACACTTGCACAGTTATCCTGAGAGTGGGCAGCCTCCTCCAACTGAGAGCAGGGCCTTGGTTCTTATAAAATCGCTTAACTTGTCTACCCTGTTTGGTTGCCTGATACGGAGTGCTGGGGAAAGGGTGGGTTGGGCTCTAAATGCAAGTATTAGCGAGTGCTTCTCCATGGGATTTGGAGGTTATTAACCAAAAGCCCACAACATGGGAATACCTGTGCTCCTTGAAAAAAGCGTGGACTCTGTATCCCCACCACCAGAACACACATGAAGAAGTTTTCTGCTATCCTGAGTGTGGGCTGGCAATCTCAGGTGACAGAAGTGGCTGGGTTCTAATAGAATCCCTTAGCTTGTAATCCCTGAGTGTTTCCCTAGGACTGACTCTGAGAGAAACCTGGGGGTTGGGCTTTGAGGCCAAATAGTAGCGAGTGTCCCCGATGGACTGAGGAAGTATTTAGATGAATTCTCCATAAAGGGAAACACCTGAGCACCCATTCATCTGCGTGGAGTGGGGCTTCAAATCTCCCCACCACACAAGGTTGGGTTCCAGTATCCTGAGGGTGGGGTAGTTCCTCCAACTGACATCAGCGTCTTGGTTTGAATAGAATCCCTTTGCTTGTCTTCCCTGATGGTTTGCCTAGGCCAGTGTGTGGTTGAAAGTGGGATTTGGGATCTAAAACTGAGTATTAGCGTGTGCCTCTCCATGGGTAGTGGAGATGTTTAAACTACAACCCACAACTTGGGAATTACTGTGACCCCTGGAAAATGCGTGTGCTATGTTTCCCCACGTCCAGCACACACAGGAAGAAGTGTTCTGGTGTTCTGAGAGTGGGGAGGTTCCTCCAACAGACAGCAGCACCTGGGTTGTAATAGAATCCCTTAGCTTGACTTCCCTAAGTGTTTTCCTAGGCCTAGCAGTAAGCGATGGTGGGGGATGGGCTCTAAAGCCATGTATTAGCGAGTGCAACTCTGTGGGTAGTGGAGGGTTTTAAACTACTTCCCCAACCTTGGAACACCTGTGCCCCATAAAGATTCATGGAATCTGTTTCCCCACCTCCAGCACAAACACGGAGACGTGCTCAGGTATCCTGATTGTGGGGAGGCTCCTCCAAATGACAGCAGCGCCTGGGTTCTAAAAGAATCCCTTAGCTTGTCTTCCCTGATGGCATGCCTAGGCTGGAGAGTGGGGGAAAGTGGGGGTTGGGCTCTAAACCAAGTATAAGCGAGAGCCTATCCATGGGATGTGGGTTTTTAACCTACAACCCACAACCATGGAATAAATGTGCCCCCTGAAAGATGCTTTGACTGTTTCCCTACATCCAGCACACACACGAAGATGTGTTCTGGTATTCTGAGTGTGGGGAAGTTCCTCAAACTGTCAGCAGCACCTGGATTCCATTAGTATCCCTTAGCGTCTGTTCCCTGAGTGTTCTCTTAGACCAGGCCATGAGGGAAAGCTGGCAGTTGGGCTTGGAGGACACGTAGCAGTGAGTGCCCCCTGATCCATTGAGGAAGTACTTAGAGGACTTCTCCCTAAACGGAACACCTTTTCCTCCATTCATCTGGGTGCAGTGGGGCTGCACATCGCTCCCAAACCTAAGTATGTGTTCTGGAATTCTGAGTGCAGGGAAGTTCCTCCAACTGACAGCAGCGCCTGGGTTCTAATTGAATCCCTTTGCTTGTCTTCCCTGATGGAAAGCCTAGGCGGGAG
The DNA here is from genome assembly GCF_048564905.1 of Vicugna pacos. Lineage (NCBI taxonomy): Eukaryota > Metazoa > Chordata > Mammalia > Artiodactyla > Camelidae > Vicugna > Vicugna pacos. The sequence goes on from NW_027328740.1 coordinate 23,960,057, forward strand.
TGCGGGGGAAAGTGTGGTTTGGGCTCCAAAACCAAGTATTTGCGATGACCCCTCTATGGTTTGTGGAGGTGTTTATACTACATCCCTAACCTGGGAACACCTGTGCCCCCATAAAGATCCGTGGAGTCTGTTTCCACACCTCCAGCACACACACGAACACTTGCACAGTTATCCTGAGAGTGGGCAGCCTCCTCCAACTGAGAGCAGGGCCTTGGTTCTTATAAAATCGCTTAACTTGTCTACCCTGTTTGGTTGCCTGATACGGAGTGCTGGAGAAACGGTGGGTTGGGCTCTAAATCCAAGTATTAGCGAGTGCTTCTCCATGGGATTTGGAGGTTATTAACCAAAAGCCCACAACATGGGAATACCTGTGCTCCTTGAAAAAAGCGTGGACTCTGTATCCCCACCACCAGAACACACATGAAGAAGTTTTCTGCTATCCTGAGTGTGGGCTGGCAATTTCAGGTGACAGAAGCGGCTGGGTTCTAATAGAATCCCTTAGCTTGTAATCCCTGAGTGTTTCCCTAGGACTGACTCTGAGAGAAACCTGGGGGTTGGGCTTTGAGGCCAAATAGTAGCGAGTGTCCCCGATGGACTGAGGAAGTATTTAGATGAATTCTCCATAAAGGGAAACACCTGAGCACCCATTCATCTGCGTGGAGTGGGGCTTCAAATCTCCCCACCACACAAGGTTGGGTTCCAGTATCCTGAGGGTGGGGTAGTTCCTCCAACTGACATCAGCGTCTTGGTTTGAATAGAATCCCTTTGCTTGTCTTCCCTGATGGTTTGCCAAGGCCAGTGTGTGGTTGAAAGTGGGATTTGGGATCTAAAACTAAGTATTAGCGTGTGCCTCTCCATGGGTAGTGGAGATGTTTAAACTACAACCCACAACTTGGGAATTACTGTGACCCCTGAAAAATGCGTGTGCTATGTTTCCCCACGTCCAGCACACACAGGAAGAAGTGTTCTGGGGTTCTGAGTGTGGGGAGGTTCCTCCAACAGACAGCAGCACCTGGGTTGTAATAGAATCCCTTAGCTTGACTTCCCTAAGTGTTTTCCTAGGCCTAGCAGTAAGCGATGGTGGGGGATGGGCTCTAAAGCCAAGTATTAGCGAGTGCATCTCTGTGGGTAGTGGAGGGTTTTAAACTACTTCCCCAACCTTGGAACACCTGTGCCCCATAAAGATGCGTGGAATCTGTTTCCCCACCTCCAGCACACACACGGAGACGTGCTCAGGTATCCTGATTGTGGGGAGGCTCCTCCAAATGACAGCAGCGCCTGGGTTCTAAAAGAATCCCTTAGCTTGTCTTCCCTGATGGCATGCCTAGGCTGGAGAGTGGGGGAAAGTGGGGGTTGGGCTCTAAACCAAGTATAAGCGAGAGCCTATCCATGGGATGTGGGTTTTTAACCTACAACCCACAACCATGGAATAAATGTGCCCCCTGAAAGATGCTTTGACTGTTTCCCTACATCCAGCACACACACGAAGATGTGTTCTTGTATTCTGAGTGTGGGGAAGTTCCTCAAACTGACAGCAGCACCTGGATTCTATTAGTATCCCTTAGCTTCTGTTCCCTGAGTGTTCTTTTAGGCCAGGCCATGAGGGAAAGCTGGGGGTTGGGCTTGGAGGCCACGTAGCAGTGAGTGCCCCCTGATCCATTGAGGAAGTACTTAGAGGACTTCTCCCTAAAGGGAACACCTTTTCCTGCATTCATCTGGGTGCAGTGGGGCTGCACATCTCTCCCACACCTAAGAATGTGTTCTGGAATTCTGAGTGCAGGGAAGTTCCTCCAACTGACCGCAGCGCCTGGGTTCTAATTGAATCCCTTTGCTTGTCTTCCCTGATGGAAAGCCTAGGCGGGAGTGCGGGGGAAAGTGTGGTTTGGGCTCCAAAACCAAGTATTTGCGATGACCTCTCTATGGTTTGTGGAGGTGTTTAAACTACATCCCTAACCTGGGAACACCTGTGCCCCCATAAAGATCCGTGGAGTCTGTTTCCACACCTCCAGCACACACACGAACACTTGCACAGTTATCCTGAGAGTGGGCAGCCTCCTCCAACTGAGAGCAGGGCCTTGGTTCTTATAAAATCGCTTAACTTGTCTACCCTGTTTGGTTGCCTGATACGGAGTGCTGGGGAAAGGGTGGGTTGGGCTCTAAATGCAAGTATTAGCGAGTGCTTCTCCATGGGATTTGGAGGTTATTAACCAAAAGCCCACAACATGGGAATACCTGTGCTCCTTGAAAAAAGCGTGGACTCTGTATCCCCACCACCAGAACACACATGAAGAAGTTTTCTGCTATCCTGAGTGTGGGCTGGCAATCTCAGGTGACAGAAGCGGCTGGGTTCTAATAGAATCCCTTAGCTTGTAATCCCTGAGTGTTTCCCTAGGACTGACTCTGAGAGAAACCTGGGGGTTGGGCTTTGAGGCCAAATAGTAGCGAGTGTCCCCGATGGACTGAGGAAGTATTTAGATGAATTCTCCATAAAGGGAAACACCTGAGCACCCATTCATCTGCGTGGAGTGGGGCTTCAAATCTCCCCACCACACAAGGTTGGGTTCCAGTATCCTGAGGGTGGGGTAGTTCCTCCAACTGACATCAGCGTCTTGGTTTGAATAGAATCCCTTTGCTTGTCTTCCCTGATGGTTTGCCTAGGCCAGTGTGTGGTTGAAAGTGGGATTTGGGATCTAAAACTGAGTATTAGCGTGTGCCTCTCCATGGGTAGTGGAGATGTTTAAACTACAACCCACAACTTGGGAATTACTGTGACCCCTGGAAAATGCGTGTGCTATGTTTCCCCACGTCCAGCACACACAGGAAGAAGTGTTCTGGGGTTCTGAGTGTGGGGAGGTTCCTCCAACAGACAGCAGCACCTGGGTTGTAATAGAATCCCTTAGCTTGACTTCCCTAAGTGTTTTCCTAGGCCTAGCAGTAAGCGATGGTGGGGGATGGGCTCTAAAGCCAAGTATTAGCGAGTGCATCTCTGTGGGTAGTGGAGGGTTTTAAACTACTTCCCCAACCTTGGAACACCTGTGCCCCATAAAGATTCATGGAATCTGTTTCCCCACCTCCAGCACAAACACGGAGACGTGCTCAGGTATCCTGATTGTGGGGAGGCTCCTCCAAATGACAGCAGGGCCTGGGTTCTAAAAGAATCCCTTAGCTTGTCTTCCCTGATGGCATGCCTAGGCTGGAGAGTGGGGGAAAGTGGGGGTTGGGCTCTAAACCAAGTATAAGCGAGAGCCTATCCATGGGATGTGGGTTTTTAACCTACAACCCACAACCATGGAATAAATGTGCCCCCTGAAAGATGCTTTGACTGTTTCCCTACATCCAGCAAACACAGGAAGATGTGTTCTGGTATTCTGAGTGTGGGGAAGTTCCTCAAACTGTCAGCAGCACCTGGATTCCATTAGTATCCCTTAGCGTCTGTTCCCTGAGTGTTCTCTTAGACCAGGCCATGAGGGAAAGCTGGCAGTTGGGCTTGGAGGACACGTAGCAGTGAGTGCCCCCTGATCCATTGAGGAAGTACTTAGAGGACTTCTCCCTAAACGGAACACCTTTTCCTGCATTCATCTGGGTGCAGTGGGGCTGCACATCTCTCCCACACCTAAGAATGTGTTCTGGAATTCTGAGTGCAGGGAAGTTCCTCCAACTGACAGCAGCGCCTGGGTTCTAATTGAATCCCTTTGCTTGTCTTCCCTGATGGAAAGCCTAGGCGGGAGTGCGGGGGAAAGTGTGGTTTGGGCTCCAAAACCAAGTATTTGCGATGACCCCTCTATGGTTTGTGGAGGTGTTTATACTACATCCCTAACCTGGGAACACCTGTGCCCCCATAAAGATCCGTGGAGTCTGTTTCCACACCTCCAGCACACACACGAACACTTGCACAGTTATCCTGAGAGTGGGCAGCCTCCTCCAACTGAGAGCAGGGCCTTGGTTCTTATAAAATCGCTTAACTTGTCTACCCTGTTTGGTTGCCTGATACGGAGTGCTGGAGAAAGGGTGGGTTGGGCTCTAAATCCAAGTATTAGCGAGTGCTTCTCCATGGGATTTGGAGGTTATTAACCAAAAGCCCACAACATGGGAATACCTGTGCTCCTTGAAAAAAGCGTGGACTCTGTATCCCCACCACCAGAACACACATGAAGAAGTTTTCTGCTATCCTGAGTGTGGGCTGGCAATTTCAGGTGACAGAAGCGGCTGGGTTCTAATAGAATCCCTTAGCTTGTAATCCCTGAGTGTTTCCCTAGGACTGACTCTGAGAGAAACCTGGGGGTTGGGCTTTGAGGCCAAATAGTAGCGAGTGTCCCCGATGGACTGAGGAAGTATTTAGATGAATTCTCCATAAAGGGAAACACCTGAGCACCCATTCATCTGCGTGGAGTGGGGCTTCAAATCTCCCCACCACACAAGGTTGGGTTCCAGTATCCTGAGGGTGGGGTAGTTCCTCCAACTGACATCAGCGTCTTGGTTTGAATAGAATCCCTTTGCTTGTCTTCCCTGATGGTTTGCCTAGGCCAGTGTGTGGTTGAAAGTGGGATTTGGGATCTAAAACTGAGTATTAGCGTGTGCCTCTCCATGGGTAGTGGAGATGTTTAAACTACAACCCACAACTTGGGAATTACTGTGACCCCTGGAAAATGCGTGTGCTATGTTTCCCCACGTCCAGCACACACAGGAAGAAGTGTTCTGGGGTTCTGAGAGTGGGGAGGTTCCTCCAACAGACAGCAGCACCTGGGTTGTAATAGAATCCCTTAGCTTGACTTCCCTAAGTGTTTTCCTAGGCCTAGCAGTAAGCGATGGTGGGGGATGGGCTCTAAAGCCAAGTATTAGCGAGTGCATCTCTGTGGGTAGTGGAGGGTTTTAAACTACTTCCCCAACCTTGGAACACCTGTGCCCCATAAAGATTCATGGAATCTGTTTCCCCACCTCCAGCACAAACACGGAGACGTGCTCAGGTATCCTGATTGTGGGGAGGCTCCTCCAAATGACAGCAGCGCCTGGGTTCTAAAAGAATCCCTTAGCTTGTCTTCCCTGATGGCATGCCTAGGCTGGAGAGTGGGGGAAAGTGGGGGTTGGGCTCTAAACCAAGTATAAGCGAGAGCCTATCCATGGGATGTGGGTTTTTAACCTACAACCCACAACCATGGAATAAATGTGCCCCCTGAAAGATGCTTTGACTGTTTCCCTACATCCAGCACACACAGGAAGATGTGTTCTGGTATTCTGAGTGTGGGGAAGTTCCTCAAACTGTCAGCAGCACCTGGATTCCATTAGTATCCCTTAGCGTCTGTTCCCTGAGTGTTCTCTTAGACCAGGCCATGAGGGAAAGCTGGCAGTTGGGCTTGGAGGACACGTAGCAGTGAGTGCCCCCTGATCCATTGAGGAAGTACTTAGAGGACTTCTCCCTAAACGGAACACCTTTTCCTGCATTCATCTGGGTGCAGTGGGGCTGCACATCTCTCCCACACCTAAGAATGTGTTCTGGAATTCTGAGTGCAGGGAAGTTCCTCCAACTGACAGCAGCGCCTGGGTTCTAATTGAATCCCTTTGCTTGTCTTCCCTGATGGAAAGCCTAGGCGGGAGTGCGGGGGAAAGTGTGGTTTGGGCTCCAAAACCAAGTATTTGCGATGACCCCTCTATGGTTTGTGGAGGTGTTTATACTACATCCCTAACCTGGGAACACCTGTGCCCCCATAAAGATCCGTGGAGTCTGTTTCCACACCTCCAGCACACACACGAACACTTGCACAGTTATCCTGAGAGTGGGCAGCCTCCTCCAACTGAGAGCAGGGCCTTGGTTCTTATAAAATCGCTTAACTTGTCTACCCTGTTTGGTTGCCTGATACGGAGTGCTGGAGAAAGGGTGGGTTGGGCTCTAAATCCAAGTATTAGCGAGTGCTTCTCCATGGGATTTGGAGGTTATTAACCAAAAGCCCACAACATGGGAATACCTGTGCTCCTTGAAAAAAGCGTGGACTCTGTATCCCCACCACCAGAACACACATGAAGAAGTTTTCTGCTATCCTGAGTGTGGGCTGGCAATTTCAGGTGACAGAAGCGGCTGGGTTCTAATAGAATCCCTTAGCTTGTAATCCCTGAGTGTTTCCCTAGGACTGACTCTGAGAGAAACCTGGGGGTTGGGCTTTGAGGCCAAATAGTAGCGAGTGTCCCCGATGGACTGAGGAAGTATTTAGATGAATTCTCCATAAAGGGAAACACCTGAGCACCCATTCATCTGCGTGGAGTGGGGCTTCAAATCTCCCCACCACACAAGGTTGGGTTCCAGTATCCTGAGGGTGGGGTAGTTCCTCCAACTGACATCAGCGTCTTGGTTTGAATAGAATCCCTTTGCTTGTCTTCCCTGATGGTTTGCCAAGGCCAGTGTGTGGTTGAAAGTGGGATTTGGGATCTAAAACTAAGTATTAGCGTGTGCCTCTCCATGGGTAGTGGAGATGTTTAAACTACAACCCACAACTTGGGAATTACTGTGACCCCTGGAAAATGCGTGTGCTATGTTTCCCCACGTCCAGCACACACAGGAAGAAGTGTTCTGGGGTTCTGAGTGTGGGGAGGTTCCTCCAACAGACAGCAGCACCTGGGTTGTAATAGAATCCCTTAGCTTGACTTCCCTAAGTGTTTTCCTAGGCCTAGCAGTAAGCGATGGTGGGGGATGGGCTCTAAAGCCAAGTATTAGCGAGTGCATCTCTGTGGGTAGTGGAGGGTTTTAAACTACTTCCCCAACCTTGGAACACCTGTGCCCCATAAAGATGCGTGGAATCTGTTTCCCCACCTCCAGCACACACACGGAGACGTGATCAGGTATCCTGATTGTGGGGAGGCTCCTCCAAATGACAGCAGCGCCTGGGTTCTAAAAGAATCCCTTAGCTTGTCTTCCCTGATGGCATGCCTAGGCTGGAGAGTGGGGGAAAGTGGGGGTTGGGCTCTAAACCAAGTATAAGCGAGAGCCTATCCATGGGATGTGGGTTTTTAAATTACAACCCACAACCAAGGAATAAATATGCCCCCTGAAAAATGCTTTGACTGTTTCCCTATATCCAGCACACACACGAAGATGTGTTCTGGTATTCTGAGTGTGGGGAAGTTCCTCAAACTGTCAGCAGCACCTGGATTCCATTAGTATCCCTTAGCGTCTGTTCCCTGAGTGTTCTCTTAGACCAGGCCATGAGGGAAAGCTGGCAGTTGGGCTTGGAGGACACGTAGCAGTGAGTGCCCCCTGATCCATTGAGGAAGTACTTAGAGGACTTCTCCCTAAACGGAACACCTTTTCCTGCATTCATCTGGGTGCAGTGGGGCTGCACATCTCTCCCACACCTAAGAATGTGTTCTGGAATTCTGAGTGCAGGGAAGTTCCTCCAACTGACAGCAGCGCCTGGGTTCTAATTGAATCCCTTTGCTTGTCTTCCCTGATGGAAAGCCTAGGCGGGAGTGCGGGGGAAAGTGTGGTTTGGGCTCCAAAACCAAGTATTTGCGATGACCCCTCTATGGTTTGTGGAGGTGTTTATACTACATCCCTAACCTGGGAACACCTGTGCCCCCATAAAGATCCGTGGAGTCTGTTTCCACACCTCCAGCACACACACGAACACTTGCACAGTTATCCTGAGAGTGGGCAGCCTCCTCCAACTGAGAGCAGGGCCTTGGTTCTTATAAAATCGCTTAACTTGTCTACCCTGTTTGGTTGCCTGATACGGAGTGCTGGAGAAAGGGTGGGTTGGGCTCTAAATCCAAGTATTAGCGAGTGCTTCTCCATGGGATTTGGAGGTTATTAACCAAAAGCCCACAACATGGGAATACCTGTGCTCCTTGAAAAAAGCGTGGACTCTGTATCCCCACCACCAGAACACACATGAAGAAGTTTTCTGCTATCCTGAGTGTGGGCTGGCAATTTCAGGTGACAGAAGCGGCTGGGTTCTAATAGAATCCCTTAGCTTGTAATCCCTGAGTGTTTCCCTAGGACTGACTCTGAGAGAAACCTGGGGGTTGGGCTTTGAGGCCAAATAGTAGCGAGTGTCCCCGATGGACTGAGGAAGTATTTAGATGAATTCTCCATAAAGGGAAACACCTGAGCACCCATTCATCTGCGTGGAGTGGGGCTTCAAATCTCCCCACCACACAAGGTTGGGTTCCAGTATCCTGAGGGTGGGGTAGTTCCTCCAACTGACATCAGCGTCTTGGTTTGAATAGAATCCCTTTGCTTGTCTTCCCTGATGGTTTGCCAAGGCCAGTGTGTGGTTGAAAGTGGGATTTGGGATCTAAAACTAAGTATTAGCGTGTGCCTCTCCATGGGTAGTGGAGATGTTTAAACTACAACCCACAACTTGGGAATTACTGTGACCCCTGGAAAATGCGTGTGCTATGTTTCCCCACGTCCAGCACACACAGGAAGAAGTGTTCTGGGGTTCTGAGTGTGGGGAGGTTCCTCCAACAGACAGCAGCACCTGGGTTGTAATAGAATCCCTTAGCTTGACTTCCCTAAGTGTTTTCCTAGGCCTAGCAGTAAGCGATGGTGGGGGATGGGCTCTAAAGCCAAGTATTAGCGAGTGCATCTCTGTGGGTAGTGGAGGGTTTTAAACTACTTCCCCAACCTTGGAACACCTGTGCCCCATAAAGATGCGTGGAATCTGTTTCCCCACCTCCAGCACACACACGGAGACGTGCTCAGGTATCCTGATTGTGGGGAGGCTCCTCCAAATGACAGCAGCGCCTGGGTTCTAAAAGAATCCCTTAGCTTGTCTTCCCTGATGGCATGCCTAGGCTGGAGAGTGGGGGAAAGTGGGGGTTGGGCTCTAAACCAAGTATAAGCGAGAGCCTATCCATGGGATGTGGGTTTTTAAATTACAACCCACAACCAAGGAATAAATATGCCCCCTGAAAAATGCTTTGACTGTTTCCCTATATCCAGCACACACACGAAGATGTGTTCTGGTATTCTGAGTGTGGGGAAGTTCCTCAAACTGTCAGCAGCACCTGGATTCCATTAGTATCCCTTAGCGTCTGTTCCCTGAGTGTTCTCTTAGACCAGGCCATGAGGGAAAGCTGGCAGTTGGGCTTGGAGGACACGTAGCAGTGAGTGCCCCCTGATCCATTGAGGAAGTACTTAGAGGACTTCTCCCTAAACGGAACACCTTTTCCTGCATTCATCTGGGTGCAGTGGGGCTGCACATCTCTCCCACACCTAAGAATGTGTTCTGGAATTCTGAGTGCAGGGAAGTTCCTCCAACTGACAGCAGCGCCTGGGTTCTAATTGAATCCCTTTGCTTGTCTTCCCTGATGGAAAGCCTAGGCGGGAGTGCGGGGGAAAGTGTGGTTTGGGCTCCAAAACCAAGTATTTGCGATGACCCCTCTATGGTTTGTGGAGGTGTTTATACTACATCCCTAACCTGGGAACACCTGTGCCCCCATAAAGATCCGTGGAGTCTGTTTCCACACCTCCAGCACACACACGAACACTTGCACAGTTATCCTGAGAGTGGGCAGCCTCCTCCAACTGAGAGCAGGGCCTTGGTTCTTATAAAATCGCTTAACTTGTCTACCCTGTTTGGTTGCCTGATACGGAGTGCTGGAGAAAGGGTGGGTTGGGCTCTAAATCCAAGTATTAGCGAGTGCTTCTCCATGGGATTTGGAGGTTATTAACCAAAAGCCCACAACATGGGAATACCTGTGCTCCTTGAAAAAAGCGTGGACTCTGTATCCCCACCACCAGAACACACATGAAGAAGTTTTCTGCTATCCTGAGTGTGGGCTGGCAATTTCAGGTGACAGAAGCGGCTGGGTTCTAATAGAATCCCTTAGCTTGTAATCCCTGAGTGTTTCCCTAGGACTGACTCTGAGAGAAACCTGGGGGTTGGGCTTTGAGGCCAAATAGTAGCGAGTGTCCCCGATGGACTGAGGAAGTATTTAGATGAATTCTCCATAAAGGGAAACACCTGAGCACCCATTCATCTGCGTGGAGTGGGGCTTCAAATCTCCCCACCACACAAGGTTGGGTTCCAGTATCCTGAGGGTGGGGTAGTTCCTCCAACTGACATCAGCGTCTTGGTTTGAATAGAATCCCTTTGCTTGTCTTCCCTGATGGTTTGCCAAGGCCAGTGTGTGGTTGAAAGTGGGATTTGGGATCTAAAACTAAGTATTAGCGTGTGCCTCTCCATGGGTAGTGGAGATGTTTAAACTACAACCCACAACTTGGGAATTACTGTGACCCCTGGAAAATGCGTGTGCTATGTTTCCCCACGTCCAGCACACACAGGAAGAAGTGTTCTGGGGTTCTGAGTGTGGGGAGGTTCCTCCAACAGACAGCAGCACCTGGGTTGTAATAGAATCCCTTAGCTTGACTTCCCTAAGTGTTTTCCTAGGCCTAGCAGTAAGCGATGGTGGGGGATGGGCTCTAAAGCCAAGTATTAGCGAGTGCATCTCTGTGGGTAGTGGAGGGTTTTAAACTACTTCCCCAACCTTGGAACACCTGTGCCCCATAAAGATGCGTGGAATCTGTTTCCCCACCTCCAGCACACACACGGAGACGTGATCAGGTATCCTGATTGTGGGGAGGCTCCTCCAAATGACAGCAGCGCCTGGGTTCTAAAAGAATCCCTTAGCTTGTCTTCCCTGATGGCATGCCTAGGCTGGAGAGTGGGGGAAAGTGGGGGTTGGGCTCTAAACCAAGTATAAGCGAGAGCCTATCCATGGGATGTGGGTTTTTAAATTACAACCCACAACCAAGGAATAAATATGCCCCCTGAAAAATGCTTTGACTGTTTCCCTATATCCAGCACACACACGAAGATGTGTTCTGGTATTCTGAGTGTGGGGAAGTTCCTCAAACTGTCAGCAGCACCTGGATTCCATTAGTATCCCTTAGCGTCTGTTCCCTGAGTGTTCTCTTAGACCAGGCCATGAGGGAAAGCTGGCAGTTGGGCTTGGAGGACACGTAGCAGTGAGTGCCCCCTGATCCATTGAGGAAGTACTTAGAGGACTTCTCCCTAAACGGAACACCTTTTCCTCCATTCATCTGGGTGCAGTGGGGCTGCACATCTCTCCCACACCTAAGTATGTGTTCTGGAATTCTGAGTGCAGGGAAGTTCCTCCAACTGACAGCAGCGCCTGGGTTCTAATTGAATCCCTTTGCTTGTCTTCCCTGATGGAAAGCCTAGGCGGGAGTGCGGGGGAAAGTGTGGTTTGGGCTCCAAAACCAAGTATTTGCGATGACCCCTCTATGGTTTGTGGAGGTGTTTATACTACATCCCTAACCTGGGAACACCTGTGCCCCCATAAAGATCCGTGGAGTCTGTTTCCACACCTCCAGCACACACACGAACACTTGCACAGTTATCCTGAGAGTGGGCAGCCTCCTCCAACTGAGAGCAGGGCCTTGGTTCTTATAAAATCGCTTAACTTGTCTACCCTGTTTGGTTGCCTGATACGGAGTGCTGGGGAAAGGGTGGGTTGGGCTCTAAATCCAAGTATTAGCGAGTGCTTCTCCATGGGATTTGGAGGTTATTAACCAAAAGCCCACAACATGGGAATACCTGTGCTCCTTGAAAAAAGCGTGGACTCTGTATCCCCACCACCAGAACACACATGAAGAAGTTTTCTGCTATCCTGAGTGTGGGCTGGCAATTTCAGGTGACAGAAGCGGCTGGGTTCTAATAGAATCCCTTAGCTTGTAATCCCTGAGTGTTTCCCTAGGACTGACTCTGAGAGAAACCTGGGGGTTGGGCTTTGAGGCCAAATAGTAGCGAGTGTCCCCGATGGACTGAGGAAGTATTTAGATGAATTCTCCATAAAGGGAAACACCTGAGCACCCATTCATCTGCGTGGAGTGGGGCTTCAAATCTCCCCACCACACAAGGTTGGGTTCCAGTATCCTGAGGGTGGGGTAGTTCCTCCAACTGACATCAGCGTCTTGGTTTGAATAGAATCCCTTTGCTTGTCTTCCCTGATGGTTTGCCAAGGCCAGTGTGTGGTTGAAAGTGGGATTTGGGATCTAAAACTAAGTATTAGCGTGTGCCTCTCCATGGGTAGTGGAGATGTTTAAACTACAACCCACAACTTGGGAATTACTGTGACCCCTGGAAAATGCGTGTGCTATGTTTCCCCACGTCCAGCACACACAGGAAGAAGTGTTCTGGGGTTCTGAGTGTGGGGAGGTTCCTCCAACAGACAGCAGCACCTGGGTTGTAATAGAATCCCTTAGCTTGACTTCCCTAAGTGTTTTCCTAGGCCTAGCAGTAAGCGATGGTGGGGGATGGGCTCTAAAGCCAAGTATTAGCGAGTGCATCTCTGTGGGTAGTGGAGGGTTTTAAACTACTTCCCCAACCTTGGAACACCTGTGCCCCATAAAGATGCGTGGAATCTGTTTCCCCACCTCCAGCACACACACGGAGACGTGATCAGGTATCCTGATTGTGGGGAGGCTCCTCCAAATGACAGCAGCGCCTGGGTTCTAAAAGAATCCCTTAGCTTGTCTTCCCTGATGGCATGCCTAGGCTGGAGAGTGGGGGAAAGTGGGGGTTGGGCTCTAAACCAAGTATAAGCGAGAGCCTATCCATGGGATGTGGGTTTTTAAATTACAACCCACAACCAAGGAATAAATATGCCCCCTGAAAAATGCTTTGACTGTTTCCCTATATCCAGCACACACACGAAGATGTGTTCTGGTATTCTGAGTGTGGGGAAGTTCCTCAAACTGTCAGCAGCACCTGGATTCCATTAGTATCCCTTAGCGTCTGTTCCCTGAGTGTTCTCTTAGACCAGGCCATGAGGGAAAGCTGGCAGTTGGGCTTGGAGGACACGTAGCAGTGAGTGCCCCCTGATCCATTGAGGAAGTACTTAGAGGACTTCTCCCTAAACGGAACACCTTTTCCTGCATTCATCTGGGTGCAGTGGGGCTGCACATCTCTCCCACACCTAAGAATGTGTTCTGGAATTCTGAGTGCAGGGAAGTTCCTCCAACTGACAGCAGCGCCTGGGTTCTAATTGAATCCCTTTGCTTGTCTTCCCTGATGGAAAGCCTAGGCGGGAGTGCGGGGGAAAGTGTGGTTTGGGCTCCAAAACCAAGTATTTGCGATGACCCCTCTATGGTTTGTGGAGGTGTTTATACTACATCCCTAACCTGGGAACACCTGTGCCCCCATAAAGATCCGTGGAGTCTGTTTCCACACCTCCAGCACACACACGAACACTTGCACAGTTATCCTGAGAGTGGGCAGCCTCCTCCAACTGAGAGCAGGGCCTTGGTTCTTATAAAATCGCTTAACTTGTCTACCCTGTTTGGTTGCCTGATACGGAGTGCTGGAGAAAGGGTGGGTTGGGCTCTAAATCCAAGTATTAGCGAGTGCTTCTCCATGGGATTTGGAGGTTATTAACCAAAAGCCCACAACATGGGAATACCTGTGCTCCTTGAAAAAAGCGTGGACTCTGTATCCCCACCACCAGAACACACATGAAGAAGTTTTCTGCTATCCTGAGTGTGGGCTGGCAATTTCAGGTGACAGAAGCGGCTGGGTTCTAATAGAATCCCTTAGCTTGTAATCCCTGAGTGTTTCCCTAGGACTGACTCTGAGAGAAACCTGGGGGTTGGGCTTTGAGGCCAAATAGTAGCGAGTGTCCCCGATGGACTGAGGAAGTATTTAGATGAATTCTCCATAAAGGGAAACACCTGAGCACCCATTCATCTGCGTGGAGTGGGGCTTCAAATCTCCCCACCACACAAGGTTGGGTTCCAGTATCCTGAGGGTGGGGTAGTTCCTCCAACTGACATCAGCGTCTTGGTTTGAATAGAATCCCTTTGCTTGTCTTCCCTGATGGTTTGCCAAGGCCAGTGTGTGGTTGAAAGTGGGATTTGGGATCTAAAACTAAGTATTAGCGTGTGCCTCTCCATGGGTAGTGGAGATGTTTAAACTACAACCCACAACTTGGGAATTACTGTGACCCCTGGAAAATGCGTGTGCTATGTTTCCCCACGTCCAGCACACACAGGAAGAAGTGTTCTGGGGTTCTGAGTGTGGGGAGGTTCCTCCAACAGACAGCAGCACCTGGGTTGTAATAGAATCCCTTAGCTTGACTTCCCTAAGTGTTTTCCTAGGCCTAGCAGTAAGCGATGGTGGGGGATGGGCTCTAAAGCCAAGTATTAGCGAGTGCATCTCTGTGGGTAGTGGAGGGTTTTAAACTACTTCCCCAACCTTGGAACACCTGTGCCCCATAAAGATGCGTGGAATCTGTTTCCCCACCTCCAGCACACACACGGAGACGTGATCAGGTATCCTGATTGTGGGGAGGCTCCTCCAAATGACAGCAGCGCCTGGGTTCTAAAAGAATCCCTTAGCTTGTCTTCCCTGATGGCATGCCTAGGCTGGAGAGTGGGGGAAAGTGGGGGTTGGGCTCTAAACCAAGTATAAGCGAGAGCCTATCCATGGGATGTGGGTTTTTAAATTACAACCCACAACCAAGGAATAAATATGCCCCCTGAAAAATGCTTTGACTGTTTCCCTATATCCAGCACACACACGAAGATGTGTTCTGGTATTCTGAGTGTGGGGAAGTTCCTCAAACTGTCAGCAGCACCTGGATTCCATTAGTATCCCTTAGCGTCTGTTCCCTGAGTGTTCTCTTAGACCAGGCCATGAGGGAAAGCTGGCAGTTGGGCTTGGAGGACACGTAGCAGTGAGTGCCCCCTGATCCATTGAGGAAGTACTTAGAGGACTTCTCCCTAAACGGAACACCTTTTCCTCCATTCATCTGGGTGCAGTGGGGCTGCACATCTCTCCCACACCTAAGTATGTGTTCTGGAATTCTGAGTGCAGGGAAGTTCCTCCAACTGACAGCAGCGCCTGGGTTCTAATTGAATCCCTTTGCTTGTCTTCCCTGATGGAAAGCCTAGGCGGGAGTGCGGGGGAAAGTGTGGTTTGGGCTCCAAAACCAAGTATTTGCGATGACCCCTCTATGGTTTGTGGAGGTGTTTATACTACATCCCTAACCTGGGAACACCTGTGCCCCCATAAAGATCCGTGGAGTCTGTTTCCACACCTCCAGCACACACACGAACACTTGCACAGTTATCCTGAGAGTGGGCAGCCTCCTCCAACTGAGAGCAGGGCCTTGGTTCTTATAAAATCGCTTAACTTGTCTACCC
Organism: Vicugna pacos; assembly: GCF_048564905.1. NCBI lineage: Eukaryota > Metazoa > Chordata > Mammalia > Artiodactyla > Camelidae > Vicugna > Vicugna pacos. The sequence continues at coordinate 23,975,214 of NW_027328740.1, forward strand.
TGTTTGGTTGCCTGATACGGAGTGCTGGGGAAAGGGTGGGTTGGGCTCTAAATCCAAGTATTAGCGAGTGCTTCTCCATGGGATTTGGAGGTTATTAACCAAAAGCCCACAACATGGGAATACCTGTGCTCCTTGAAAAAAGCGTGGACTCTGTATCCCCACCACCAGAACACACATGAAGAAGTTTTCTGCTATCCTGAGTGTGGGCTGGCAATTTCAGGTGACAGAAGTGGCTGGGTTCTAATAGAATCCCTTAGCTTGTAATCCCTGAGTGTTTCCCTAGGACTGACTCTGAGAGAAACCTGGGGGTTGGGCTTTGAGGCCAAATAGTAGCGAGTGTCCCCGATGGACTGAGGAAGTATTTAGATGAATTCTCCATAAAGGGAAACACCTGAGCACCCATTCATCTGCGTGGAGTGGGGCTTCAAATCTCCCCACCACACAAGGTTGGGTTCCAGTATCCTGAGGGTGGGGTAGTTCCTCCAACTGACATCAGCGTCTTGGTTTGAATAGAATCCCTTTGCTTGTCTTCCCTGATGGTTTGCCTAGGCCAGTGTGTGGTTGAAAGTGGGATTTGGGATCTAAAACTAAGTATTAGCGTGTGCCTCTCCATGGGTAGTGGAGATGTTTAAACTACAACCCACAACTTGGGAATTACTGTGACCCCTGGTAAATGCGTGTGCTATGTTTCCCCACGTCCAGCACACACAGGAAGAAGTGTTCTGGGGTTCTGAGTGTGGGGAGGTTCCTCCAACAGACAGCAGCACCTGGGTTGTAATAGAATCCCTTAGCTTGACTTCCCTAAGTGTTTTCCTAGGCCTAGCAGTAAGCGATGGTGGGGGATGGGCTCTAAAGCCAAGTATTAGCGAGTGCATCTCTGTGGGTAGTGGAGGGTTTTAAACTACTTCCCCAACCTTGGAACACCTGTGCCCCATAAAGATGCGTGGAATCTGTTTCCCCACCTCCAGCACACACACGGAGACGTGCTCAGGTATCCTGATTGTGGGGAGGCTCCTCCAAATGACAGCAGCGCCTGGGTTCTAAAAGAATCCCTTAGCTTGTCTTCCCTGATGGCATGCCTAGGCTGGAGAGTGGGGGAAAGTGGGGGTTGGGCTCTAAACCAAGTATAAGCGAGAGCCTGTCGATGGGATGTGGGTTTTTAACCTACAACCCACAACCATGGAATAAATGTGCCCCCTGAAAGATGCTTTGACTGTTTCCCTACATCCAGCACACACAGGAAGATGTGTTCTTCTATTCTGAGTGTGGGGAAGTTCCTCAAACTGACAGCAGCACCTGGATTCTATTAGTATCCCTTAGCTTCTGTTCCCTGAGTGTTCTTTTAGGCCAGGCCATGAGGGAAAGCTGGGGGTTGGGCTTGGATTCCACGTAGCAGTTAGTGCCCCCTTATCCATTGAGGAAGTACTTAGAGGACTTCTCCCTAAAGGGAACAACTTTTCCTGCATTCATCTGGGTGCAGTGGGGCTGCACATCTCTCCCACACCTAAGAATGTGTTCTGGAATTCTGAGTGCAGGGAAGTTCCTCCAACTGACAGCAGCGCCTGGGTTCTAATTGAATCCCTTTGCTTGTCTTCCCTGATGGAAAGCCTAGGCGGGAGTGTGGGGGAAAGTGTGGTTTGGGCTCCAAAACCAAGTATTTGCCATGACCTCTCTATGGTTTGTGGAGGTGTTTAAACTACATCCCTAACCTGGGAACACCTGTGCCCCCATAAAGATCCGTGGAGTCTGTTTCCACACCTCCAGCACACACACGAACACTTGCACAGTTATCCTGAGAGTGGGCAGCCTCCTCCAACTGAGAGCAGGGCCTTGGTTCTTATAAAATCGCTTAACTTGTCTACCCTGTTTGGTTGCCTGATACGGAGTGCTGGGGAAAGGGTGGGTTGGGCTCTAAATCCAAGTATTAGCGAGTGCTTCTCCATGGGATTTGGAGGTTATTAACCAAAAGCCCACAACATGGGAATACCTGTGCTCCTTGAAAAAAGCGTGGACTCTGTATCCCCACCACCAGAACACACATGAAGAAGTTTTCTGCTATCCTGAGTGTGGGCTGGCAATCTCAGGTGACAGAAGTGGCTGGGTTCTAATAGAATCCCTTAGCTTGTAATCCCTGAGTGTTTCCCTAGGACTGACTCTGAGAGAAACCTGGGGGTTGGGCTTTGAGGCCAAATAGTAGCGAGTGTCCCCGATGGACTGAGGAAGTATTTAGATGAATTCTCCATAAAGGGAAACACCTGAGCACCCATTCATCTGCGTGGAGTGGGGCTTCAAATCTCCCCACCACACAAGGTTGGGTTCCAGTATCCTGAGGGTGGGGTAGTTCCTCCAACTGACATAAGCGTCTTGGTTTGAATAGAATCCCTTTGCTTGTCTTCCCTGATGGTTTGCCTAGGCCAGTGTGTGGTTGAAAGTGGGATTTGGGATCTAAAACTAAGTATTAGCGTGTGCCTCTCCATGGGTAGTGGAGATGTTTAAACTACAACCCACAACTTGGGAATTACTGTGACCCCTGAAAAATGCGTGTGCTATGTTTCCCCACGTCCAGCACACACAGGAAGAAGTGTTCTGGGGTTCTGAGTGTGGGGAGGTTCCTCCAACAGACAGCAGCACCTGGGTTGTAATAGAATCCCTTAGCTTGACTTCCCTAAGTGTTTTCCTAGGCCTAGCAGTAAGCGATGGTGGGGGATGGGCTCTAAAGCCAAGTATTAGCGAGTGCATCTCTGTGGGTAGTGGAGGGTTTTAAACTACTTCCCCAACCTTGGAACACCTGTGCCCCATAAAGATGCGTGGAATCTGTTTCCCCACCTCCAGCACACACACGGAGACGTGATCAGGTATCCTGATTGTGGGGAGGCTCCTCCAAATGACAGCAGCGCCTGGGTTCTAAAAGAATCCCTTAGCTTGTCTTCCCTGATGGCATGCCTAGGCTGGAGAGTGGGGGAAAGTGGGGGTTGGGCTCTAAACCAAGTATAAGCGAGAGCCTATCCATGGGATGTGGGTTTTTAAATTACAACCCACAACCAAGGAATAAATATGCCCCCTGAAAAATGCTTTGACTGTTTCCCTATATCCAGCACACACACGAAGATGTGTTCTGGTATTCTGAGTGTGGGGAAGTTCCTCAAACTGTCAGCAGCACCTGGATTCCATTAGTATCCCTTAGCGTCTGTTCCCTGAGTGTTCTCTTAGACCAGGCCATGAGGGAAAGCTGGCAGTTGGGCTTGGAGGACACGTAGCAGTGAGTGCACCCTGATCCATTGAGGAAGTACTTAGAGGACTTCTCCCTAAACGGAAAACCTTTTCCTCCATTCATCTGGGTGCAGTGGGGCTGCACATCTCTCCCACACCTAAGTATGTGTTCTGGAATTCTGAGTGCAGGGAAGTTCCTCCAACTGACAGCAGCGCCTGGGTTCTAATTGAATCCCTTTGCTTGTCTTCCCTGATGGAAAGCCTAGGCGGGAGTGCGGGGGAAAGTGTGGTTTGGGCTCCAAAACCAAGTATTTGCCATGACCTCTCTATGGTTTGTGGAGGTGTTTAAACTACATCCCTAACCTGGGAACACCTGTGCCCCCATAAAGATCCGTGGAGTCTGTTTCCACACCTCCAGCACACACACGAACACTTGCACAGTTATCCTGAGAGTGGGCAGCCTCCTCCAACTGAGAGCAGGGCCTTGGTTCTTATAAAATCGCTTAACTTGTCTACCCTGTTTGGTTGCCTGATACGGAGTGCTGGGGAAAGGGTGGGTTGGGCTCTAAATCCAAGTATTAGCGAGTGCTTCTCCATGGGATTTGGAGGTTATTAACCAAAAGCCCACAACATGGGAATACCTGTGCTCCTTGAAAAAAGCGTGGACTCTGTATCCCCACCACCAGAACACACATGAAGAAGTTTTCTGCTATCCTGAGTGTGGGCTGGCAATCTCAGGTGACAGAAGTGGCTGGGTTCTAATAGAATCCCTTAGCTTGTAATCCCTGAGTGTTTCCCTAGGACTGACTCTGAGAGAAACCTGGGGGTTGGGCTTTGAGGCCAAATAGTAGCGAGTGTCCCCGATGGACTGAGGAAGTATTTAGATGAATTCTCCATAAAGGGAAACACCTGAGCACCCATTCATCTGCGTGGAGTGGGGCTTCAAATCTCCCCACCACACAAGGTTGGGTTCCAGTATCCTGAGGGTGGGGTAGTTCCTCCAACTGACATAAGCGTCTTGGTTTGAATAGAATCCCTTTGCTTGTCTTCCCTGATGGTTTGCCTAGGCCAGTGTGTGGTTGAAAGTGGGATTTGGGATCTAAAACTAAGTATTAGCGTGTGCCTCTCCATGGGTAGTGGAGATGTTTAAACTACAACCCACAACTTGGGAATTACTGTGACCCCTGGAAAATGCGTGTGCTATGTTTCCCCACGTCCAGCACACACAGGAAGAAGTGTTCTGGGGTTCTGAGTGTGGGGAGGTTCCTCCAACAGACAGCAGCACCTGGGTTGTAATAGAATCCCTTAGCTTGACTTCCCTAAGTGTTTTCCTAGGCCTAGCAGTAAGCGATGGTGGGGGATGGGCTCTAAAGCCAAGTATTAGCGAGTGCATCTCTGTGGGTAGTGGAGGGTTTTAAACTACTTCCCCAACCTTGGAACACCTGTGCCCCATAAAGATGCGTGGAATCTGTTTCCCCACCTCCAGCACACACACGGAGACGTGATCAGGTATCCTGATTGTGGGGAGGCTCCTCCAAATGACAGCAGCGCCTGGGTTCTAAAAGAATCCCTTAGCTTGTCTTCCCTGATGGCATGCCTAGGCTGGAGAGTGGGGGAAAGTGGGGGTTGGGCTCTAAACCAAGTATAAGCGAGAGCCTATCCATGGGATGTGGGTTTTTAAATTACAACCCACAACCAAGGAATAAATATGCCCCCTGAAAAATGCTTTGACTGTTTCCCTATATCCAGCACACACACGAAGATGTGTTCTGGTATTCTGAGTGTGGGGAAGTTCCTCAAACTGTCAGCAGCACCTGGATTCCATTAGTATCCCTTAGCGTCTGTTCCCTGAGTGTTCTCTTAGACCAGGCCATGAGGGAAAGCTGGCAGTTGGGCTTGGAGGACACGTAGCAGTGAGTGCCCCCTGATCCATTGAGGAAGTACTTAGAGGACTTCTCCCTAAACGGAACACCTTTTCCTCCATTCATCTGGGTGCAGTGGGGCTGCACATCTCTCCCACACCTAAGTATGTGTTCTGGAATTCTGAGTGCAGGGAAGTTCCTCCAACTGACAGCAGCGCCTGGGTTCTGATTGAATCCCTTTGCTTGTCTTCCCTGATGGAAAGCCTAGGCGGGAGTGCGGGGGAAAGTGTGGTTTGGGCTCCAAAACCAAGTATTTGCGATGACCCCTCTATGGTTTGTGGAGGTGTTTATACTACATCCCTAACCTGGGAACACCTGTGCCCCCATAAAGATCCGTGGAGTCTGTTTCCACACCTCCAGCACACACACGAACACTTGCACAGTTATCCTGAGAGTGGGCAGCCTCCTCCAACTGAGAGCAGGGCCTTGGTTCTTATAAAATCGCTTAACTTGTCTACCCTGTTTGGTTGCCTGATACGGAGTGCTGGAGAAAGGTTGGGTTGGGCTCTAAATGCAAGTATTAGCGAGTGCTTCTCCATGGGATTTGGAGGTTATTAACCAAAATCCCACAACATGGGAATACCTGTGCTCCTTGAAAAAAGCGTGGACTCTGTATCCCCACCACCAGAACACACATGAAGAAGTTTTCTGCTATCCTGAGTGTGGGCTGGCAATTTCAGGTGACAGAAGCGGCTGGGTTCTAATAGAATCCCTTAGCTTGTAATCCCTGAGTGTTTCCCTAGGACTGACTCTGAGAGAAACCTGGGGGTTGGGCTTTGAGGCCAAATAGTAGCGAGTGTCCCCGATGGACTGAGGAAGTATTTAGATGAATTCTCCATAAAGGGAAACACCTGAGCACCCATTCATCTGCGTGGAGTGGGGCTTCAAATCTCCCCACCACACAAGGTTGGGTTCCAGTATCCTGAGGGTGGGGTAGTTCCTCCAACTGACATCAGCGTCTTGGTTTGAATAGAATCCCTTTGCTTGTCTTCCCTGATGGTTTGCCAAGGCCAGTGTGTGGTTGAAAGTGGGATTTGGGATCTAAAACTAAGTATTAGCGTGTGCCTCTCCATGGGTAGTGGAGATGTTTAAACTACAACCCACAACTTGGGAATTACTGTGACCCCTGAAAAATGCGTGTGCTATGTTTCTCCACGTCCAGCACACACAGGAAGAAGTGTTCTGGGGTTCTGAGTGTGGGGAGGTTCCTCCAACAGACAGCAGCACCTGGGTTGTAATAGAATCCCTTAGCTTGACTTCCCTCAGTGTTTTCCAAGCCCTAGCAGTAAGCGATGGTGGGGGATGGGCTCTAAAGCCAAGTATTAGCGAGTGCATCTCTGTGGGTAGTGGAGGGTTTTAAACTACTTCCCCAACCTTGGAACACCTGTGCCCCATAAAGATGCGTGGAATCTGTTTCCCCACCTCCAGCACACACACGGAGACGTGCTCAGGTATCCTGATTGTGGGGAGGCTCCTCCAAATGACAGCAGCGCCTGGGTTCTAAAAGAATCCCTTAGCTTGTCTTCCCTGATGGCATGCCTAGGCTGGAGAGTGGGGGAAAGTGGGGGTTGGGCTCTAAACCAAGTATAAGCGAGAGCCTGTCCATGGGATGTGGGTTTTTAACCTACAACCCACAACCATGGAATAAATGTGCCCCCTGAAAGATGCTTTGACTGTTTCCCTACATCCAGCACACACAGGAAGATGTGTTCTTCTATTCTGAGTGTGGGGAAGTTCCTCAAACTGACAGCAGCACCTGGATTCTATTAATATCCCATAGCTTCTGTTCCCTGAGTGTTCTTTTAGGCCAGGCCATGAGGGAAAGCTGGGGGTTGGGCTTGGAGGCCACGTAGCAGTGAGTGCCCCCTGATCCATTGAGGAAGTACTTAGAGGACTTCTCCCTAAAGGGAACACCTTTTCCTGCATTCATCTGGGTGCAGTGGGGCTGCACATCTCTCCCACACCTAAGAATGTGTTCTGGAATTCTGAGTGCAGGGAAGTTCCTCCAACTGACAGCAGCGCCTGGGTTCTAATTGAATCCCTTTGCTTGTCTTCCCTGATGGAAAGCCTAGGCGGGAGTGCGGGGGAAAGTGTGGTTTGGGCTCCAAAACCAAGTATTTGCGATGACCTCTCTATGGTTTGTGGAGGTGTTTAAACTACATCCCTAACCTGGGAACACCTGTGCCCCCATAAAGATCCGTGGAGTCTGTTTCCACACCTCCAGCACACACACGAACACTTGCACAGTTATCCTGAGAGTGGGCAGCCTCCTCCAACTGAGAGCAGGGCCTTGGTTCTTATAAAATCGCTTAACTTGTCTACCCTGTTTGGTTGCCTGATACGGAGTGCTGGGGAAAGGGTGGGTTGGGCTCTAAATGCAAGTATTAGGGAGTGCTTCTCCATGGGATTTGGAGGTTATTAACCAAAAGCCCACAACATGGGAATACCTGTGCTCCTTGAAAAAAGCGTGGACTCTGTATCCCCACCACCAGAACACACATGAAGAAGTTTTCTGCTATCCTGAGTGTGGGCTGGCAATCTCAGGTGACAGAAGTGGCTGGGTTCTAATAGAATCCCTTAGCTTGTAATCCCTGAGTGTTTCCCTAGGACTGACTCTGAGAGAAACCTGGGGGTTGGGCTTTGAGGCCAAATAGTAGCGAGTGTCCCCGATGGACTGAGGAAGTATTTAGATGAATTCTCCATAAAGGGAAACACCTGAGCACCCATTCATCTGCGTGGAGTGGGGCTTCAAATCTCCCCACCACACAAGGTTGGGTTCCAGTATCCTGAGGGTGGGGTAGTTCCTCCAACTGACATCAGCGTCTTGATTTGAATAGAATCCCTTTGCTTGTCTTCCCTGATGGTTTGCCTAGGCCAGTGTGTGGTTGAAAGTGGGATTTGGGATCTAAAACTGAGTATTAGCGTGTGCCTCTCCATGGGTAGTGGAGATGTTTAAACTACAACCCACAACTTGGGAATTACTGTGACCCCTGGAAAATGCGTGTGCTATGTTTCCCCACGTCCAGCACACACAGGAAGAAGTGTTCTGGGGTTCTGAGAGTGGGGAGGTTCCTCCAACAGACAGCAGCACCTGGGTTGTAATAGAATCCCTTAGCTTGACTTCCCTAAGTGTTTTCCTAGGCCTAGCAGTAAGCGATGGTGGGGGATGGGCTCTAAAGCCAAGTATTAGCGAGTGCATCTCTGTGGGTAGTGGAGGGTTTTAAACTACTTCCCCAACCTTGGAACACCTGTGCCCCATAAAGATTCATAGAATCTGTTTCCCCACCTCCAGCACAAACACGGAGACGTGCTCAGGTATCCTGATTGTGGGGAGGCTCCTCCAAATGACAGCAGCGCCTGGGTTCTAAAAGAATCCCTTAGCTTGTCTTCCCTGATGGCATGCCTAGGCTGGAGAGTGGGGGAAAGTGGGGGTTGGGCTCTTAACCAAGTATAAGCGAGAGCCTATCCATGGGATGTGGGTTTTTAACCTACAACCCACAACCATGGAATAAATGTGCCCCCTGAAAGATGCTTTGACTGTTTCCCTACATCCAGCACACACACGAAGATGTGTTCTTGTATTCTGAGTGTGGAGAATTTCCTCAAACTGACAGCAGCACCTGGATTCTATTAGTATCACTTAGCTTCTGTTCCATGAGTGTTCTTTTAGGCAAGGCCATGAGGGAAAGCTGGAGGTTGGGCTTGGAGGCCACGTAGCATGAGTGTCCCCTGATCCATTGAGGAAGTACTTTGAGGACTTCTCCCTAAAGGGAACACCTTTTCCTGCATTCATCTGGGTGCAGTGGGGATGCACATCTCTCCCACACCTAAGAATGTTTTCTGGAATTCTGACTGCAGGGAAGTTCCTCCAACTGACAGCAGCGCCTGGGTTCTAATTGAATCCCTTTGCTTGTCTTCCCTGATGGAAAGCCTAGGCGGGAGTGCGGGGGAAAGTGTGGTTTGGGCTCCAAAACCAGGTATTTGCGATGACCTCTCTATGGTTTGTGGAGGTGTTTAAACTACATCCCTAACCTGGGAACACCTGTGCCCCCATAAATATCCGTGGAGTCTGTTTCCACACCTCCAGCACACACACGAACACTTGCACAGTTATCCTGAGAGTGGGCAGCCTCCTCCAACTGTGAGCAGGGCCTTGGTTGTTATAAAATCGCTTAACTTGTCTACCCTGTTTGGTTGCCTGATACGGAGTCCTGGGGAAAGGGTGGGTTGGGCTCTAAATCCAAGTATTAGCGAGTGCTTCTCCATGGGATTTGGAGGTTATTAACCAAAAGCCCACAACATGGGAATACCTGTGCTCCTTGAAAAAAGCGTGGACTCTGTATCCCCACCACCAGAACACACATGAAGAAGTTTTCTGCTATCCTGAGTGTGGGCTGGCAATTTCAGGTGACAGAAGTGGCTGGGTTCTAATAGAATCCCTTAGCTTGTAATCCCTGAGTGTTTCCCTAGGACTGACTCTGAGAGAAAACTGGGGGTTGGGCTTTGAGGCCAAATAGTAGCGAGTGTCCCCGATGGACTGAGGAAGTATTTAGATGAATTCTCCATAAAGGGAAACACCTGAGCACCCATTCATCTGCGTGGAGTGGGGCTTCAAATCTCCCCACCACACAAGGTTGGGTTCCAGTATCCTGAGGGTGGGGTAGTTCCTCCAACTGACATCAGCGTCTTGGTTTGAATAGAATCCCTTTGCTTGTCTTCCCTGATGGTTTGCCTAGGCCAGTGTGTGGTTGAAAGTGGGATTTGGGATCTAAAACTAAGTATTAGCGTGTGCCTCTCCATGGGTAGTGGAGATGTTTAAACTACAACCCACAACTTGGGAATTACTGTGACCCCTGAAAAATGCGTGTGCTATGTTTCCCCACGTTCAGCACACACAGGAAGAAGTGTTCTGGGGTTCTGAGTGTGGGGAGGTTCCTCCAACAGACAGCAGCACCTGGGTTGTAATAGAATCCCTTAGCTTGACTTCCCTAAGTGTTTTCCTAGGCCTAGCAGTAAGCGATGGTGGGGGATGGGCTCTAAAGCCAAGTATTAGCGAGTGCATCTCTGTGGGTAGTGGAGGGTTTTAAACTACTTCCCCAACCTTGGAACACCTGTGCCCCATAAAGATGCGTGGAATCTGTTTCCCCACCTCCAGCACACACACGGAGACGTCCTCAGGTATCCTGATTGTGGGGAGGCTCCTCCAAATGACAGCAGCGCCTGGGTTCTAAAAGAATCCCTTAGCTTGTCTTCCCTGATGGCATGCCTAGGCTGGAGAGTGGGGGAAAGTGGGGGTTGGGCTCTAAACCAAGTATAAGCGAGAGCCTATCCATGGGATGTGGGTTTTTAACCTACAACCCACAACCATGGAATAAATGTGCCCCCTGAAAGATGCTTTGACTGTTTCCCTACATCCAGCACACACACGAAGATGTGTTCTTGTATTCTGAGTGTGGGGAAGTTCCTCAAACTGACAGCAGCACCTGGATTCTATTAGTATCCCTCAGCTTCTGTTCCCTGAGTGTTCTTTTAGGCCAGGCCATGAGGGAAAGCTGGGGGTTGGGCTTGGAGGCCACGTAGCAGTGAGTGCCCCCTGATCCATTGAGGAAGTACTTAGAGGACTTCTCCCTAAAGGGAACACCTTTTCCTGCATTCATCTGGGTGCAGTGGGGCTGCACATCTCTCCCACACCTAAGAATGTGTTCTGGAATTCTGAGTGCAGGGAAGTTCCTCCAACTGACAGCAGCGCCTGGGTTCTAATTGAATCCCTTTGCTTGTCTTCCCTGATGGAAAGCCTAGGCGGGAGTGCGGGGGAAAGTGTGGTTTGGGCTCCAAAACCAAGTATTTGCGATGACCTCTCTATGGTTTGTGGAGGTGTTTAAACTACATCCCTAACCTGGGAACACCTGTGCCCCCATAAAGATCCGTGGAGTCTGTTTCCACACCTCCAGCACACACACGAACACTTGCACAGTTATCCTGAGAGTGGGCAGCCTCCTCCAACTGAGAGCAGGGCCTTGGTTCTTATAAAATCGCTTAACTTGTCTACCCTGTTTGGTTGCCTGATACGGAGTGCTGGGGAAAGGGTGGGTTGGGCTCTAAATCCAAGTATTAGCGAGTGCTTCTCCATGGGATTTGGAGGTTATTAACCAAAAGCCCACAACATGGGAATACCTGTGCTCCTTGAAAAAAGCGTGGACTCTGTATCCCCACCACCAGAACACACATGAAGAATTTTTCTGCTATCCTGAGTGTGGGCTGGCAATTTCAGGTGACAGAAGCGGCTGGGTTCTAATAGAATCCCTTAGCTTGTAATCCCTGAGTGTTTCCCTAGGACTGACTCTGAGAGAAACCTGGGGGTTGGGCTTTGAGGCCAAATAGTAGCGAGTGTCCCCGATGGACTGAGGAAGTATTTAGATGAATTCTCCATAAAGGGAAACACCTGAGCACCCATTCATCTGCGTGGAGTGGAGCTTCAAATCTCCCCACCACACAAGGTTGGGTTCCAGTATCCTGAGGGTGGGGTAGTTCCTCCAACTGACATCAGCGTCTTGGTTTGAATAGAATCCCTTTGCTTGTCTTCCCTGATGGTTTGCCTAGGCCAGTGTGTGGTTGAAAGTGGGATTTGGGATCTAAAACTAAGTATTAGCGTGTGCCTCTCCATGGGTAGTGGAGATGTTTAAACTACAACCCACAACTTGGGAATTACTGTGACCCCTGAAAAATGCGTGTGCTATGTTTCCCCACGTCCAGCACACACAGGAAGAAGTGTTCTGGGGTTCTGAGTGTGGGGAGGTTCCTCCAACAGACAGCAGCACCTGGGTTGTAATAGAATCCCTTAGCTTGACTTCCCTAAGTGTTTTCCTAGGCCTAGCAGTAAGCGATGGTGGGGGATGGGCTCTAAAGCCAAGTATTAGCGAGTGCATCTCTGTGGGTAGTGGAGGGTTTTAAACTACTTCCCCAACCTTGGAACACCTGTGCCCCATAAAGATGCGTGGAATCTGTTTCCCCACCTCCAGCACACACACGGAGACGTGCTCAGGTATCCTGATTGTGGGGAGGCTCCTCCAAATGACAGCAGCGCCTGGGTTCTAAAAGAATCCCTTAGCTTGTCTTCCCTGATGGCATGCCTAGGCTGGAGAGTGGGGGAAAGTGGGGGTTGGGCTCTAAACCAAGTATAAGCGAGAGCCTATCCATGGGATGTGGGTTTTTAACCTACAACCCACAACCATGGAATAAATGTGCCCCCTGAAAGATGCTTTGACTGTTTCCCTACATCCAGCACACACACGAAGATGTGTTCTTGTATTCTGAGTGTGGGGAAGTTCCTCAAACTGACAGCAGCACCTGGATTCTATTAGTATCCCTTAGCTTCTGTTCCCTGAGTGTTCTTTTAGGCCAGGCCATGAGGGAAAGCTGGGGGTTGGGCTTGGAGGCCACGTAGCAGTGAGTGCCCCCTGATCCATTGAGGAAGTACTTAGAGGACTTCTCCCTAAAGGGAACACCTTTTCCTGCATTCATCTGGGTGCAGTGGGGCTGCACATCTCTCCCACACCTAAGAATGTGTTCTGGAATTCTGAGTGCAGGGAAGTTCCTCCAACTGACAGCAGCGCCTGGGTTCTAATTGAATCCCTTTGCTTGTCTTCCCTGATGGAAAGCCTAGGCGGGAGTGCGGGGGAAAGTGTGGTTTGGGCTCCAAAACCAAGTATTTGCGATGACCCCTCTATGGTTTGTGGAGGTGTTTATACTACATCCCTAACCTGGGAACACCTGTGCCCCCATAAAGATCCGTGGAGTCTGTTTCCACACCTCCAGCACACACACGAACACTTGCACAGTTATCCTGAGAGTGGGCAGCCTCCTCCAACTGAGAGCAGGGCCTTGGTTCTTATAAAATCGCTTAACTTGTCTACCCTGTTTGGTTGCCTGATACGGAGTGCTGGAGAAAGGGTGGGTTGGGCTCTAAATGCAAGTATTAGCGAGTGCTTCTCCATGGGATTTGGAGGTTATTAACCAAAAGCCCACAACATGGGAATACCTGTGCTCCTTGAAAAAAGCGTGGACTCTGTATCCCCACCACCAGAACACACATGAAGAAGTTTTCTGCTATCCTGAGTGTGGGCTGGCAATTTCAGGTGACAGAAGCGGCTGGGTTCTAATAGAATCCCTTAGCTTGTAATCCCTGAGTGTTTCCCTAGGACTGACTCTGAGAGAAACCTGGGGGTTGGGCTTTGAGGCCAAATAGTAGCGAGTGTCCCCGATGGACTGAGGAAGTATTTAGATGAATTCTCCATAAAGGGAAACACCTGAGCACCCATTCATCTGCGTGGAGTGGGGCTTCAAATCTCCCCACCACACAAGGTTGGGTTCCAGTATCCTGAGGGTGGGGTAGTTCCTCCAACTGACATCAGCGTCTTGGTTTGAATAGAATCCCTTTGCTTGTCTTCCCTGATGGTTTGCCTAGGCCAGTGTGTGGTTGAAAGTGGGATTTGGGATCTAAAACTAAGTATTAGCGTGTGCCTCTCCATGGGTAGTGGAGATGTTTAAACTACAACCCACAACTTGGGAATTACTGTGACCCCTGAAAAATGCGTGTGCTATGTTTCCCCACGTCCAGCACACACAGGAAGAAGTGTTCTGGGGTTCTGAGTGTGGGGAGGTTCCTCCAACAGACAGCAGCACCTGGGTTGTAATAGAATCCCTTAGCTTGACTTCCCTAAGTGTTTTCCTAGGCCTAGCAGTAAGCGATGGTGGGGGATGGGCTCTAAAGCCAAGTATTAGCGAGTGCATCTCTGTGGGTAGTGGAGGGTTTTAAACTACTTCCCCAACCTTGGAACACCTGTGCCCCATAAAGATGCGTGGAATCTGTTTCCCCACCTCCAGCACACACACGGAGACGTGCTCAGGTATCCTGATTGTGGGGAGGCTCCTCCAAATGACAGCAGCGCCTGGGTTCTAAAAGAATCCCTTAGCTTGTCTTCCCTGATGGCATGCCTAGGCTGGAGAGTGGGGGAAAGTGGGGGTTGGGCTCTAAACCAAGTATAAGCGAGAGCCTATCCATGGGATGTGGGTTTTTAACCTACAACCCACAACCATGGAATAAATGTGCCCCCTGAAAGATGCTTTGACTGTTTCCCTACATCCAGCACACACACGAAGATGTGTTCTTGTATTCTGAGTGTGGGGAAGTTCCTCAAACTGACAGCAGCACCTGGATTCTATTAGTATCCCTTAGCTTCTGTTCCCTGAGTGTTCTTTTAGGCCAGGCCATGAGGGAAAGCTGGGGGTTGGGCTTGGAGGCCACGTAGCAGTGAGTGCCCCCTGATCCATTGAGGAAGTACTTAGAGGACTTCTCCCTAAAGGGAACACCTTTTCCTGCATTCATCTGGGTGCAGTGGGGCTGCACATCTCTCCCACACCTAAGAATGTGTTCTGGAATTCTGAGTGCAGGGAAGTTCCTCCAACTGACAGCAGCGCCTGGGTTCTAATTGAATCCCTTTGCTTGTCTTCCCTGATGGAAAGCCTAGGCGGGAGTGCGGGGGAAAGTGTGGTTTGGGCTCCAAAACCAAGTATTTGCGATGACCTCTCTATGGTTTGTGGAGGTGTTTAAACTACATCCCTAACCTGGGAACACCTGTGCCCCCATAAAGATCCGTGGAGTCTGTTTCCACACCTCCAGCACACACACGAACACTTGCACAGTTATCCTGAGAGTGGGCAGCCTCCTCCAACTGAGAGCAGGGCCTTGGTTCTTATAAAATCGCTTAACTTGTCTACCCTGTTTGGTTGCCTGATACGGAGTGCTGGGGAAAGGGTGGGTTGGGCTCTAAATGCAAGTATTAGCGAGTGCTTCTCCATGGGATTTGGAGGTTATTAACCAAAAGCCCACAACATGGGAATACCTGTGCTCCTTGAAAAAAGCGTGGACTCTGTATCCCCACCACCAGAACACACATGAAGAAGTTTTCTGCTATCCTGAGTGTGGGCTGGCAATCTCAGGTGACAGAAGTGGCTGGGTTCTAATAGAATCCCTTAGCTTGTAATCCCTGAGTGTTTCCCTAGGACTGACTCTGAGAGAAACCTGGGGGTTGGGCTTTGAGGCCAAATAGTAGCGAGTGTCCCCGATGGACTGAGGAAGTATTTAGATGAATTCTCCATAAAGGGAAACACCTGAGCACCCATTCATCTGCGTGGAGTGGGGCTTCAAATCTCCCCACCACACAAGGTTGGGTTCCAGTATCCTGAGGGTGGGGTAGTTCCTCCAACTGACATCAGCGTCTTGGTTTGAATAGAATCCCTTTGCTTGTCTTCCCTGATGGTTTGCCTAGGCCAGTGTGTGGTTGAAAGTGGGATTTGGGATCTAAAACTGAGTATTAGCGTGTGCCTCTCCATGGGTAGTGGAGATGTTTAAACTACAACCCACAACTTGGGAATTACTGTGACCCCTGGAAAATGCGTGTGCTATGTTTCCCCACGTCCAGCACACACAGGAAGAAGTGTTCTGGGGTTCTGAGAGTGGGGAGGTTCCTCCAACAGACAGCAGCACCTGGGTTGTAATAGAATCCCTTAGCTTGACTTCCCTAAGTGTTTTACTAGGCCTAGCAGTAAGCGATGGTGGGGGATGGGCTCTAAAGCCATGTATTAGCGAGTGCATCTCTGTGGGTAGTGGAGGGTTTTAAACTACTTCCCCAACCTTGGAACACCTGTGCCCCATAAAGATTCATGGAATCTGTTTCCCCACCTCCAGCACAAACACGGAGACGTGCTCAGGTATCCTGATTGTGGGGAGGCTCCTCCAAATGACAGCAGCGCCTGGGTTCTAAAAGAATCCCTTAGCTTGTCTTCCCTGATGGCATGCCTAGGCTGGAGAGTGGGGGAAAGTGGGGGTTGGGCTCTAAACCAAGTATAAGCGAGAGCCTATCCATGGGATGTGGGTTTTTAACCTACAACCCACAACCATGGAATAAATGTGCCCCCTGAAAGATGCTTTGACTGTTTCCCTACATCCAGCACACACACGAAGATGTGTTCTGGTATTCTGAGTGTGGGGAAGTTCCTCAAACTGTCAGCAGCACCTGGATTCCATTAGTATCCCTTAGCGTCTGTTCCCTGAGTGTTCTCTTAGACCAGGCCATGAGGGAAAGCTGGCAGTTGGGCTTGGAGGACACGTAGCAGTGAGTGCCCCCTGATCCATTGAGGAAGTACTTAGAGGACTTCTCCCTAAACGGAACACCTTTTCCTCCATTCATCTGGGTGCAGTGGGGCTGCACATCGCTCCCAAACCTAAGTATGTGTTCTGGAATTCTGAGTGCAGGGAAGTTCCTCCAACTGACAGCAGCGCCTGGGTTCTAATTGAATCCCTTTGCTTGTGTTCCCTGATGGAAAGCCTAGGCGGGAGTGCGGGGGAAAGTGTGGTTTGGGCTCCAAAACCAAGTATTTGCGATGACCCCTCTATGGTTTGTGGAGGTGTTTATACTACATCCCTAACCTGGGAACACCTGTGCCCCCATAAAGATCCGTGGAGTCTGTTTCCACACCTCCAGCACACACACGAACACTTGCACAGTTATCCTGAGAGTGGGCAGCCTCCTCCAACTGAGAGCAGGGCCTTGGTTCTTATAAAATCGCTTAACTTGTCTACCCTGTTTGGTTGCCTGATACGGAGTGCTGGAGAAAGGGTGGGTTGGGCTCTAAATGCAAGTATTAGCGAGTGCTTCTCCATGGGATTTGGAGGTTATTAACCAAAAGCCCACAACATGGGAATACCTGTGCTCCTTGAAAAAAGCGTGGACTCTGTATCCCCACCACCAGAACACACATGAAGAAGTTTTCTGCTATCCTGAGTGTGGGCTGGCAATTTCAGGTGACAGAAGCGGCTGGGTTCTAATAGAATCCCTTAGCTTGTAATCCCTGAGTGTTTCCCTAGGACTGACTCTGAGAGAAACCTGGGGGTTGGGCTTTGAGGCCAAATAGTAGCGAGTGTCCCCAATGGACTGAGGAAGTATTTAGATGAATTCTCCATAAAGGGAAACACCTGAGCACCCATTCATCTGCGTGGAGTGGGGCTTCAAATCTCCCCACCACACAAGGTTGGGTTCCAGTATCCTGAGGGTGGGGTAGTTCCTCCAACTGACATCAGCGTCTTGGTTTGAATAGAATCCCTTTGCTTGTCTTCCCTGATGGTTTGCCAAGGCCAGTGTGTGGTTGAAAGTGGGATTTGGGATCTAAAACTAAGTATTAGCGTGTGCCTCTCCATGGGTAGTGGAGATGTTTAAACTACAACCCACAACTTGGGAATTACTGTGACCCCTGAAAAATGCGTGTGCTATGTTTCCCCACGTCCAGCACACACAGGAAGAAGTGTTCTGGGGTTCTGAGTGTGGGGAGGTTCCTCCAACAGACAGCAGCACCTGGGTTGTAATAGAATCCCTTAGCTTGACTTCCCTAAGTGTTTTCCTAGGCCTAGCAGTAAGCGATGGTGGGGGATGGGCTCTAAAGCCAAGTATTAGCGAGTGCATCTCTGTGGGTAGTGGAGGGTTTTAAACTACTTCCCCAACCTTGGAACACCTGTGCCCCATAAAGATGCGTGGAATCTGTTTCCCCACCTCCAGCACACACACGGAGACGTGCTCAGGTATCCTGATTGTGGGGAGGCTCCTCCAAATGACAGCAGCGCCTGGGTTCTAAAAGAATCCCTTAGCTTGTCTTCCCTGATGGCATGCCTAGGCTGGAGAGTGGGGGAAAGTGGGGGTTGGGCTCTAAACCAAGTATAAGCGAGAGCCTATCCATGGGATGTGGGTTTTTAACCTACAACCCACAACCATGGAATAAATGTGCCCCCTGAAAGATGCTTTGACTGTTTCCCTACATCCAGCACACACACGAAGATGTGTTCTTGTATTCTGAGTGTGGGGAAGTTCCTCAAACTGACAGCAGCACCTGGATTCTATTAGTATCCCTTAGCTTCTGTTCCCTGAGTGTTCTTTTAGGCCAGGCCATGAGGGAAAGCTGGGGGTTGGGCTTGGAGGCCACGTAGCAGTGAGTGCCCCCTGATCCATTGAGGAAGTACTTAGAGGACTTCTCCCTAAAGGGAACACCTTTTCCTGCATTCATCTGGGTGCAGTGGGGCTGCACATCTCTCCCACACCTAAGAATGTGTTCTGGAATTCTGAGTGCAGGGAAGTTCCTCCAACTGACAGCAGCGCCTGGGTTCTAATTGAATCCCTTTGCTTGTCTTCCCTGATGGAAAGCCTAGGCGGGAGTGCGGGGGAAAGTGTGGTTTGGGCTCCAAAACCAAGTATTTGCGATGACCTCTCTATGGTTTGTGGAGGTGTTTAAACTACATCCCTAACCTGGGAACACCTGTGCCCCCATAAAGATCCGTGGAGTCTGTTTCCACACCTCCAGCACACACACGAACACTTGCACAGTTATCCTGAGAGTGGGCAGCCTCCTCCAACTGAGAGCAGGGCCTTGGTTCTTATAAAATCGCTTAACTTGTCTACCCTGTTTGGTTGCCTGATACGGAGTGCTGGGGAAAGGGTGGGTTGGGCTCTAAATGCAAGTATTAGCGAGTGCTTCTCCATGGGATTTGGAGGTTATTAACCAAAAGCCCACAACATGGGAATACCTGTGCTCCTTGAAAAAAGCGTGGACTCTGTATCCCCACCACCAGAACACACATGAAGAAGTTTTCTGCTATCCTGAGTGTGGGCTGGCAATCTCAGGTGACAGAAGTGGCTGGGTTCTAATAGAATCCCTTAGCTTGTAATCCCTGAGTGTTTCCCTAGGACTGACTCTGAGAGAAACCTGGGGGTTGGGCTTTGAGGCCAAATAGTAGCGAGTGTCCCCGATGGACTGAGGAAGTATTTAGATGAATTCTCCATAAAGGGAAACACCTGAGCACCCATTCATCTGCGTGGAGTGGGGCTTCAAATCTCCCCACCACACAAGGTTGGGTTCCAGTATCCTGAGGGTGGGGTAGTTCCTCCAACGGACATCAGCGTCTTGGTTTGAATAGAATCCCTTTGCTTGTCTTCCCTGATGGTTTGCCTAGGCCAGTGTGTGGTTGAAAGTGGGATTTGGGATCTAAAACTGAGTATTAGCGTGTGCCTCTCCATGGGTAGTGGAGATGTTTAAACTACAACCCACAACTTGGGAATTACTGTGACCCCTGGAAAATGCGTGTGCTATGTTTCCCCACGTCCAGCACACACAGGAAGAAGTGTTCTGGGGTTCTGAGAGTGGGGAGGTTCCTCCAACAGACAGCAGCACCTGGGTTGTAATAGAATCCCTTAGCTTGACTTCCCTAAGTGTTTTCCTAGGCCTAGCAGTAAGCGATGGTGGGGGATGGGCTCTAAAGCCATGTATTAGCGAGTGCATCTCTGTGGGTAGTGGAGGGTTTTAAACTACTTCCCCAACCTTGGAACACCTGTGCCCCATAAAGATTCATGGAATCTGTTTCCCCACCTCCAGCACAAACACGGAGACGTGCTCAGGTATCCTGATTGTGGGGAGGCTCCTCCAAATGACAGCAGCGCCTGGGTTCTAAAAGAATCCCTTAGCTTGTCTTCCCTGATGGCATGCCTAGGCTGGAGAGTGGGGGAAAGTGGGGGTTGGGCTCTAAACCAAGTATAAGCGAGAGCCTATCCATGGGATGTGGGTTTTTAACCTACAACCCACAACCATGGAATAAATGTGCCCCCTGAAAGATGCTTTGACTGTTTCCCTACATCCAGCACACACACGAAGATGTGTTCTGGTATTCTGAGTGTGGGGAAGTTCCTCAAACTGTCAGCAGCACCTGGATTCCATTAGTATCCCTTAGCGTCTGTTCCCTGAGTGTTCTCTTAGACCAGGCCATGAGGGAAACCTGGCAGTTGGGCTTGGAGGACACGTAGCAGTGAGTGCCCCCTGATCCATTGAGGAAGTACTTAGAGGACTTCTCCCTAAACGGAACACCTTTTCCTCCATTCATCTGGGTGCAGTGGGGCTGCACATCGCTCCCAAACCTAAGTATGTGTTCTGGAATTCTGAGTGCAGGGAAGTTCCTCCAACTGACAGCAGCGCCTGGGTTCTAATTGAATCCCTTTGCTTGTCTTCCCTGATGGAAAGCCTAGGCGGGAGTGCGGGGGAAAGTGTGGTTTGGGCTCCAAAACCAAGTATTTGCGATGACCCCTCTATGGTTTGTGGAGGTGTTTATACTACATCCCTAACCTGGGAACACCTGTGCCCCCATAAAGATCCGTGGGGTCTGTTTCCACACCTCCAGCACACACACGAACACTTGCACAGTTATCCTGAGAGTGGGCAGCCTCCTCCAACTGAGAGCAGGGCCTTGGTTCTTATAAAATCGCTTAACTTGTCTACCCTGTTTGGTTGCCTGATACGGAGTGCTGGAGAAAGGGTGGGTTGGGCTCTAAATCCAAGTATTAGCGAGTGCTTCTCCATGGGATTTGGAGGTTATTAACCAAAAGCCCACAACATGGGAATACCTGTGCTCCTTGAAAAAAGCGTGGACTCTGTATCCCCACCACCAGAACACACATGAAGAAGTTTTCTGCTATCCTGAGTGTGGGCTGGCAATTTCAGGTGACAGAAGCGGCTGGGTTCTAATAGAATCCCTTAGCTTGTAATCCCTGAGTGTTTCCCTAGGACTGACTCTGAGAGAAACCTGGGGGTTGGGCTTTGAGGCCAAATAGTAGCGAGTGTCCCCGATGGACTGAGGAAGTATTTAGATGAATTCTCCATAAAGGGAAACACCTGAGCACCCATTCATCTGCGTGGAGTGGGGCTTCAAATCTCCCCACCACACAAGGTTGGGTTCCAGTATCCTGAGGGTGGGGTAGTTCCTCCAACTGACATCAGCGTCTTGGTTTGAATAGAATCCCTTTGCTTGTCTTCCCTGATGGTTTGCCTAGGCCAGTGTGTGGTTGAAAGTGGGATTTGGGATCTAAAACTGAGTATTAGCGTGTGCCTCTCCATGGGTAGTGGAGATGTTTAAACTACAACCCACAACTTGGGAATTACTGTGACCCCTGGAAAATGCGTGTGCTATGTTTCCCCACGTCCAGCACACACAGGAAGAAGTGTTCTGGGGTTCTGAGAGTGGGGAGGTTCCTCCAACAGACAGCAGCACCTGGGTTGTAATAGAATCCCTTAGCTTGACTTCCCTAAGTGTTTTCCTAGGCCTAGCAGTAAGCGATGGTGGGGGATGGGCTCTAAAGCCATGTATTAGCGAGTGCATCTCTGTGGGTAGTGGAGGGTTTTAAACTACTTCCCCAACCTTGGAACACCTGTGCCCCATAAAGATTCATGGAATCTGTTTCCCCACCTCCAGCACAAACACGGAGACGTGCTCAGGTATCCTGATTGTGGGGAGGCTCCTCCAAATGACAGCAGCGCCTGGGTTCTAAAAGAATCCCTTAGCTTGTCTTCCCTGATGGCATGCCTAGGCTGGAGAGTGGGGGAAAGTGGGGGTTGGGCTCTAAACCAAGTATAAGCGAGAGCCTATCCATGGGATGTGGGTTTTTAACCTACAACCCACAACCATGGAATAAATGTGCCCCCTGAAAGATGCTTTGACTGTTTCCCTACATCCAGCACACACACGAAGATGTGTTCTGGTATTCTGAGTGTGGGGAAGTTCCTCAAACTGTCAGCAGCACCTGGATTCCATTAGTATCCCTTAGCGTCTGTTCCCTGAGTGTTCTCTTAGACCAGGCCATGAGGGAAACCTGGCAGTTGGGCTTGGAGGACACGTAGCAGTGAGTGCCCCCTGATCCATTGAGGAAGTACTTAGAGGACTTCTCCCTAAACGGAACACCTTTTCCTCCATTCATCTGGGTGCAGTGGGGCTGCACATCGCTCCCAAACCTAAGTATGTGTTCTGGAATTCTGAGTGCAGGGAAGTTCCTCCAACTGACAGCAGCGCCTGGGTTCTAATTGAATCCCTTTGCTTGTCTTCCCTGATGGAAAGCCTAGGCGGGAGTGCGGGGGAAAGTGTGGTTTGGGCTCCAAAACCAAGTATTTGCGATTACCCCTCTATGGTTTGTGGAGGTGTTTATACTACATCCCTAACCTGGGAACACCTGTGCCCCCATAAAGATCCGTGGAGTCTGTTTCCACACCTCCAGCACACACACGAACACTTGCACAGTTATCCTGAGAGTGGGCAGCCTCCTCCAACTGAGAGCAGGGCCTTGGTTCTTATAAAATCGCTTAACTTGTCTACCCTGTTTGGTTGCCTGATACGGAGTGCTGGAGAAAGGGTGGGTTGGGCTCTAAATCCAAGTATTAGCGAGTGCTTCTCCATGGGATTTGGAGGTTATTAACCAAAAGCCCACAACATGGGAATACCTGTGCTCCTTGAAAAAAGCGTGGACTCTGTATCCCCACCACCAGAACACACATGAAGAAGTTTTCTGCTATCCTGAGTGTGGGCTGGCAATTTCAGGTGACAGAAGCGGCTGGGTTCTAATAGAATCCCTTAGCTTGTAATCCCTGAGTGTTTCCCTAGGACTGACTCTGAGAGAAACCTGGGGGTTGGGCTTTGAGGCCAAATAGTAGCGAGTGTCCCCGATGGACTGAGGAAGTATTTAGATGAATTCTCCATAATGGGAAACACCTGAGCACCCATTCATCTGCGTGGAGTGGGGCTTCAAATCTCCCCACCACACAAGGTTGGGTTCCAGTATCCTGAGGGTGGGGTAGTTCCTCCAACTGACATCAGCGTCTTGGTTTGAATAGAATCCCTTTGCTTGTCTTCCCTGATGGTTTGCCAAGGCCAGTGTGTGGTTGAAAGTGGGATTTGGGATCTAAAACTAAGTATTAGCGTGTGCCTCTCCATGGGTAGTGGAGATGTTTAAACTACAACCCACAACTTGGGAATTACTGTGACCCCTAAAAAATGCGTGTGCTTGGTTTCTCCACGTCCAGCACACACAGGAAGAAGTGTTCTGGGGTTCTGAGAGTGGGGAGGTTCCTCCAACAGACAGCAGCACCTGGGTTGTAATAGAATCCCTTAGCTTGACTTCCCTCAGTGTTTTCCAAGCCCTAGCAGTAAGCGATGGTGGGGGATGGGCTCTAAAGCCAAGTATTAGCGAGTGCATCTCTGTGGGTAGTGGAGGGTTTTAAACTACTTCCCCAACCTTGGAACACCTGTGCCCCATAAAGATGCGTGGAATCTCTTTCCCCACCTCCAGCACACACACGGAGACGTGCTCAGGTATCCTGATTGTGGGGAGGCTCCTCCAAATGACAGCAGCGCCTGGGTTCTAAAAGAATCCCTTAGCTTGTCTTCCCTGATGGCATGCCTAGGCTGGAGAGTGGGGGAAAGTGGGGGTTGGGCTCTTAACCAAGTATAAGCGAGAGCCTATCCATGGGATGTGGGTTTTTAACCTACAACCCACAACCATGGAATAAATGTGCCCCCTGAAAGATGCTTTGACTGTTTCCCTACATCCAGCACACACACGAAGATGTGTTCTTGTATTCTGAGTGTGGGGAAGTTCCTCAAACTGACAGCAGCACCTGGATTCTATTAGTATCCCTTAGCTTCTGTTCCCTGAGTGTTCTTTTAGGCCAGGCCATGAGGGAAAGCTGGGGGTTGGGGTTGGAGGCCACGTAGCAGTGAGTGCACCCTGATCCATTGAGGAAATACTTAGAGGACTTCTCCCTAAAGGGAACACCTTTTCCTGCATTCATCTGGGTGCAGTGGGGCTGCACATCTCTCTCACACCTAAGAATGTGTTCTGGAATTCTGAGTGCAGGGAAGTTCCTCCAACTGACAGCAGCGCCTGGGTTCTAATTGAATCCCTTTGCTTGTCTTCCCTGATGGAAAGCCTAGGCGGGAGTGCGGGGGAAAGTGTGGTTTGGGCTCCTAAACCAAGTATTTGCGATGACCTCTCTATGGTTTGTGGAGGTGTTTAAACTACATCCCTAACCTGGGAACACCTGTGCCCCCATAAAGATCCGTGGAGTCTGTTTCCACACCTCCAGCACACACACGAACACTTGCACAGTTATCCTGAGAGTGGGCAGCCTCCTCCAACTGTGAGCAGGGCCTTGGTTCTTATAAAATCGCTTAACTTGTCTACCCTGTTTGGTTGCCTGATACGGAGTGCTGGGGAAAGGGTGGGTTGGGCTCTAAATCCAAGTATTAGCGAGTGCTTCTCCATGGGATTTGGAGGTTATTAACCAAAAGCCCACAACATGGGAATACCTGTGCTCCTTGAAAAAAGCGTGGACTCTGTATCCCCACCACCAGAACACACATGAAGAAGTTTTCTGCTATCCTGAGTGTGGGCTGGCAATCTCAGGTGACAGAAGTGGCTGGGTTCTAATAGAATCCCTTAGCTTGTAATCCCTGAGTGTTTCCCTAGGACTGACTCTGAGAGAAACCTGGGGGTTGGGCTTTGAGGCCAAATAGTAGCGAGTGTCCCCGATGGACTGAGGAAGTATTTAGATGAATTCTCCATAAAGGGAAACACCTGAGCACCCATTCATCTGCGTGGAGTGGGGCTTCAAATCTCCCCACCACACAAGGTTGGGTTCCAGTATCCTGAGGGTGGGGTAGTTCCTCCAACTGACATAAGCGTCTTGGTTTGAATAGAATCCCTTTGCTTGTCTTCCCTGATGGTTTGCCTAGGCCAGTGTGTGGTTGAAAGTGGGATTTGGGATCTAAAACTGAGTATTAGCGTGTGCCTCTCCATGGGTAGTGGAGATGTTTAAACTACAACCCACAACTTGGGAATTACTGTGACCGCTGGAAAATGCGTGTGCTATGTTTCCCCACGTCCAGCACACACAGGAAGAAGTGTTCTGGGGTTCTGAGTGTGGGGAGGTTCCTCCAACAGACAGCAGCACCTGGGTTGTAATAGAATCCCTTAGCTTGACTTCCCTAAGTGTTTTCCTAGGCCTAGCAGTAAGCGATGGTGGGGGATGGGCTCTAAAGCCAAGTATTAGCGAGTGCATCTCTGTGGGTAGTGGAGGGTTTTAAACTACTTCCCCAACCTTGGAACACCTGTGCCCCATAAAGATGCATGGAATCTGTTTCCCCACCTCCAGCACAAACACGGAGACGTGCTCAGGTATCCTGATTGTGGGGAGGCTCCTCCAAATGACAGCAGCGCCTGGGTTCTAAAAGAATCCCTTAGCTTGTCTTCCCTGATGGCATGCCTAGGCTGGAGAGTGGGGGAAAGTGGGGGTTGGGCTCTTAACCAAGTATTAGAGAGAGCCTATCCATGGGATGTGGGTTTTTAACCTACAACCCACAACCATGGAATAAATGTGCCCCCTGAAAGATGCTTTGACTGTTTCCCTACATCCAGCACACACACGAAGATGTGTTCTTGTATTCTGAGTGTGGAGAATTTCCTCAAACTGACAGCAGCACCTGGATTCTATTAGTATCACTTAGCTTCTGTTCCATGAGTGTTCTTTTAGGCAAGGCCATGAGGGAAAGCTGGAGGTTGGGCTTGGAGGCCACGTAGCATGAGTGTCCCCTGATCCATTGAGGAAGTACTTAGAGGACTTCTCCCTAAAGGGAACACCTTTTCCTGCATTCATCTGGGTGCAGTGGGGATGCTCATCTCTCCCACACCTAAGAATGTTTTCTGGAATTCTGACTGCAGGGAAGTTCCTCCAACTGACAGCAGCGCCTGGGTTCTAATTGAATCCCTTTGCTTGTCTTCCCTGATGGAAAGCCTAGGCGGGAGTGCGGGGGAAAGTGTGGTTTGGGCTCCAAAACCAGGTATTTGCGATGACCTCTCTATGGTTTGTGGAGGTGTTTAAACTACATCCCTAACCTGGGAACACCTGTGCCCCCATAAATATCCGTGGAGTCTGTTTCCACACCTCCAGCACACACACGAACACTTGCACAGTTATCCTGAGAGTGGGCAGCCTCCTCCAACTGTGAGCAGGGCCTTGGTTGTTATAAAATCGCTTAACTTGTCTACCCTGTTTGGTTGCCTGATACGGAGTCCTGGGGAAAGGGTGGGTTGGGCTCTAAATCCAAGTATTAGCGAGTGCTTCTCCATGGGATTTGGAGGTTATTAACCAAAAGCCCACAATATGGGAATACCTGTGCTCCTTGAAAAAAGCGTGGACTCTGTATCCCCCCCACCAGAACACACATGAAGAAGTTTTCTGCTATCCTGAGTGTGGGCTGGCAATTTCAGGTGACAGAAGCGGCTGGGTTCTAATAGAATCCCTTAGCTTGTAATCCCTGAGTGTTTCCCTAGGACTGACTCTGAGAGAAAACTGGGGGTTGGGCTTTGAGGCCAAATAGTAGCGAGTGTCCCCGATGGACTGAGGAAGTATTTAGATGAATTCTCTATAAAGGGAAACACCTGAGCACCCATTCATCTGCGTGGAGTGGGGCTTCAAATCTCCCCACCACACAAGGTTGGGTTCCAGTATCCTGAGGGTGGGGTAGTTCCTCCAACTGACATCAGCGTCTTGGTTTGAATAGAATCCCTTTGCTTGTCTTCCCTGATGGTTTGCCTAGGCCAGTGTGTGGTTGAAAGTGGGATTTGGGATCTAAAACTAAGTATTAGCGTGTGCCTCTCCATGGGTAGTGGAGATGTTTAAACTACAACCCACAACTTGGGAATTACTGTGACCCCTGAAAAATGCGTGTGCTATGTTTCCCCACGTTCAGCACACACAGGAAGAAGTGTTCTGGGGTTCTGAGTGTGGGGAGGTTCCTCCAACAGACAGCAGCACCTGGGTTGTAATAGAATCCCTTAGCTTGACTTCCCTAAGTGTTTTCCTAGGCCTAGCAGTAAGCGATGGTGGGGGATGGGCTCTAAAGCCAAGTATTAGCGAGTGCATCTCTGTGGGTAGTGGAGGGTTTTAAACTACTTCCCCAACCTTGGAACACCTGTGCCCCATAAAGATGCGTGGAATCTGTTTCCCCACCTCCAGCACACACACGGAGACGTCCTCAGGTATCCTGATTGTGGGGAGGCTCCTCCAAATGACAGCAGCGCCTGGGTTCTAAAAGAATCCCTTAGCTTGTCTTCCCTGATGGCATGCCTAGGCTGGAGAGTGGGGGAAAGTGGGGGTTGGGCTCTAAACCAAGTATAAGCGAGAGCCTATCCATGGGATGTGGGTTTTTAACCTACAACCCACAACCATGGAATAAATGTGCCCCCTGAAAGATGCTTTGACTGTTTCCCTACATCCAGCACACACACGAAGATGTGTTCTTGTATTCTGAGTGTGGGGAAGTTCCTCAAACTGACAGCAGCACCTGGATTCTATTAGTATCCCTCAGCTTCTGTTCCCTGAGTGTTCTTTTAGGCCAGGCCATGAGGGAAAGCTGGGGGTTGGGCTTGGAGGCCACGTAGCATTGAGTGCCCCCTGATCCATTGAGGAAGTACTTAGAGGACTTCTCCCTAAAGGGAACACCTTTTCCTTCATTCATCTGGGTGCAGTGGGGCTGCACAACTCTCCCACACCTAAGAATGTGTTCTGGAATTCTGAGTGCAGGGAAGTTCCTCCAACTGACAGCAGCGCCTGGGTTCTAATTGAATCCCTTTGCTTGTCTTCCCTGATGGAAAGCCTAGGCGGGAGTGCGGGGGAAAGTGTGGTTTGGGCTCCAAAACCAAGTATTTGCGATGACCCCTCTATGGTTTGTGGAGGTGTTTATACTACATCCCTAACCTGGGAACACCTGTGCCCCCATAAAGATCCGTGGAGTCTGTTTCCACACCTCCAGCACACACACGAACACTTGCACAGTTATCCTGAGAGTGGGCAGCCTCCTCCAACTGAGAGCAGGGCCTTGGTTCTTATAAAATCGCTTAACTTGTCTACCCTGTTTGGTTGCCTGATACGGAGTGCTGGAGAAAGGGTGGGTTGGGCTCTAAATCCAAGTATTAGCGAGTGCTTCTCCATGGGATTTGGAGGTTATTAACCAAAAGCCCACAACATGGGAATACCTGTGCTCCTTGAAAAAAGCGTGGACTCTGTATCCCCACCACCAGAACACACATGAAGAAGTTTTCTGCTATCCTGAGTGTGGGCTGGCAATCTCAGGTGACAGAAGTGGCTGGGTTCTAATAGAATCCCTTAGCTTGTAATCCCTGAGTGTTTCCCTAGGACTGACTCTGAGAGAAACCTGGGGGTTGGGCTTTGAGGCCAAATAGTAGCGAGTGTCCCCGATGGACTGAGGAAGTATTTAGATGAATTCTCCATAAAGGGAAACACCTGAGCACCCATTCATCTGCGTGGAGTGGGGCTTCAAATCTCCCCACCACACAAGGTTGGGTTCCAGTATCCTGAGGGTGGGGTAGTTCCTCCAACTGACATAAGCGTCTTGGTTTGAATAGAATCCCTTTGCTTGTCTTCCCTGATGGTTTGCCTAGGCCAGTGTGTGGTTGAAAGTGGGATTTGGGATCTAAAACTGAGTATTAGCTTGTGCCTCTCCATGGGTAGTGGAGATGTTTAAACTACAACCCACAACTTGGGAATTACTGTGACCGCTGGAAAATGCGTGTGCTATGTTTCCCCACGTCCAGCACACACAGGAAGAAGTGTTCTGGGGTTCTGAGTGTGGGGAGGTTCCTCCAACAGACAGCAGCACCTGGGTTGTAATAGAATCCCTTAGCTTGACTTCCCTAAGTGTTTTCCTAGGCCTAGCAGTAAGCGATGGTGGGGGATGGGCTCTAAAGCCAAGTATTAGCGAGTGCATCTCTGTGGGTAGTGGAGGGTTTTAAACTACTTCCCCAACCTTGGAACACCTGTGCCCCATAAAGATGCATGGAATCTGTTTCCCCACCTCCAGCACAAACACGGAGACGTGCTCAGGTATCCTGATTGTGGGGAGGCTCCTCCAAATGACAGCAGCGCCTGGGTTCTAAAAGAATCCCTTAGCTTGTCTTCCCTGATGGCATGCCTAGGCTGGAGAGTGGGGGAAAGTGGGGGTTGGGCTCTTAACCAAGTATTAGAGAGAGCCTATCCATGGGATGTGGGTTTTTAACCTACAACCCACAACCATGGAATAAATGTGCCCCCTGAAAGATGCTTTGACTGTTTCCCTACATCCAGCACACACACGAAGATGTGTTCTTGTATTCTGAGTGTGGAGAATTTCCTCAAACTGACAGCAGCACCTGGATTCTATTAGTATCACTTAGCTTCTGTTCCATGAGTGTTCTTTTAGGCAAGGCCATGAGGGAAAGCTGGAGGTTGGGCTTGGAGGCCACGTAGCATGAGTGTCCCCTGATCCATTGAGGAAGTACTTAGAGGACTTCTCCCTAAAGGGAACACCTTTTCCTGCATTCATCTGGGTGCAGTGGGGATGCACATCTCTCCCACACCTAAGAATGTTTTCTGGAATTCTGACTGCAGGGAAGTTCCTCCAACTGACAGCAGCGCCTGGGTTCTAATTGAATCCCTTTGCTTGTCTTCCCTGATGGAAAGCCTAGGCGGGAGTGCGGGGGAAAGTGTGGTTTGGGCTCCAAAACCAGGTATTTGCGATGACCTCTCTATGGTTTGTGGAGGTGTTTAAACTACATCCCTAACCTGGGAACACCTGTGCCCCCATAAATATCCGTGGAGTCTGTTTCCACACCTCCAGCACACACACGAACACTTGCACAGTTATCCTGAGAGTGGGCAGCCTCCTCCAACTGTGAGCAGGGCCTTGGTTCTTATAAAATCGCTTAACTTGTCTACCCTGTTTGGTTGCCTGATACGGAGTCCTGGGGAAAGGGTGGGTTGGGCTCTAAATCCAAGTATTAGCGAGTGCTTCTCCATGGGATTTGGAGGTTATTAACCAAAAGCCCACAACATGGGAATACCTGTGCTCCTTGAAAAAAGCGTGGACTCTGTATCCCCACCACCAGAACACACATGAAGAAGTTTTCTGCTATCCTGAGTGTGGGCTGGCAATCTCAGGTGACAGAAGTGGCTGGGTTCTAATAGAATCCCTTAGCTTGTAATCCCTGAGTGTTTCCCTAGGACTGACTCTGAGAGAAACCTGGGGGTTGGGCTTTGAGGCCAAATAGTAGCGAGTGTCCCCGATGGACTGAGGAAGTATTTAGATGAATTCTCCATAAAGGGAAACACCTGAGCACCCATTCATCTGCGTGGAGTGGGGCTTCAAATCTCCCCACCACACAAGGTTGGGTTCCAGTATCCTGAGGGTGGGGTAGTTCCTCCAACTGACATAAGCGTCTTGGTTTGAATAGAATCCCTTTGCTTGTCTTCCCTGATGGTTTGCCTAGGCCAGTGTGTGGTTGAAAGTGGGATTTGGGATCTAAAACTAAGTATTAGCGTGTGCCTCTCCATGGGTAGTGGAGATGTTTAAACTACAACCCACAACTTGGGAATTACTGTGACCCCTGGAAAATGCGTGTGCTATGTTTCCCCACGTCCAGCACACACAGGAAGAAGTGTTCTGGGGTTCTGAGTGTGGGGAGGTTCCTCCAACAGACAGCAGCACCTGGGTTGTAATAGAATCCCTTAGCTTGACTTCCCTAAGTGTTTTCCTAGGCCTAGCAGTAAGCGATGGTGGGGGATGGGCTCTAAAGCCAAGTATTAGCGAGTGCATCTCTGTGGGTAGTGGAGGGTTTTAAACTACTTCCCCAACCTTGGAACACCTGTGCCCCATAAAGATGCGTGGAATCTGTTTCCCCACCTCCAGCACACACACGGAGACGTGCTCAGGTATCCTGATTGTGGGGAGGCTCCTCCAAATGACAGCAGCGCCTGGGTTCTAAAAGAATCCCTTAGCTTGTCTTCCCTGATGGCATGCCTAGGCTGGAGAGTGGGGGAAAGTGGGGGTTGGGCTCTAAACCAAGTATAAGCGAGAGCCTGTCCATGGGATGTGGGTTTTTAACCTACAACCCACAACCATGGAATAAATGTGCCCCCTGAAAGATGCTTTGACTGTTTCCCTACATCCAGCACACACAGGAAGATGTGTTCTTCTATTCTGAGTGTGGGGAAGTTCCTCAAACTGACAGCAGCACCTGGATTCTATTAGTATCCCTTAGCTTCTGTTCCCTGAGTGTTCTTTTAGGCCAGGCCATGAGGGAAAGCTGGGGGTTGGGCTTGGATTCCACGTAGCAGTTAGTGCCCCCTGATCCATTGAGGAAGTACTTAGAGGACTTCTCCCTAAAGGGAACAACTTTTCCTGCATTCATCTGGGTGCAGTGGGGCTGCACATCTCTCCCACACCTAAGAATGTGTTCTGGAATTCTGAGTGCAGGGAAGTTCCTCCAACTGATAGCAGCGCCTGGGTTCTAATTGAATCCCTTTGCTTGTCTTCCCTGATGGAATGCCTAGGCGGGAGTGCGGGGGAAAGTGTGGTTTGGGCTCCAAAACCAAGTATTTGCCATGACCTCTCTATGGTTTGTGGAGGTGTTTAAACTACATCCCTAACCTGGGAACACCTGTGCCCCCATAAAGATCCGTGGAGTCTGTTTCCACACCTCCAGCACACACACGAACACTTGCACAGTTATCCTGAGAGTGGGCAGCCTCCTCCAACTGAGAGCAGGGCCTTGGTTCTTATAAAATCGCTTAACTTGTCTACCCTGTTTGGTTGCCTGATACGGAGTGCTGGGGAAAGGGTGGGTTGGGCTCTAAATCCAAGTATTAGCGAGTGCTTCTCCATGGGATTTGGAGGTTATTAACCAAAAGCCCACAACATGGGAATACCTGTGCTCCTTGAAAAAAGCGTGGACTCTGTATCCCCACCACCAGAACACACATGAAGAAGTTTTCTGCTATCCTGAGTGTGGGCTGGCAATCTCAGGTGACAGAAGTGGCTGGGTTCTAATAGAATCCCTTAGCTTGTAATCCCTGAGTGTTTCCCTAGGACTGACTCTGAGAGAAACCTGGGGGTTGGGCTTTGAGGCCAAATAGTAGCGAGTGTCCCCGATGGACTGAGGAAGTATTTAGATGAATTCTCCATAAAGGGAAACACCTGAGCACCCATTCATCTGCGTGGAGTGGGGCTTCAAATCTCCCCACCACACAAGGTTGGGTTCCAGTATCCTGAGGGTGGGGTAGTTCCTCCAACTGACATAAGCGTCTTGGTTTGAATAGAATCCCTTTGCTTGTCTTCCCTGATGGTTTGCCTAGGCCAGTGTGTGGTTGAAAGTGGGATTTGGGATCTAAAACTGAGTATTAGCTTGTGCCTCTCCATGGGTAGTGGAGATGTTTAAACTACAACCCACAACTTGGGAATTACTGTGACCGCTGGAAAATGCGTGTGCTATGTTTCCCCACGTCCAGCACACACAGGAAGAAGTGTTCTGGGGTTCTGAGTGTGGGGAGGTTCCTCCAACAGACAGCAGCACCTGGGTTGTAATAGAATCCCTTAGCTTGACTTCCCTAAGTGTTTTCCTAGGCCTAGCAGTAAGCGATGGTGGGGGATGGGCTCTAAAGCCAAGTATTAGCGAGTGCATCTCTGTGGGTAGTGGAGGGTTTTAAACTACTTCCCCAACCTTGGAACACCTGTGCCCCATAAAGATGCATGGAATCTGTTTCCCCACCTCCAGCACAAACACGGAGACGTGCTCAGGTATCCTGATTGTGGGGAGGCTCCTCCAAATGACAGCAGCGCCTGGGTTCTAAAAGAATCCCTTAGCTTGTCTTCCCTGATGGCATGCCTAGGCTGGAGAGTGGGGGAAAGTGGGGGTTGGGCTCTTAACCAAGTATTAGAGAGAGCCTATCCATGGGATGTGGGTTTTTAACCTACAACCCACAACCATGGAATAAATGTGCCCCCTGAAAGATGCTTTGACTGTTTCCCTACATCCAGCACACACACGAAGATGTGTTCTTGTATTCTGAGTGTGGAGAATTTCCTCAAACTGACAGCAGCACCTGGATTCTATTAGTATCACTTAGCTTCTGTTCCATGAGTGTTCTTTTAGGCAAGGCCATGAGGGAAAGCTGGAGGTTGGGCTTGGAGGCCACGTAGCATGAGTGTCCCCTGATCCATTGAGGAAGTACTTAGAGGACTTCTCCCTAAAGGGAACACCTTTTCCTGCATTCATCTGGGTGCAGTGGGGATGCACATCTCTCCCACACCTAAGAATGTTTTCTGGAATTCTGACTGCAGGGAAGTTCCTCCAACTGACAGCAGCGCCTGGGTTCTAATTGAATCCCTTTGCTTGTCTTCCCTGATGGAAAGCCTAGGCGGGAGTGCGGGGGAAAGTGTGGTTTGGGCTCCAAAACCAGGTATTTGCGATGACCTCTCTATGGTTTGTGGAGGTGTTTAAACTACATCCCTAACCTGGGAACACCTGTGCCCCCATAAATATCCGTGGAGTCTGTTTCCACACCTCCAGCACACACACGAACACTTGCACAGTTATCCTGAGAGTGGGCAGCCTCCTCCAACTGTGAGCAGGGCCTTGGTTCTTATAAAATCGCTTAACTTGTCTACCCTGTTTGGTTGCCTGATACGGAGTCCTGGGGAAAGGGTGGGTTGGGCTCTAAATCCAAGTATTAGCGAGTGCTTCTCCATGGGATTTGGAGGTTATTAACCAAAAGCCCACAACATGGGAATACCTGTGCTCCTTGAAAAAAGCGTGGACTCTGTATCCCCACCACCAGAACACACATGAAGAAGTTTTCTGCTATCCTGAGTGTGGGCTGGCAATCTCAGGTGACAGAAGTGGCTGGGTTCTAATAGAATCCCTTAGCTTGTAATCCCTGAGTGTTTCCCTAGGACTGACTCTGAGAGAAACCTGGGGGTTGGGCTTTGAGGCCAAATAGTAGCGAGTGTCCCCGATGGACTGAGGAAGTATTTAGATGAATTCTCCATAAAGGGAAACACCTGAGCACCCATTCATCTGCGTGGAGTGGGGCTTCAAATCTCCCCACCACACAAGGTTGGGTTCCAGTATCCTGAGGGTGGGGTAGTTCCTCCAACTGACATCAGCGTCTTGGTTTGAATAGAATCCCTTTGCTTGTCTTCCCTGATGGTTTGCCTAGGCCAGTGTGTGGTTGAAAGTGGGATTTGGGATCTAAAACTAAGTATTAGCGTGTGCCTCTCCATGGGTAGTGGAGATGTTTAAACTACAACCCACAACTTGGGAATTACTGTGACCCCTGGAAAATGCGTGTGCTATGTTTCCCCACGTCCAGCACACACAGGAAGAAGTGTTCTGGGGTTCTGAGTGTGGGGAGGTTCCTCCAACAGACAGCAGCACCTGGGTTGTAATAGAATCCCTTAGCTTGACTTCCCTAAGTGTTTTCCTAGGCCTAGCAGTAAGCGATGGTGGGGGATGGGCTCTAAAGCCAAGTATTAGCGAGTGCATCTCTGTGGGTAGTGGAGGGTTTTAAACTACTTCCCCAACCTTGGAACACCTGTGCCCCATAAAGATGCGTGGAATCTGTTTCCCCACCTCCAGCACACACACGGAGACGTGCTCAGGTATCCTGATTGTGGGGAGGCTCCTCCAAATGACAGCAGCGCCTGGGTTCTAAAAGAATCCCTTAGCTTGTCTTCCCTGATGGCATGCCTAGGCTGGAGAGTGGGGGAAAGTGGGGGTTGGGCTCTAAACCAAGTATAAGCGAGAGCCTGTCCATGGGATGTGGGTTTTTAACCTACAACCCACAACCATGGAATAAATGTGCCCCCTGAAAGATGCTTTGACTGTTTCCCTACATCCAGCACACACAGGAAGATGTGTTCTTCTATTCTGAGTGTGGGGAAGTTCCTCAAACTGACAGCAGCACCTGGATTCTATTAGTATCCCTTAGCTTCTGTTCCCTGAGTGTTCTTTTAGGCCAGGCCATGAGGGAAAGCTGGGGGTTGGGCTTGGATTCCACGTAGCAGTTAGTGCCCCCTGATCCATTGAGGAAGTACTTAGAGGACTTCTCCCTAAAGGGAACAACTTTTCCTGCATTCATCTGGGTGCAGTGGGGCTGCACATCTCTCCCACACCTAAGAATGTGTTCTGGAATTCTGAGTGCAGGGAAGTTCCTCCAACTGATAGCAGCGCCTGGGTTCTAATTGAATCCCTTTGCTTGTCTTCCCTGATGGAATGCCTAGGCGGGAGTGCGGGGGAAAGTGTGGTTTGGGCTCCAAAACCAAGTATTTGCCATGACCTCTCTATGGTTTGTGGAGGTGTTTAAACTACATCCCTAACCTGGGAACACCTGTGCCCCCATAAAGATCCGTGGAGTCTGTTTCCACACCTCCAGCACACACACGAACACTTGCACAGTTATCCTGAGAGTGGGCAGCCTCCTCCAACTGAGAGCAGGGCCTTGGTTCTTATAAAATCGCTTAACTTGTCTACCCTGTTTGGTTGCCTGATACGGAGTGCTGGGGAAAGGGTGGGTTGGGCTCTAAATCCAAGTATTAGCGAGTGCTTCTCCATGGGATTTGGAGGTTATTAACCAAAAGCCCACAACATGGGAATACCTGTGCTCCTTGAAAAAAGCGTGGACTCTGTATCCCCACCACCAGAACACACATGAAGAAGTTTTCTGCTATCCTGAGTGTGGGCTGGCAATCTCAGGTGACAGAAGTGGCTGGGTTCTAATAGAATCCCTTAGCTTGTAATCCCTGAGTGTTTCCCTAGGACTGACTCTGAGAGAAACCTGGGGGTTGGGCTTTGAGGCCAAATAGTAGCGAGTGTCCCCGATGGACTGAGGAAGTATTTAGATGAATTCTCCATAAAGGGAAACACCTGAGCACCCATTCATCTGCGTGGAGTGGGGCTTCAAATCTCCCCACCACACAAGGTTGGGTTCCAGTATCCTGAGGGTGGGGTAGTTCCTCCAACTGACATAAGCGTCTTGGTTTGAATAGAATCCCTTTGCTTGTCTTCCCTGATGGTTTGCCTAGGCCAGTGTGTGGTTGAAAGTGGGATTTGGGATCTAAAACTAAGTATTAGCGTGTGCCTCTCCATGGGTAGTGGAGATGTTTAAACTACAACCCACAACTTGGGAATTACTGTGACCCCTGGAAAATGCGTGTGCTATGTTTCCCCACGTCCAGCACACACAGGAAGAAGTGTTCTGGGGTTCTGAGTGTGGGGAGGTTCCTCCAACAGACAGCAGCACCTGGGTTGTAATAGAATCCCTTAGCTTGACTTCCCTAAGTGTTTTCCTAGGCCTAGCAGTAAGCGATGGTGGGGGATGGGCTCTAAAGCCAAGTATTAGCGAGTGCATCTCTGTGGGTAGTGGAGGGTTTTAAACTACTTCCCCAACCTTGGAACACCTGTGCCCCATAAAGATGCGTGGAATCTGTTTCCCCACCTCCAGCACACACACGGAGACGTCCTCAGGTATCCTGATTGTGGGGAGGCTCCTCCAAATGACAGCAGCGCCTGGGTTCTAAAAGAATCCCTTAGCTTGTCTTCCCTGATGGCATGCCTAGGCTGGAGAGTGGGGGAAAGTGGGGGTTGGGCTCTAAACCAAGTATAAGCGAGAGCCTATCCATGGGATGTGGGTTTTTAACCTACAACCCACAACCATGGAATAAATGTGCCCCCTGAAAGATGCTTTGACTGTTTCCCTACATCCAGCACACACACGAAGATGTGTTCTTGTATTCTGAGTGTGGGGAAGTTCCTCAAACTGACAGCAGCACCTGGATTCTATTAGTATCCCTCAGCTTCTGTTCCCTGAGTGTTCTTTTAGGCCAGGCCATGAGGGAAAGCTGGGGGTTGGGCTTGGAGGCCACGTAGCATTGAGTGCCCCCTGATCCATTGAGGAAGTACTTAGAGGACTTCTCCCTAAAGGGAACACCTTTTCCTTCATTCATCTGGGTGCAGTGGGGCTGCACAACTCTCCCACACCTAAGAATGTGTTCTGGAATTCTGAGTGCAGGGAAGTTCCTCCAACTGACAGCAGCGCCTGGGTTCTAATTGAATCCCTTTGCTTGTCTTCCCTGATGGAAAGCCTAGGCGGGAGTGCGGGGGAAAGTGTGGTTTGGGCTCCAAAACCAAGTATTTGCGATGACCCCTCTATGGTTTGTGGAGGTGTTTATACTACATCCCTAACCTGGGAACACCTGTGCCCCCATAAAGATCCGTGGAGTCTGTTTCCACACCTCCAGCACACACACGAACACTTGCACAGTTATCCTGAGAGTGGGCAGCCTCCTCCAACTGAGAGCAGGGCCTTGGTTCTTATAAAATCGCTTAACTTGTCTACCCTGTTTGGTTGCCTGATACGGAGTGCTGGAGAAAGGGTGGGTTGGGCTCTAAATCCAAGTATTAGCGAGTGCTTCTCCA
Organism: Vicugna pacos; assembly: GCF_048564905.1. Classification (NCBI taxonomy): domain Eukaryota; kingdom Metazoa; phylum Chordata; class Mammalia; order Artiodactyla; family Camelidae; genus Vicugna; species Vicugna pacos. The sequence goes on from NW_027328740.1 coordinate 24,012,568, forward strand.
TGGGATTTGGAGGTTATTAACCAAAAGCCCACAACATGGGAATACCTGTGCTCCTTGAAAAAAGCGTGGACTCTGTATCCCCACCACCAGAACACACATGAAGAAGTTTTCTGCTATCCTGAGTGTGGGCTGGCAATCTCAGGTGACAGAAGTGGCTGGGTTCTAATAGAATCCCTTAGCTTGTAATCCCTGAGTGTTTCCCTAGGACTGACTCTGAGAGAAACCTGGGGGTTGGGCTTTGAGGCCAAATAGTAGCGAGTGTCCCCGATGGACTGAGGAAGTATTTAGATGAATTCTCCATAAAGGGAAACACCTGAGCACCCATTCATCTGCGTGGAGTGGGGCTTCAAATCTCCCCACCACACAAGGTTGGGTTCCAGTATCCTGAGGGTGGGGTAGTTCCTCCAACTGACATAAGCGTCTTGGTTTGAATAGAATCCCTTTGCTTGTCTTCCCTGATGGTTTGCCTAGGCCAGTGTGTGGTTGAAAGTGGGATTTGGGATCTAAAACTGAGTATTAGCGTGTGCCTCTCCATGGGTAGTGGAGATGTTTAAACTACAACCCACAACTTGGGAATTACTGTGACCGCTGGAAAATGCGTGTGCTATGTTTCCCCACGTCCAGCACACACAGGAAGAAGTGTTCTGGGGTTCTGAGTGTGGGGAGGTTCCTCCAACAGACAGCAGCACCTGGGTTGTAATAGAATCCCTTAGCTTGACTTCCCTAAGTGTTTTCCTAGGCCTAGCAGTAAGCGATGGTGGGGGATGGGCTCTAAAGCCAAGTATTAGCGAGTGCATCTCTGTGGGTAGTGGAGGGTTTTAAACTACTTCCCCAACCTTGGAACACCTGTGCCCCATAAAGATGCATGGAATCTGTTTCCCCACCTCCAGCACAAACACGGAGACGTGCTCAGGTATCCTGATTGTGGGGAGGCTCCTCCAAATGACAGCAGCGCCTGGGTTCTAAAAGAATCCCTTAGCTTGTCTTCCCTGATGGCATGCCTAGGCTGGAGAGTGGGGGAAAGTGGGGGTTGGGCTCTTAACCAAGTATTAGAGAGAGCCTATCCATGGGATGTGGGTTTTTAACCTACAACCCACAACCATGGAATAAATGTGCCCCCTGAAAGATGCTTTGACTGTTTCCCTACATCCAGCACACACACGAAGATGTGTTCTTGTATTCTGAGTGTGGAGAATTTCCTCAAACTGACAGCAGCACCTGGATTCTATTAGTATCACTTAGCTTCTGTTCCATGAGTGTTCTTTTAGGCAAGGCCATGAGGGAAAGCTGGAGGTTGGGCTTGGAGGCCACGTAGCATGAGTGTCCCCTGATCCATTGAGGAAGTACTTAGAGGACTTCTCCCTAAAGGGAACACCTTTTCCTGCATTCATCTGGGTGCAGTGGGGATGCACATCTCTCCCACACCTAAGAATGTTTTCTGGAATTCTGACTGCAGGGAAGTTCCTCCAACTGACAGCAGCGCCTGGGTTCTAATTGAATCCCTTTGCTTGTCTTCCCTGATGGAAAGCCTAGGCGGGAGTGCGGGGGAAAGTGTGGTTTGGGCTCCAAAACCAGGTATTTGCGATGACCTCTCTATGGTTTGTGGAGGTGTTTAAACTACATCCCTAACCTGGGAACACCTGTGCCCCCATAAATATCCGTGGAGTCTGTTTCCACACCTCCAGCACACACACGAACACTTGCACAGTTATCCTGAGAGTGGGCAGCCTCCTCCAACTGTGAGCAGGGCCTTGGTTGTTATAAAATCGCTTAACTTGTCTACCCTGTTTGGTTGCCTGATACGGAGTCCTGGGGAAAGGGTGGGTTGGGCTCTAAATCCAAGTATTAGCGAGTGCTTCTCCATGGGATTTGGAGGTTATTAACCAAAAGCCCACAACATGGGAATACCTGTGCTCCTTGAAAAAAGCGTGGACTCTGTATCCCCACCACCAGAACACACATGAAGAAGTTTTCTGCTATCCTGAGTGTGGGCTGGCAATCTCAGGTGACAGAAGTGGCTGGGTTCTAATAGAATCCCTTAGCTTGTAATCCCTGAGTGTTTCCCTAGGACTGACTCTGAGAGAAACCTGGGGGTTGGGCTTTGAGGCCAAATAGTAGCGAGTGTCCCCGATGGACTGAGGAAGTATTTAGATGAATTCTCCATAAAGGGAAACACCTGAGCACCCATTCATCTGCGTGGAGTGGGGCTTCAAATCTCCCCACCACACAAGGTTGGGTTCCAGTATCCTGAGGGTGGGGTAGTTCCTCCAACTGACATAAGCGTCTTGGTTTGAATAGAATCCCTTTGCTTGTCTTCCCTGATGGTTTGCCTAGGCCAGTGTGTGGTTGAAAGTGGGATTTGGGATCTAAAACTAAGTATTAGCGTGTGCCTCTCCATGGGTAGTGGAGATGTTTAAACTACAACCCACAACTTGGGAATTACTGTGACCCCTGGAAAATGCGTGTGCTATGTTTCCCCACGTCCAGCACACACAGGAAGAAGTGTTCTGGGGTTCTGAGTGTGGGGAGGTTCCTCCAACAGACAGCAGCACCTGGGTTGTAATAGAATCCCTTAGCTTGACTTCCCTAAGTGTTTTCCTAGGCCTAGCAGTAAGCGATGGTGGGGGATGGGCTCTAAAGCCAAGTATTAGCGAGTGCATCTCTGTGGGTAGTGGAGGGTTTTAAACTACTTCCCCAACCTTGGAACACCTGTGCCCCATAAAGATGCGTGGAATCTGTTTCCCCACCTCCAGCACACACACGGAGACGTGATCAGGTATCCTGATTGTGGGGAGGCTCCTCCAAATGACAGCAGCGCCTGGGTTCTAAAAGAATCCCTTAGCTTGTCTTCCCTGATGGCATGCCTAGGCTGGAGAGTGGGGGAAAGTGGGGGTTGGGCTCTAAACCAAGTATAAGCGAGAGCCTATCCATGGGATGTGGGTTTTTAAATTACAACCCACAACCAAGGAATAAATATGCCCCCTGAAAAATGCTTTGACTGTTTCCCTATATCCAGCACACACACGAAGATGTGTTCTGGTATTCTGAGTGTGGGGAAGTTCCTCAAACTGTCAGCAGCACCTGGATTCCATTAGTATCCCTTAGCGTCTGTTCCCTGAGTGTTCTCTTAGACCAGGCCATGAGGGAAAGCTGGCAGTTGGGCTTGGAGGACACGTAGCAGTGAGTGCCCCCTGATCCATTGAGGAAGTACTTAGAGGACTTCTCCCTAAACGGAACACCTTTTCCTCCATTCATCTGGGTGCAGTGGGGCTGCACATCTCTCCCACACCTAAGTATGTGTTCTGGAATTCTGAGTGCAGGGAAGTTCCTCCAACTGACAGCAGCGCCTGGGTTCTAATTGAATCCCTTTGCTTGTCTTCCCTGATGGAAAGCCTAGGCGGGAGTGCGGGGGAAAGTGTGGTTTGGGCTCCAAAACCAAGTATTTGCGATGACCCCTCTATGGTTTGTGGAGGTGTTTATACTACATCCCTAACCTGGGAACACCTGTGCCCCCATAAAGATCCGTGGAGTTTGTTTCCACACCTCCAGCACACACACGAACACTTGCACAGTTATCCTGAGAGTGGGCAGCCTCCTCCAACTGAGAGCAGGGCCTTGGTTCTTATAAAATCGCTTAACTTGTCTACCCTGTTTGGTTGCCTGATACGGAGTGCTGGGGAAAGGGTGGGTTGGGCTCTAAATCCAAGTATTAGCGAGTGCTTCTCCATGGGATTTGGAGGTTATTAACCAAAAGCCCACAACATGGGAATACCTGTGCTCCTTGAAAAAAGCGTGGACTCTGTATCCCCACCACCAGAACACACATGAAGAAGTTTTCTGCTATCCTGAGTGTGGGCTGGCAATTTCAGGTGACAGAAGTGGCTGGGTTCTAATAGAATCCCTTAGCTTGTAATCCCTGAGTGTTTCCCTAGGACTGACTCTGAGAGAAACCTGGGGGTTGGGCTTTGAGGCCAAATAGTAGCGAGTGTCCCCGATGGACTGAGGAAGTATTTAGATGAATTCTCCATAAAGGGAAACACCTGAGCACCCATTCATCTGCGTGGAGTGGGGCTTCAAATCTCCCCACCACACAAGGTTGTGTTCCAGTATCCTGAGGGTGGGGTAGTTCCTCCAACTGACATCAGCGTCTTGGTTTGAATAGAATCCCTTTGCTTGTCTTCCCTGATGGTTTGCCTAGGCCAGTGTGTGGTTGAAAGTGGGATTTGGGATCTAAAACTAAGTATTAGCGTGTGCCTCTCCATGGGTAGTGGAGATGTTTAAACTACAACCCACAACTTGGGAATTACTGTGACCCCTGGTAAATGCGTGTGCTATGTTTCCCCACGTCCAGCACACACAGGAAGAAGTGTTCTGGGGTTCTGAGTGTGGGGAGGTTCCTCCAACAGACAGCAGCACCTGGGTTGTAATAGAATCCCTTAGCTTGACTTCCCTAAGTGTTTTCCTAGGCCTAGCAGTAAGCGATGGTGGGGGATGGGCTCTAAAGCCAAGTATTAGCGAGTGCATCTCTGTGGGTAGTGGAGGGTTTTAAACTACTTCCCCAACCTTGGAACACCTGTGCCCCATAAAGATGCGTGGAATCTGTTTCCCCACCTCCAGCACACACACGGAGACGTGCTCAGGTATCCTGATTGTGGGGAGGCTCCTCCAAATGACAGCAGCGCCTGGGTTCTAAAAGAATCCCTTAGCTTGTCTTCCCTGATGGCATGCCTAGGCTGGAGAGTGGGGGAAAGTGGGGGTTGGGCTCTAAACCAAGTATAAGCGAGAGCCTGTCGATGGGATGTGGGTTTTTAACCTACAACCCACAACCATGGAATAAATGTGCCCCCTGAAAGATGCTTTGACTGTTTCCCTACATCCAGCACACACAGGAAGATGTGTTCTTCTATTCTGAGTGTGGGGAAGTTCCTCAAACTGACAGCAGCACCTGGATTCTATTAGTATCCCTTAGCTTCTGTTCCCTGAGTGTTCTTTTAGGCCAGGCCATGAGGGAAAGCTGGGGGTTGGGCTTGGATTCCACGTAGCAGTTAGTGCCCCCTGATCCATTGAGGAAGTACTTAGAGGACTTCTCCCTAAAGGGAACAACTTTTCCTGCATTCATCTGGGTGCAGTGGGGCTGCACATCTCTCCCACACCTAAGAATGTGTTCTGGAATTCTGAGTGCAGGGAAGTTCCTCCAACTGACAGCAGCGCCTGGGTTCTAATTGAATCCCTTTGCTTGTCTTCCCTGATGGAAAGCCTAGGCGGGAGTGCGGGGGAAAGTGTGGTTTGGGCTCCAAAACCAAGTATTTGCCATGACCTCTCTATGGTTTGTGGAGGTGTTTAAACTACATCCCTAACCTGGGAACACCTGTGCCCCCATAAAGATCCGTGGAGTCTGTTTCCACACCTCCAGCACACACACGAACACTTGCACAGTTATCCTGAGAGTGGGCAGCCTCCTCCAACTGAGAGCAGGGCCTTGGTTCTTATAAAATCGCTTAACTTGTCTACCCTGTTTGGTTGCCTGATACGGAGTGCTGGGGAAAGGGTGGGTTGGGCTCTAAATCCAAGTATTAGCGAGTGCTTCTCCATGGGATTTGGAGGTTATTAACCAAAAGCCCACAACATGGGAATACCTGTGCTCCTTGAAAAAAGCGTGGACTCTGTATCCCCACCACCAGAACACACATGAAGAAGTTTTCTGCTATCCTGAGTGTGGGCTGGCAATCTCAGGTGACAGAAGTGGCTGGGTTCTAATAGAATCCCTTAGCTTGTAATCCCTGAGTGTTTCCCTAGGACTGACTCTGAGAGAAACCTGGGGGTTGGGCTTTGAGGCCAAATAGTAGCGAGTGTCCCCGATGGACTGAGGAAGTATTTAGATGAATTCTCCATAAAGGGAAACACCTGAGCACCCATTCATCTGCGTGGAGTGGGGCTTCAAATCTCCCCACCACACAAGGTTGGGTTCCAGTATCCTGAGGGTGGGGTAGTTCCTCCAACTGACATAAGCGTCTTGGTTTGAATAGAATCCCTTTGCTTGTCTTCCCTGATGGTTTGCCTAGGCCAGTGTGTGGTTGAAAGTGGGATTTGGGATCTAAAACTAAGTATTAGCGTGTGCCTCTCCATGGGTAGTGGAGATGTTTAAACTACAACCCACAACTTGGGAATTACTGTGACCCCTGGAAAATGCGTGTGCTATGTTTCCCCACGTCCAGCACACACAGGAAGAAGTGTTCTGGGGTTCTGAGTGTGGGGAGGTTCCTCCAACAGACAGCAGCACCTGGGTTGTAATAGAATCCCTTAGCTTGACTTCCCTAAGTGTTTTCCTAGGCCTAGCAGTAAGCGATGGTGGGGGATGGGCTCTAAAGCCAAGTATTAGCGAGTGCATCTCTGTGGGTAGTGGAGGGTTTTAAACTACTTCCCCAACCTTGGAACACCTGTGCCCCATAAAGATGCGTGGAATCTGTTTCCCCACCTCCAGCACACACACGGAGACGTGATCAGGTATCCTGATTGTGGGGAGGCTCCTCCAAATGACAGCAGCGCCTGGGTTCTAAAAGAATCCCTTAGCTTGTCTTCCCTGATGGCATGCCTAGGCTGGAGAGTGGGGGAAAGTGGGGGTTGGGCTCTAAACCAAGTATAAGCGAGAGCCTATCCATGGGATGTGGGTTTTTAAATTACAACCCACAACCAAGGAATAAATATGCCCCCTGAAAAATGCTTTGACTGTTTCCCTATATCCAGCACACACACGAAGATGTGTTCTGGTATTCTGAGTGTGGGGAAGTTCCTCAAACTGTCAGCAGCACCTGGATTCCATTAGTATCCCTTAGCGTCTGTTCCCTGAGTGTTCTCTTAGACCAGGCCATGAGGGAAAGCTGGCAGTTGGGCTTGGAGGACACGTAGCAGTGAGTGCCCCCTGATCCATTGAGGAAGTACTTAGAGGACTTCTCCCTAAACGGAACACCTTTTCCTCCATTCATCTGGGTGCAGTGGGGCTGCACATCTCTCCCACACCTAAGTATGTGTTCTGGAATTCTGAGTGCAGGGAAGTTCCTCCAACTGACAGCAGCGCCTGGGTTCTAATTGAATCCCTTTGCTTGTCTTCCCTGATGGAAAGCCTAGGCGGGAGTGCGGGGGAAAGTGTGGTTTGGGCTCCAAAACCAAGTATTTGCCATGACCTCTCTATGGTTTGTGGAGGTGTTTAAACTACATCCCTAACCTGGGAACACCTGTGCCCCCATAAAGATCCGTGGAGTCTGTTTCCACACCTCCAGCACACACACGAACACTTGCACAGTTATCCTGAGAGTGGGCAGCCTCCTCCAACTGAGAGCAGGGCCTTGGTTCTTATAAAATCGCTTAACTTGTCTACCCTGTTTGGTTGCCTGATACGGAGTGCTGGGGAAAGGGTGGGTTGGGCTCTAAATCCAAGTATTAGCGAGTGCTTCTCCATGGGATTTGGAGGTTATTAACCAAAAGCCCACAACATGGGAATACCTGTGCTCCTTGAAAAAAGCGTGGACTCTGTATCCCCACCACCAGAACACACATGAAGAAGTTTTCTGCTATCCTGAGTGTGGGCTGGCAATCTCAGGTGACAGAAGTGGCTGGGTTCTAATAGAATCCCTTAGCTTGTAATCCCTGAGTGTTTCCCTAGGACTGACTCTGAGAGAAACCTGGGGGTTGGGCTTTGAGGCCAAATAGTAGCGAGTGTCCCCGATGGACTGAGGAAGTATTTAGATGAATTCTCCATAAAGGGAAACACCTGAGCACCCATTCATCTGCGTGGAGTGGGGCTTCAAATCTCCCCACCACACAAGGTTGGGTTCCAGTATCTTGAGGGTTGGGTAGTTCCTCCAACTGACATAAGCGTCTTGGTTTGAATAGAATCCCTTTGCTTGTCTTCCCTGATGGTTTGCCTAGGCCAGTGTGTGGTTGAAAGTGGGATTTGGGATCTAAAACTAAGTATTAGCGTGTGCCTCTCCATGGGTAGTGGAGATGTTTAAACTACAACCCACAACTTGGGAATTACTGTGACCCCTGGAAAATGCGTGTGCTATGTTTCCCCACGTCCAGCACACACAGGAAGAAGTGTTCTGGGGTTCTGAGAGTGGGGAGGTTCCTCCAACAGACAGCAGCACCTGGGTTGTAATAGAATCCCTTAGCTTGACTTCCCTAAGTGTTTTCCTAGGCCTAGCAGTAAGCGATGGTGGGGGATGGGCTCTAAAGCCAAGTATTAGCGAGTGCATCTCTGTGGGTAGTGGAGGGTTTTAAACTACTTCCCCAACCTTGGAACACCTGTGCCCCATAAAGATGCGTGGAATCTGTTTCCCCACCTCCAGCACACACACGGAGACGTGCTCAGGTATCCTGATTGTGGGGAGGCTCCTCCAAATGACAGCAGCGCCTGGGTTCTAAAAGAATCCCTTAGCTTGTCTTCCCTGATGGCATGCCTAGGCTGGAGAGTGGGGGAAAGTGGGAGTTTTGCTCTAAACCAAGTATAAGCGAGAGCCTATCCATGGGATGTGGGTTTTTAACCTACAACCCACAACCATGGAATAAATGTGCCCCCTGAAAGATGCTTTGACTGTTTCCCTATATCCAGCACACACACGAAGATGTGTTCTTGTATTCTGAGTGTGGGGAAGTTCCTCAAACTGACAGCAGCACCTGGATTCTATTAGTATCCCTTAGCTTCTGTTCCCTGAGTGTTCTTTTAGGCCAGGCCATGAGGGAAATCTGGGGGTTGGGCTTGGAGGCCACGTAGCAGTGAGTGCCCCCTGATCCATTGAGGAAGTACTTAGAGGACTTCTCCCTAAAGGGAACACCTTTTCCTGCATTCATCTGGGTGCAGTGGGGCTGCACATCTCTCCCACACCTAAGAATGTGTTCTGGAATTCTGAGTGCAGGGAAGTTCCTCCAACTGACAGCAGCGCCTGGGTTCTAATTGAATCCCTTTGCTTGTCTTCCCTGATGGAAAGCCTAGGCGGGAGTGCGGGGGAAAGTGTGGTTTGGGCTCCAAAACCAAGTATTTGCGATGACCTCTCTATGGTTTGTGGGGGTGTTTAAACTACATCCCTAACCTGGGAACACCTGTGCCCCCATAAAGATCCGTGGAGTCTGTTTCCACACCTCCAGCACACACACGAACACTTGCACAGTTATCCTGAGAGTGGGCAGCCTCCTCCAACTGAGAGCAGGGCCTTGGTTCTTATAAAATCGCTTAACTTGTCTACCCTGTTTGGTTGCCTGATACGGAGTGCTGGGGAAAGGGTGGGTTGGGCTCTAAATCCAAGTATTAGCGAGTGCTTCTCCATGGGATTTGGAGGTTATTAACCAAAAGCCCACAACATGGGAATACCTGTGCTCCTTGAAAAAAGCGTGGACTCTGTATCCCCACCACCAGAACACACATGAAGAAGTTTTCTGCTATCCTGAGTGTGGGCTGGCAATTTCAGGTGACAGAAGCGGCTGGGTTCTAATAGAATCCCTTAGCTTGTAATCCCTGAGTGTTTCCCTAGGACTGACTCTGAGAGAAACCTGGGGGTTGGGCTTTGAGGCCAAATAGTAGCGAGTGTCCCCGATGGACTGAGGAAGTATTTAGATGAATTCTCCATAAAGGGAAACACCTGAGCACCCATTCATCTGCGTGGAGTGGGGCTTCAAATCTCCCCACCACACAAGGTTGGGTTCCAGTATCCTGAGGGTGGGGTAGTTCCTCCAACTGACATCAGCGTCTTGGTTTGAATAGAATCCCTTTGCTTGTCTTCCCTGATGGTTTGCCTAGGCCAGTGTGTGGTTGAAAGTGGGATTTGGGATCTAAAACTAAGTATTAGCGTGTGCCTCTCCATGGGTAGTGGAGATGTTTAAACTACAACCCACAACTTGGGAATTACTGTGACCCCTGAAAAATGCGTGTGCTATGTTTCCCCACGTCCAGCACACACAGGAAGAAGTGTTCTGGGGTTCTGAGTGTGGGGAGGTTCCTCCAACAGACAGCAGCACCTGGGTTGTAATAGAATCCCTTAGCTTGACTTCCCTAAGTGTTTTCCTAGGCCTAGCAGTAAGCGATGGTGGGGGATGGGCTCTAAAGCCAAGTATTAGCGAGTGCATCTCTGTGGGTAGTGGAGGGTTTTAAACTACTTCCCCAACCTTGGAACACCTGTGCCCCATAAAGATGCGTGGAATCTGTTTCCCCACCTCCAGCACACACACGGAGACGTGCTCAGGTATCCTGATTGTGGGGAGGCTCCTCCAAATGACAGCAGCGCCTGGGTTCTAAAAGAATCCCTTAGCTTGTCTTCCCTGATGGCATGCCTAGGCTGGAGAGTGGGGGAAAGTGGGGGTTGGGCTCTAAACCAAGTATAAGCGAGAGCCTATCCATGGGATGTGGGTTTTTAACCTACAACCCACAACCATGGAATAAATGTGCCCCCTGAAAGATGCTTTGACTGTTTCCCTACATCCAGCACACACACGAAGATGTGTTCTTGTATTCTGAGTGTGGGGAAGTTCCTCAAACTGACAGCAGCACCTGGATTCCATTAGTATCCCTTAGCTTCTGTTCCCTGAGTGTTCTCATAGACCAGGCCATGAGGGAAAGCTGGGGGTTGGGCTTGGAGGCCACGTAGCAGTGAGTGCCCCCTGATCCATTGAGGAAGTACTTAGAGGACTTCTCCCTAAACGGAACACCTTTTCCTGCATTCATCTGGGTGCAGTGGAACTGCACATCTCTCCCACACCTAAGAATGTGTTCTGGAATTCTGAGTGCAGGGAAGTTCCTCCAACTGACAGCAGCGCCTGGGTTCTAATTGAATCCCTTTTCTTGTCTTCCCTGATGGAAAGCCTAGGCGGGAGTGCGAGGGAAAGTGTGGTTTGGGCTCCAAAACCAAGTATTTGCGATGACCTCTCTATGGTTTGTGGATGTGTTTAAACTACATCCCTAACCTGGGAACACCTGTGCCCCCATAAAGATCCGTGGAGTCTGTTTCCACACCTCCAGCACACACACGAACACTTGCACAGTTATCCTGAGAGTGGGCAGCCTCCTCCAACTGAGAGCAGGGCCTTGGTTCTTATAAAATCGCTTAACTTGTCTACCCTGTTTGGTTGCCTGATACGGAGTGCTGGGAAAAGGGTGGGTTGGGCTCTAAATCCAAGTATTAGCGAGTGCTTCTCCATGGGATTTGGAGGTTATTAACCAAAAACCCACAAGATGGGAATACCTGTGCTCCTTGAAAAAAGCGTGGACTCTGTATCCCCACCACCAGAACACACATGAAGTAGTATTCTGCTATCCTGAGTGTGGGCTGGCAATTTCAGGTGACAGAAGCGGCTGGGTTCTAATAGAATCCCTTAGCTTGTAATCCCTGAGTGTTTCCCTAGGACTGACTCTGAGAGAAACCTGGGGGTTGGGCTTTGAGGCCAAATTGTAGCGAGTGTCCCCGATGGACTGAGGAAGTATTTAGATGAATTCTCCATAAAGGGAAACACCTGAGCACCCATTCATCTGCGTGGAGTGGGGCTTCAAATCTCCCCACCACACAAGGTTGGGTTCCAGTATCCTGAGGGTGGGGTAGTTCCTCCAACTGACATCAGCGTCTTGGTTTGAATAGAATCCCATTGCTTGTCTTCCCTGATGGTTTGCCTAGGCCAGTGTGTGGTTGAAAGTGGGATTTGGGATCTAAAACTAAGTATTAGCGTGTGCCTCTCCATGGGTAGTGGAGATGTTTAAACTACAACCCACAACTTGGGAATTACTGTGACCCCTGAAAAATGCGTGTGCTATGTTTCCCCACGTCCAGCACACACAGGAAGAAGTGTTCTGGGGTTCTGAGTGTGGGGAGGTTCCTCCAACAGACAGCAGCACCTGGGTTGTAATAGAATCCCTTAGCTTGACTTCCCTAAGTGTTTTCCTAGGCCTAGCAGTAAGCGATGGTGGGGGATGGGCTCTAAAGCCAAGTATTAGCGAGTGCATCTCTGTGGGTAGTGGAGGGTTTTAAACTACTTCCCCAACCTTGGAACACCTGTGCCCCATAAAGATGCGTGGAATCTGTTTCCCCACCTCCAGCACACACACGGAGACGTGCTCAGGTATCCTGATTGTGGGGAGGCTCCTCCAAATGACAGCAGCGCCTGGGTTCTAAAAGAATCCCTTAGCTTGTCTTCCCTGATGGCATGCCAAGGCTGGAGAGTGGGGGAAAGTGGGGGTTGGGCTCTAAACCAAGTATAAGCGAGAGCCTATCCATGGGATGTGGGTTTTTAACCTACAACCCACAACCATGGAATAAATGTGCCCCCTGAAAGATGCTTTGACTGTTTCCCTACATCCAGCACACACACGAAGATGTGTTCTTGTATTCCGAGTGTGGGGAATTTCCTCAAACTGACAGCAGCACCTGGATTCTATTAGTATCCCTTAGCTTCTGTTCCCTGAGTGTTCTCTTAGGCCAGGCTATGAGGGAAAGCTGAGGGTTGGGCTTGGAGGCCACGTAGCAGTGAGTGCCCCCTGATCCATTGAGTACGTACTTAGAGGACTTCTCCCTAAAGGGAACACCTTTTCCTGCATTCATCTGGGTGCAGTGGGGCTGCACATCTCTCCCACACCTAAGAATGTGTTCTGGAATTCTGAGTGCAGGGAAGTTCCTCCAACTGACAGCAGCGCCTGGGTTCTAATTGAATCCCTTTTCTTGTCTTCCCTGATGGAAAGCCTAGGCGGGAGTGCGAGGGAAAGTGTGGTTTGGGTTCCAAAACCAAGTATTTGCGATGACCTCTCTATGGTTTGTGGATGTGTTTAAACTACATCCCTAACCTGGGAACACCTGTGCCCCCATAAAGATCCGTGGAGTCTGTTTCCACACCTCCAGCACACACACGAACACTTGCACAGTTATCCTGAGAGTGGGCAGCCTCCTCCAACTGAGAGCAGGGCCTTGGTTCTTATAAAATCGCTTAACTTGTCTACCCTGTTTGGTTGCCTGATACGGAGTGCTGGGAAAAGGGTGGGTTGGGCTCTAAATCCAAGTATTAGCGAGTGCTTCTCCATGGGATTTGGAGGTTATTAACCAAAAACCCACAAGATGGGAATACCTGTGCTCCTTGAAAAAAGCGTGGACTCTGTATCCCCACCACCAGAACACACATGAAGTAGTATTCTGCTATCCTGAGTGTGGGCTGGCAATTTCAGGTGACAGAAGCGGCTGGGTTCTAATAGAATCCCTTAGCTTGTAATCCCTGAGTGTTTCCCTAGGACTGACTCTGAGAGAAACCTGGGGGTTGGGCTTTGAGGCCAAATTGTAGCGAGTGTCCCCGATGGACTGAGGAAGTATTTAGATGAATTCTCCATAAAGGGAAACACCTGAGCACCCATTCATCTGCGTGGAGTGGGGCTTCAAATCTCCCCACCACACAAGGTTGGGTTCCAGTATCCTGAGGGTGGGGTAGTTCCTCCAACTGACATCAGCGTCTTGGTTTGAATAGAATCCCTTTGCTTGTCTTCCCTGATGGTTTGCCTAGGCCAGTGTGTGGTTGAAAGTGGGATTTGGGATCTAAAACTAAGTATTAGCGTGTGCCTCTCCATGGGTAGTGGAGATGTTTAAACTACAACCCACAACTTGGGAATTACTGTGACCCCTGAAAAATGCGTGTGCTATGTTTCCCCACGTCCAGCACACACAGGAAGAAGTGTTCTGGGGTTCTGAGTGTGGGGAGGTTCCTCCAACAGACAGCAGCACCTGGGTTGTAATAGAATCCCTTAGCTTGACTTCCCTAAGTGTTTTCCTAGGCCTAGCAGTAAGCGATGGTGGGGGATGGGCTCTAAAGCCAAGTATTAGCGAGTGCATCTCTGTGGGTAGTGGAGGGTTTTAAACTACTTCCCCAACCTTGGAACACCTGTGCCCCATAAAGATGCGTGGAATCTGTTTCCCCACCTACAGCACACACACGGAGACGTGCTCAGGTATCCTGATTGTGGGGAGGCTCCTCCAAATGACAGCAGCGCCTGGGTTCTTAAAGAATCCCTTAGCTTGCCTTCCCTGATGGCATGCCTAGGCTGGAGAGTGGGGGAAAGTGGGGGTTGGGCTCTAAACCAAGTATAAGCGAGAGCCTATCCATGGGATGTGGGTTTTTAACATACAACCCACAACCATGGAATAAATGTGCCCCCTGAAAGATGCTTTGACTGTTTCCCTACATCCAGCACACACACGAAGATGTGTTCTGGTATTCTGAGTGTGGGGAAGTTCCTCAAACTGACAGCAGCACCTGGATTCCATTAGTATCCCTTAGCTTCTGTTCCCTGAGTGTTTTCTTAGACCAGGCCATGAGGGAAAGCTGGGGGTTGGGCTTGGAGGCCACGTAGCAGTGAGTGCCCCCTGATCCATTGAGGAAGTACTTAGAGGACTTCTCCCTAAACAGAACACCTTTTCCTCCATTCATCTGGGTGCAGTGGGGCTGCACATCTCTCCCACACCTAAGAGTGTGTTCTGGAATTCTGAGTGCAGGGAAGTTCCTCCAACTGACAGCAGCGCCTGGGTTCTAATTGAATCCCTTTGCTTGTCTTCCCTGATGGAAAGCCTAGGCGGGAGTGCGGGGGAAAGTGTGGTTTGGGCTCCAAAACCAAGTATTTGCGATGACCTCTCTATGGTTTGTGGAGGTGTTTAAACTTCATCCCTAACCTGGGAACACCTGTGCCCCCATAAAGATCCGTGGAGTCTGTTTCCACACCTCCAGCACACACACGAACACTTGCACAGTTATCCTGAGAGTGGGCAGCCTCCTCCAACTGAGAGCAGGGCCTTGGTTCTTATAAAATCGCTTAACTTGTCTACCCTGTTTGGTTGCCTGATACGGAGTGCTGGGGAAAGGGTGGGTTGGGGTCTAAATCCAAGTATTAGCGAGTGCTTCTCCATGGGATTTGGAGGTTATTAACCAAAAGCCCACAACATGGGAATACCTGTGCTCCTTGAAAAAACCGTGGACTCTGTATCCCCACCACCAGAACACACATGAAGAAGTTTCCTGCTATCCTGAGTGTGGGCTGGCAATTTCAGGTGACAGAAGCGGCTGGGTTCTAATAGAATCCCTTAGCTTGTAATCCCTGAGTGTTTCCCTAGGACTGACTCTGAGAGAAACCTGGGGGTTGGGCTTTGAGGCCAAATAGTAACGAGTGTCCCTGATGGACTGAGGAAGTATTTAGATGAATTCTCCATAAAGGGAAACACCTGAGCACCCATTCATCTGCGTGGAGTGGGGCTTCAAATCTCCCCACCACACAAGGTTGGGTTCCAGTATCCTGAGGGTGGGGTAGTTCCTCCAACTGACATCAGCGTCTTGGTTTTAATAGAACCCCTTTGCTTGTCTTCCCTGATGGTTTAACTAGGCCACTGTGTGGTTGAAAGTGGGATTTGGGATCTAAAACTAAGTATTAGCGTGTGCCTCTCCATGGGTAGTGGAGATGTTTAAACTACAACCCACAACTTGGGAATTACTGTGACCCCTGAAAAATGCGTGTGCTATGTTTCCCCACGTCCAGCACACACAGGAAGAAGTGTTCTGGGGTTCTGAGTGTGGGGAGGTTCCTCGAACAGACAGCAGCACCTGGGTTGTAATAGAATCCCTTAGCTTGACTTCCCTAAGTGTTTTCCTAGGCCTAGCAGTAAGCGATGGTGGGGGATGGTCTCTAAAGCCAAGTATTAGCGAGTGCATCTCTGTGGGTAGTGGAGGGCTTTAAACTACTTCCCCAACCTTGGAACACCTGTGCCCCATAAAGATGCGTGGAATCTGTTTCCCCACCTCCAGCACACACACGGAGACGTGCTCAGGTATCCTGATTGTGGGGAGGCTCCTCCAAATGACAGCAGCGCCTGGGTTCTAAAAGAATCCCTTAGCTTGTCTTCCCTGATGGCATGCCTAGGCTGGAGAGTGGGGGAAAGTGGGGGTTGGGCTCTAAACCAAGTATAAGCGAGAGCCTATCCATGGGATGTGGGTTTTTAACCTACAACCCACAACCATGGAATAAATGTGCCCCCTGAAAGATGCTTTGACTGTTTCCCTACATCCAGCACACACACGAAGATGTGTTCTTGTATTCCGAGTGTGGGGAATTTCCTCAAACTGACAGCAGCACCTGGATTCTATTAGTATCCCTTATCTTCTGTTCCCTGAGTGTTCTTTTAGGCCAGGCCATGAGGGAAAGCTGGGGGTTGGGCTTGGAGGCCACTTAGCAGTGAGTGCCCCCTGATCCATTGAGGAAGTACTTAGAGGACTTGTCCCTAAAGGAACACCTTTTCCTGCATTCATCTGGGTGCAGTGGGGCTGCACATCTCTCCCACACCTAAGAATGTGTTCTGGAATTCTGAGTGCAGGGAAGTTCCTCCAACTGACAGCAGCGCCTGGGTTCTAATTGAATCCCTTTGCTTGTCTTCCCTGATGGAAAGCCTAGGCGGGAGTGCGGGGGAAAGTGTGGTTTGGGCTCCAAAACCAAGTATTTGCGATGACCTCTCTATGGTTTGTGGATGTGTTTAAACTACATCCCTAACCTGGGAACACCTGTGCCCCCATAAAGATCCGTGGAGTCTGTTTCCACACCTCCAGCACACACACGAACACTTGCACAGTTATCCTGAGAGTGGGCAGCCTCCTCCAACTGAGAGCAGGGCCTTGGTTCTTATAAAATCGCTTAACTTGTCTACCCTGTTTGGTTGCCTGATACGGAGTGCTGGGAAAAGGGTGGGTTGGGCTCTAAATCCAAGTATTAGCGAGTGCTTCTCCATGGGATTTGGAGGTTATTAACCAAAAACCCACAAGATGGGAATACCTGTGCTCCTTGAAAAAAGCGTGGACTCTGTATCCCCACCACCAGAACACACATGAAGTAGTATTCTGCTATCCTGAGTGTGGGCTGGCAATTTCAGGTGACAGAAGCGGCTGGGTTCTAATAGAATCCCTTAGCTTGTAATCCCTGAGTGTTTCCCTAGGACTGACTCTGAGAGAAACCTGGGGGTTGGGCTTTGAGGCCAAATTGTAGCGAGTGTCCCCGATGGACTGAGGAAGTATTTAGATGAATTCTCCATAAAGGGAAACACCTGAGCACCCATTCATCTGCGTGGAGTGGGGCTTCAAATCTCCCCACCACACAAGGTTGGGTTCCAGTATCCTGAGGGTGGGGTAGTTCCTCCAACTGACATCAGCGTCTTGGTTTGAATAGAATCCCTTTGCTTGTCTTCCCTGATGGTTTGCCTAGGCCAGTGTGTGGTTGAAAGTGGGATTTGGGATCTAAAACTAAGTATTAGCGTGTGCCTCTCCATGGGTAGTGGAGATGTTTAAACTACAACCCACAACTTGGGAATTACTGTGACCCCTGAAAAATGCGTGTGCTATGTTTCCCCACGTCCAGCACACACAGGAAGAAGTGTTCTGGGGTTCTGAGTGTGGGGAGGTTCCTCCAACAGACAGCAGCACCTGGGTTGTAATAGAATCCCTTAGCTTGACTTCCCTAAGTGTTTTCCTAGGCCTAGCAGTAAGCGATGGTGGGGGATGGGCTCTAAAGCCAAGTATTAGCGAGTGCATCTCTGTGGGTAGTGGAGGGTTTTAAACTACTTCCCCAACCTTGGAACACCTGTGCCCCATAAAGATGCGTGGAATCTGTTTCCCCACCTACAGCACACACACGGAGACGTGCTCAGGTATCCTGATTGTGGGGAGGCTCCTCCAAATGACAGCAGCGCCTGGGTTCTTAAAGAATCCCTTAGCTTGCCTTCCCTGATGGCATGCCTAGGCTGGAGAGTGGGGGAAAGTGGGGGTTGGGCTCTAAACCAAGTATAAGCGAGAGCCTATCCATGGGATGTGGGTTTTTAACATACAACCCACAACCATGGAATAAATGTGCCCCCTGAAAGATGCTTTGACTGTTTCCCTACATCCAGCACACACACGAAGATGTGTTCTGGTATTCTGAGTGTGGGGAAGTTCCTCAAACTGACAGCAGCACCTGGATTCCATTAGTATCCCTTAGCTTCTGTTCCCTGAGTGTTTTCTTAGACCAGGCCATGAGGGAAAGCTGGGGGTTGGGCTTGGAGGCCACGTAGCAGTGAGTGCCCCCTGATCCATTGAGGAAGTACTTAGAGGACTTCTCCCTAAACAGAACACCTTTTCCTCCATTCATCTGGGTGCAGTGGGGCTGCACATCTCTCCCACACCTAAGAGTGTGTTCTGGAATTCTGAGTGCAGGGAAGTTCCTCCAACTGACAGCAGCGCCTGGGTTCTAATTGAATCCCTTTGCTTGTCTTCCCTGATGGAAAGCCTAGGCGGGAGTGCGGGGGAAAGTGTGGTTTGGGCTCCAAAACCAAGTATTTGCGATGACCTCTCTATGGTTTGTGGAGGTGTTTAAACTTCATCCCTAACCTGGGAACACCTGTGCCCCCATAAAGATCCGTGGAGTCTGTTTCCACACCTCCAGCACACACACGAACACTTGCACAGTTATCCTGAGAGTGGGCAGCCTCCTCCAACTGAGAGCAGGGCCTTGGTTCTTATAAAATCGCTTAACTTGTCTACCCTGTTTGGTTGCCTGATACGGAGTGCTGGGGAAAGGGTGGGTTGGGGTCTAAATCCAAGTATTAGCGAGTGCTTCTCCATGGGATTTGGAGGTTATTAACCAAAAGCCCACAACATGGGAATACCTGTGCTCCTTGAAAAAACCGTGGACTCTGTATCCCCACCACCAGAACACACATGAAGAAGTTTCCTGCTATCCTGAGTGTGGGCTGGCAATTTCAGGTGACAGAAGCGGCTGGGTTCTAATAGAATCCCTTAGCTTGTAATCCCTGAGTGTTTCCCTAGGACTGACTCTGAGAGAAACCTGGGGGTTGGGCTTTGAGGCCAAATAGTAACGAGTGTCCCTGATGGACTGAGGAAGTATTTAGATGAATTCTCCATAAAGGGAAACACCTGAGCACCCATTCATCTGCGTGGAGTGGGGCTTCAAATCTCCCCACCACACAAGGTTGGGTTCCAGTATCCTGAGGGTGGGGTAGTTCCTCCAACTGACATCAGCGTCTTGGTTTTAATAGAACCCCTTTGCTTGTCTTCCCTGATGGTTTAACTAGGCCACTGTGTGGTTGAAAGTGGGATTTGGGATCTAAAACTAAGTATTAGCGTGTGCCTCTCCATGGGTAGTGGAGATGTTTAAACTACAACCCACAACTTGGGAATTACTGTGACCCCTGAAAAATGCGTGTGCTATGTTTCCCCACGTCCAGCACACACAGGAAGAAGTGTTCTGGGGTTCTGAGTGTGGGGAGGTTCCTCGAACAGACAGCAGCACCTGGGTTGTAATAGAATCCCTTAGCTTGACTTCCCTAAGTGTTTTCCTAGGCCTAGCAGTAAGCGATGGTGGGGGATGGTCTCTAAAGCCAAGTATTAGCGAGTGCATCTCTGTGGGTAGTGGAGGGCTTTAAACTACTTCCCCAACCTTGGAACACCTGTGCCCCATAAAGATGCGTGGAATCTGTTTCCCCACCTCCAGCACACACACGGAGACGTGCTCAGGTATCCTGATTGTGGGGAGGCTCCTCCAAATGACAGCAGCGCCTGGGTTCTAAAAGAATCCCTTAGCTTGTCTTCCCTGATGGCATGCCTAGGCTGGAGAGTGGGGGAAAGTGGGGGTTGGGCTCTAAACCAAGTATAAGCGAGAGCCTATCCATGGGATGTGGGTTTTTAACCTACAACCCACAACCATGGAATAAATGTGCCCCCTGAAAGATGCTTTGACTGTTTCCCTACATCCAGCACACACACGAAGATGTGTTCTTGTATTCCGAGTGTGGGGAATTTCCTCAAACTGACAGCAGCACCTGGATTCTATTAGTATCCCTTATCTTCTGTTCCCTGAGTGTTCTTTTAGGCCAGGCCATGAGGGAAAGCTGGGGGTTGGGCTTGGAGGCCACTTAGCAGTGAGTGCCCCCTGATCCATTGAGGAAGTACTTAGAGGACTTGTCCCTAAAGGAACACCTTTTCCTGCATTCATCTGGGTGCAGTGGGGCTGCACATCTCTCCCACACCTAAGAATGTGTTCTGGAATTCTGAGTGCAGGGAAGTTCCTCCAACTGACAGCAGCGCCTGGGTTCTAATTGAATCCCTTTGCTTGTCTTCCCTGATGGAAAGCCTAGGCGGGAGTGCGGGGGAAAGTGTGGTTTGGGCTCCAAAACCAAGTATTTGCGATGACCTCTCTATGGTTTGTGGAGGTGTTTAAACTACATTCCTAACCTGGGAACACCTGTGCCCCCATAAAGATCCGTGGAGTCTGTTTCCACACCTCCAGCACACACACGAACACTTGCACAGTTATCCTGAGAGTGGGCAGCCTCCTCCAACTGAGAGCAGGGCCTTGGTTCTTATAAAATCGCTTAACTTGTCTACCCTGTTTGGTTGCCTGATACGGAGTGCTGGGGAAAGGGTGGGTTGGGCTCTAAATCCAAGTATTAGCGAGTGCTTCTCCATGGGATTTGGAGGTTATTAACCAAAAGCCCACAACTTGGGAATACCTGTGCTCCTTGAAAAAAGCGTGGACTCTGTATCCCCACCACCAGAACACACATGAAGAAGTTTCCTGCTATCCTGAGTGTGGGCTGGCAATTTCAGGTGACAGAAGCGGCTGGGTTCTAATAGAATCCCTTAGCTTGTAATCCCTGAGTGTTTCCCTAGGACTGACTCTGAGAGAAACCTGGGGGTTGGGCTTTGAGACCAAATTGTAGCGAGTGTCCCCGATGGACTGAGGAAGTATTTAGATGAATTCTCCATAAAGGGAAACACCTGAGCACCCATTCATCTGCGTGGAGTGGGGCTTCAAATCTCCCCACCACACAAGGTTGGGTTCCAGTATCCTGAGGGTGGGGTAGTTCCTCCAACTGACATCAGCGTCTTGGTTTGAATAGAATCCCATTGCTTGTCTTCCCTGATGGTTTGCCTAGGCCAGTGTGTGGTTGAAAGTGGGATTTGGGATCTAAAACTAAGTATTAGCGTGTGCCTCTCCATGGGTAGTGGAGATGTTTAAACTACAACCCACAACTTGGGAATTACTGTGACCCCTGAAAAATGCGTGTGCTATGTTTCCCCACGTCCAGGACACACAGGAAGAAGTGTTCTGGGGTTCTGAGTGTGGGGAGGTTCCTCCAACAGACAGCAGCACCTGGGTTGTAATAGAATCCCTTAGCTTGACTTCCCTAAGTGTTTTACTAGGCCTAGCAGTAAGCGATGGTGGGGGATGGGCTCTAAAGCCAAGTATTAGCGAGTGCATCTCTGTGGGTAGTGGAGGGTTTTAAACTACTTCCCCAACCTTGGAACACCTGTGCCCCATAAAGATGCGTGGAATCTGTTTCCCCACCTACAGCACACACACGGAGACGTGCTCAGGTATCCTGATTGTGGGGAGGCTCCTCCAAATGACAGCAGCGCCTGGGTTCTTAAAGAATCCCTTAGCTTGCCTTCCCTGATGGCATGCCTAGGCTGGAGAGTGGGGGAAAGTGGGGGTTGGGCTCTAAACCAAGTATAAGCGAGAGCCTATCCATGGGATGTGGGTTTTTAACATACAACCCACAACCATGGAATAAATGTGCCCCCTGAAAGATGCTTTGACTGTTTCCCTACATCCAGCACACACACGAAGATGTGTTCTGGTATTCTGAGTGTGGGGAAGTTCCTCAAACTGACAGCAGCACCTGGATTCCATTAGTATCCCTTAGCTTCTGTTCCCTGAGTGTTCTCTTAGACCAGGCCATGAGGGAAAGCTGGGGGTTGGGCTTGGAGGCCACGTAGCAGTGAGTGCCCCCTGATCCATTGAGGAAGTACTTAGAGGACTTCTCCCTAAACAGAACACCTTTTCCTCCATTCATCTGGGTGCAGTGGGGCTGCACATCTCTCCCACACCTAAGAATGTGTTCTGGAATTCTGAGTGCAGGGAAGTTCCTCCAACTGACAGCAGCGCCTGGGTTCTAATTGAATCCCTTTGCTTGTGTTCCCTGATGGAAAGCCTAGGCGGGAGTGCGGGGGAAAGTGTGGTTTGGGCTCCAAAACCAAGTATTTGCGATGACCTCTCTATGGTTTGTGGAGGTGTTTAAACTTCATCCCTAACCTGGGAACACCTGTGCCCCCATAAAGATCCGTGGAGTCTGTTTCCACACCTCCAGCACACACACGAACACTTGCACAGTTATCCTGAGAGTGGGCAGCCTCCTCCAACTGAGAGCAGGGCCTTGGTTCTTATAAAATCGCTTAACTTGTCTACCCTGTTTGGTTGCCTGATACGGAGTGCTGGGGAAAGGGTGGGTTGGGCTGTAAATGCAAGTATTAGCGAGTGCTTCTCCATGGGATTTGGAGGTTATTAACCAAAAGCCCACAACATGGGAATACCTGTGCTCCTTGAAAAAAGCGTGGACTCTGTATCCCCACCACCAGAACACACATGAAGAAGTTTTCTGCTATCCTGAGTGTGGGCTGGCAATTTCAGGTGACAGAAGCGGCTGGGTTCTAATAGAATCCCTTAGCTTGTAATCCCTGAGTGTTTCCCTAGGACTGACTCTGAGAGAAACCTGGGGGTTGGGCTTTGAGGCCAAATAGTAGCGAGTGTCCCCGATGGACTGAGGAAGTATTTAGATGAATTCTCCATAAAGGGAAACACCTGAGCACCCATTCATCTGCGTGGAGTGGGGCTTCAAATCTCCCCACCACACAAGGTTGGGTTCCAGTATCATGAGGGTGGGGTAGTTCCGCCAACTGACATCAGCATCTTGGTTTTAATAGAATCCCTTTGCTTGTCTTCCCTGATGGTTTGCCTAGGCCAGTGTGTGGTTGAAAGTGGGATTTGGGATCTAAAACTAAGTATTAGCGTGTGCCTCTCCATGGGTAGTGGAGATGTTTAAACTACAACCCACAACTTGGGAATTACTGTGACCCCTGAAAAATGCGTGTGCTATGTTTCCCCATGTCCAGCACACACAGGAAGAAGTGTTCTGGGGTTCTGAGTGTGGGGAGGTTCCTCCAACAGACAGCAGCACCTGGGTTGTAATAGAATCCCTTAGCTTGACTTCCCTAAGTGTTTTCCTAGGCCTAGCAGTAAGCGATGGTGGGGGATGGGCTCTAAAGCCTAGTATTAGCGAGTGAATCTCTCTGGGTAGTGGAGGGTTTTAAACTACTTCCCCAACCTTGGAACACCTGTGCCCCATAAAGATGCGTGGAATCTGTTTCCCCACCTCCAGCACACACACGGAGACGTGCTCAGGTATCCTGATTGTGGGGAGGCTCCTCCAAATGACAGCAGCGCCTGGGTTCTAAAAGAATCCCTTAGCTTGTCTTCCCTGATGGCATGCCTAGGCTGGAGAGTGGGGGAAAGTGGGGGTTGGGCTCTAAACCAAGTATAAGCGAGAGCCTATCCATGGGATGTGGGTTTTTAACCTACAACCCACAACCATGGAATAAATGTGCCCCCTGAAAGATGCTTTGACTGTTTCCCTACATCCAGCACACACACGAAGATGTGTTCTTGTATTCCGAGTGTGGGGAAGTTCCTCAAACTGACAGCAGCACCTGGATTCTATTAGTATCCCTTAGCTTCTGTTCCCTGAGTGTTCTCTTAGGCCAGGCTATGAGGGAAAGCTGAGGGTTGGGCTTGGAGGCCACGTAGCAGTGAGTGCCCCCTGATCCATTGAGGAAGTACTTAGAGGACTTCTCCCTAAATGGAACACCTTTTCCTGCATTCATCTGGGTGCAGTGGGGCTGCACATCTCTCCCACACCTAAGAATGTGTTCTGGAATTCTGAGTGCAGGGAAGTTCCTCCAACTGACAGCAGCGCCTGGGTTCTAATTGAATCCCTTTGCTTGTCTTCCCTGATGGAAAGCCTAGGCGGGAGTGCGGGGGAAAGTGTGGTTTGGGCTCCAAAACCAAGTATTTGCGATGACCTCTCTATGGTTTGTGGATGTGTTTAAACTACATCCCTAACCTAGGAACACCTGTGCCCCCATAAAGATCCGTGGAGTGTTTCCACACCTCCAGCTCACACACGAACACTTGCACAGTTATCCTGAGAGTGGGCAGCCTCCTCCAACTGAGAGCAGGACCTTGGTTCTTATAAAATCGCTTAACTTTTCTACCCTGTTTGGTTGCCTGATACGGAGTGCTGGGGAAAGGGTGGGTTGGGCTCTAAATGCAAGTATTAGCGAGTGCTTCTCCATGGGATTTGGAGGTTATTAACCAAAAGCCCACAACATGGGAATACCTGTGCTCCTTGAAAAAAGCGTGGACTCTGTATCCCCACCACCAGAACACACATGAAGAAGTTTCCTGCTATCCTGAGTGTGGGCTGGCAATTTCAGGTGACAGAAGCGGCTGGGTTCTAATAGAATCCCTTAGCTTGTAATCCCTGAGTGTTTCCCTAGGACTGACTCTGAGAGAAACCTGGGGGTTGGGCTTTGAGGCCAAATAGTAGCGAGTGTCCCTGATGGACTGAGGAAGTATTTAGATGAATTCTCCATAAAGGGAAACACCTGAGCACCCATTCATCTGCGTGGAGTGGGGCTTCAAATCTCCCCACCACACAAGGTTGGGTTCCAGTATCCTGAGGGTAGGGTAGTTCCTCCAACTGACATCAGCGTCTTGGTTTGAATAGAATCCCTTTGCTTGTCTTCCCTGATGGTTTGCCTAGGCCAGTGTGTGGTTGAAAGTGGGATTTGGGATCTAAAACTAAGTATTAGCGTGTGCCTCTCCATGGGTAGTGGAGATGTTTAAACTACAACCCACAACTTGGGAATTACTGTGACCCCTGAAAAATGCGTGTGCTATGTTTCCCCACGTCCAGCACACACAGGAAGAAGTGTTCTGGGGTTCTGAGTGTGGGGAGGTTCCTCCAACAGACAGCAGCACCTGGGTTGTAATAGAATCCCTTCGCTTGACTTCCCTAAGTGTTATCCTAGGCCTAGCAGTAAGCGATGGTGGGGGATGGGCTCTAAAGCCAAGTATTAGCGAGTGCATCTCTGTGGGTAGTGGAGGGTTTTAAACTACTTCCCCAACCTTGGAACACCTGTGCCCCATAAAGATGCGTGGAATCTGTTTCCCCACCTACAGCACACACACGGAGACGTGCTCAGGTATCCTGATTGTGGGGAGGCTCCTCCAAATGACAGCAGCGCCTGGGTTCTAAAAGAATCCCTTAGCTTGTCTTCCCTGATGGCATGCCTAGGCTGGAGAGTGGGGGAAAGTGGGGGTTGGGCTCTAAACCAAGTATAAGCGAGAGCCTATCCATGGGATGTGGGTTTTTAACCTACAACCCACAACCATGGAATAAATGTGCCCCCTGAAAGATGCTTTGACTGTTTCCCTACATCCAGCACACACACGAAGATGTGTTCTTGTATTCCGAGTGTGGGGAAGTTCCTCAAACTGACAGCAGCACCTGGATTCTATTAGTATCCCTTAGCTTCTGTTCCCTGAGAGTTCTCTTAGGCCAGGCTATGAGGGAAAGCTGAGGGTTGAGCTTGGAGGCCACGTAGCAGTGAGTGCCCCCTGATCCATTGAGGACGTACTTAGAGGACTTCTCCCTAAAGGGAACACCTTTTCCTGCATTCATCTGGGTGCAGTGGGGCTGCACGTCTCTCCCACACCTAAGAATGTGTTCTGGAATTCTGAGTGCAGGGAAGTTCCTCCAACTGACAGCAGCGCCTGGGTTCTAATTGAATCCCTTTGCTTGTCTTCCCTGATGGAAAGCCTAGGCGGGAGTGCGGGGGAAAGTGTGGTTTGCGCTCCAAAACCAAGTATTTGCGATGACCTCTCTATGGTTTGTGGAGGTGTTTAAACTACATTCCTAACCTGGGAACACCTGTGCCCCCATAAAGATCCGTGGAGTCTGTTTCCACACCTCCAGCACACACACGAACACTTGCACAGTTATCCTGAGAGTGGGCAGCCTCCTCCAACTGAGAGCAGGGCCTTGGTTCTTATAAAATCGCTTAACTTGTCTACCCTGTTTGGTTGCCTGATACGGAGTGCTGGGGAAAGGGTGGGTTGGGCTCTAAATGCAAGTATTAGCGAGTGCTTCTCCATGGGATTTGGAGGTTATTAACCAAAAGCCCACAACATGGGAATACCTGTGCTCCTTGAAAAAAGCGTGGACTCTGTATCCCCACCACCAGAACACACATGAAGAAGTTTCCTGCTATCCTGAGTGTGGGCTGGCAATTTCAGGTGACAGAAGCGGCTGGGTTCTAATAGAATCCCTTAGCTTGTAATCCCTGAGTGTTTCCCTAGGACTGACTCTGAGAGAAACCTGGGGGTTGGGCTTTGAGGCCAAATAGTAACGAGTGTCCCTGATGGACTGAGGAAGTATTTAGATGAATTCTCCATAAAGGGAAACACCTGAGCACCCATTCATCTGCGTGGAGTGGGGCTTCAAATCTCCCCACCACACAAGGTTGGGTTCCAGTATCCTGAGGGTGGGGTAGTTCCTCCAACTGACATCAGCGTCTTGGTTTTAATAGAACCCCTTTGCTTGTCTTCCCTGATGGTTTGCCTAGGCCAGTGTGTGGTTGAAAGTGGGATTTGGGATCTAAAACTAAGTATTAGCGTGTGCCTCTCCATGGGTAGTGGAGATGTTTAAACTACAACCCACAACTTGGGAATTACTGTGACCCCTGAAAAATGCGTGTGCTATGTTTCCCCACGTCCAGCACACACAGGAAGAAGTGTTCTGGGGTTCTGAGTGTGGGGAGGTTCCTCCAACAGACAGCAGCACCTGGGTTGTAATAGAATCCCTTAGCTTGACTTCCCTAAGTGTTTTACTAGGCCTAGCAGTAAGCGATGGTGGGGGATGGGCTCTAAAGCCTAGTATTAGCGAGTGAATCTCTCTGGGTAGTGGAGGGTTTTAAACTACTTCCCCAACCTTGGAACACCTGTGCCCCATAAAGATGCGTGGAATCTGTTTCCCCACCTCCAGCACACACACGGAGACGTGCTCAGGTATCCTGATTGTGGGGAGGCTCCTCCAAATGACAGCAGCGCCTGGGTTCTAAAAGAATCCCTTAGCTTGTCTTCCCTGATGGCATGCCTAGGCTGGAGAGTGGGGGAAAGTGGGGGTTGGGCTCTAAACCAAGTATAAGCGAGAGCCTATCCATGGGATGTGGGTTTTTAACCTACAACCCACAACCATGGAATAAATGTGCCCCCTGAAAGATGCTTTGACTCTTTCCCTACATCCAGCACACACACGAAGATGTGTTCTGGTATTCTGAGTGTGGGGAAGTTCCTCAAACTGACAGCAGCACCTGGATTCTATTAGTATCCCTTAGCTTCTGTTCCCTGAGTGTTCTCTTAGGCCAGGCTATGAGGGAAAGCTGAGGGTTGGGCTTGGAGGCCACGTAGCAGTGAGTGCCCCCTGATCCATTGAGGAAGTACTTAGAGGACTTCTCCCTAAATGGAACACCTTTTCCTGCATTCATCTGGGTGCAGTGGGGCTGCACATCTCTCCCACACCTAAGAATGTGTTCTGGAATTCTGAGTGCAGGGAAGTTCCTCCAACTGACAGCAGCGCCTGGGTTCTAATTGAATCCCTTTGCTTGTCTTCCCTGATGGAAAGCCTAGGCGGGAGTGCGGGGGAAAGTGTGGTTTGGGCTCCAAAACCAAGTATTTGCGATGACCTCTCTATGGTTTGTGGATGTGTTTAAACTACATCCCTAACCTAGGAACACCTGTGCCCCCATAAAGATCCGTGGAGTCTGTTTCCACACCTCCAGCTCACACACGAACACTTGCACAGTTATCCTGAGAGTGGGCAGCCTCCTCCAACTGAGAGCAGGACCTTGGTTCTTATAAAATCGCTTAACTTTTCTACCCTGTTTGGTTGCCTGATACGGAGTGCTGGGGAAAGGGTGGGTTGGGCTCTAAATCCAAGTATTAGCGAGTGCTTCTCCATGGGATTTGGAGGTTATTAACCAAAAGCCCACAACATGGGAATACCTGTGCTCCTTGAAAAAAGCGTGGACTCTGTATCCCCACCACCAGAACACACATGAAGAAGTTTCCTGCTATCCTGAGTGTGGGCTGGCAATTTCAGGTGACAGAAGCGGCTGGGTTCTAATAGAATCCCTTAGCTTGTAATCCCTGAGTGTTTCCCTAGGACTGACTCTGAGAGAAACCTGGGGGTTGGGCTTTGAGGCCAAATAGTAGCGAGTGTCCCTGATGGACTGAGGAAGTATTTAGATGAATTCTCCATAAAGGGAAACACCTGAGCACCCATTCATCTGCGTGGAGTGGGGCTTCAAATCTCCCCACCACACAAGGTTGGGTTCCAGTATCCTGAGGGTAGGGTAGTTCCTCCAACTGACATCAGCGTCTTGGTTTGAATAGAATCCCTTTGCTTGTCTTCCCTGATGGTTTGCCTAGGCCAGTGTGTGGTTGAAAGTGGGATTTGGGATCTAAAACTAAGTATTAGCGTGTGCCTCTCCATGGGTAGTGGAGATGTTTAAACTACAACCCACAACTTGGGAATTACTGTGACCCCTGAAAAATGCGTGTGCTATGTTTCCCCACGTCCAGCACACACAGGAAGAAGTGTTCTGGGGTTCTGAGTGTGGGGAGGTTCCTCCAACAGACAGCAGCACCTGGGTTGTAATAGAATCCCTTCGCTTGACTTCCCTAAGTGTTATCCTAGGCCTAGCAGTAAGCGATGGTGGGGGATGGGCTCTAAAGCCAAGTATTAGCGAGTGCATCTCTGTGGGTAGTGGAGGGTTTTAAACTACTTCCCCAACCTTGGAACACCTGTGCCCCATAAAGATGCGTGGAATCTGTTTCCCCACCTACAGCACACACACGGAGACGTGCTCAGGTATCCTGATTGTGGGGAGGCTCCTCCAAATGACAGCAGCGCCTGGGTTCTAAAGAATCCCTTAGCTTGTCTTCCCTGATGGCATGCCTAGGCTGGAGAGTGGGGGAAAGTGGGGGTTGGGCTCTAAACCAAGTATAAGCGAGAGCCTATCCATGGGATGTGGGTTTTTAACCTACAACCCACAACCATGGAATAAATGTGCCCCCTGAAAGATGCTTTGGCTGTTTCCCTACATCCAGCACACACACGAAGATGTGTTCTTGTATTCCGAGTGTGGGGAAGTTCCTCAAACTGACAGCAGCACCTGGATTCTATTAGTATCCCTTAGCTTCTGTTCCCTGAGAGTTCTCTTAGGCCAGGCTATGAGGGAAAGCTGAGGGTTGGGCTTGGAGGCCACGTAGCAGTGAGTGCCCCCTGATCCATTGAGGACGTACTTAGAGGACTTCTCCCTAAAGGGAACACCTTTTCCTGCATTCATCTGGGTGCAGTGGGGCTGCACATCTCTCCCACACCTTAGAATGTGTTCTGGAATTCTGAGTGCAGGGAAGTTCCTCCAACTGACAGCAGCGCCTGGGTTCTAATTGAATCCCTTTGCTTGTCTTCCCTGATGGAAAGCCTAGGCGGGAGTGCGGGGGAAAGTGTGGTTTGCGCTCCAAAACCAAGTATTTGCGATGACCTCTCTATGGTTTGTGGAGGTGTTTAAACTACATTCCTAACCTGGGAACACCTGTGCCCCCATAAAGATCCGTGGAGTCTGTTTCCACACCTCCAGCACACACACGAACACTTGCACAGTTATCCTGAGAGTGGGCAGCCTCCTCCAACTGAGAGCAGGGCCTTGGTTCTTATAAAATCGCTTAACTTGTCTACCCTGTTTGGTTGCCTGATACGGAGTGCTGGGGAAAGGGTGGGTTGGGCTCTAAATCCAAGTATTAGCGAGTGCTTCTCCATGGGATTTGGAGGTTATTAACCAAAAGCCCACAACATGGGAATACCTGTGCTCCTTGAAAAAACCGTGGACTCTGTATCCCCACCACCAGAACACACATGAAGAAGTTTCCTGCTATCCTGAGTGTGGGCTGGCAATTTCAGGTGACAGAAGCGGCTGGGCTCTAATAGAATCCCTTAGCTTGTAATCCCTGAGTGTTTCCCTAGGACTGACTCTGAGAGAAACCTGGGGGTTGGGCTTTGAGGCCAAATAGTAACGAGTGTCCCTGATGGACTGAGGAAGTATTTAGATGAATTCTCCATAAAGGGAAACACCTGAGCACCCATTCATCTGCGTGGAGTGGGGCTTCAAATCTCCCCACCACACAAGGTTGGGTTCCAGTATCCTGAGGGTGGGGTAGTTCCTCCAACTGACATCAGCGTCTTGGTTTGAATAGAACCCCTTTGCTTGTCTTCCCTGATGGTTTGCCTAGGCCACTGTGTGGTTGAAAGTGGGATTTGGGATCTAAAACTAAGTATTAGCGTGTGCCTCTCCATGGGTAGTGGAGATGTTTAAACTACAACCCACAACTTGGGAATTACTGTGACCCCTGAAAAATGCGTGTGCTATGTTTCCCCACGTCCAGCACACACAGGAAGAAGTGTTCTGGGGTTCTGAGTGTGGGGAGGTTCCTCCAACAGACAGCAGCACCTGGGTTGTAATAGAATCCCTTAGCTTGACTTCCCTAAGTGTTTTCCTAGGCCTAGCAGTAAGCGATGGTGGGGGATGGTCTCTAAAGCCAAGTATTAGCGAGTGCATCTCTGTGGGTAGTGGAGGGCTTTAAACTACTTCCCCAACCTTGGAACACCTGTGCCCCATAAAGATGCGTGGAATCTGTTTCCCCACCTCCAGCACACACACGGAGACGTGCTCAGGTATCCTGATTGTGGGGAGGCTCCTCCAAATGACAGCAGCGCCTGGGTTCTAAAAGAATCCCTTAGCTTGTCTTCCCTGATGGCATGCCTAGGCTGGAGAGTGGGGGAAGGTGGGGGTTGGGCTCTAAACCAAGTATAAGCGAGAGCCTATCCATGGGATGTGGGTTTTTAACCTACAACCCACAACCATGGAATAAATGTGCCCCCTGAAAGATGCTTTGACTGTTTCCCTACATCCAGCACACACACGAAGATGTGTTCTTGTATTCCGAGTGTGGGGAATTTCCTCAAACTGACAGCAGCACCTGGATTCTATTAGTATCCCTTATCTTCTGTTCCCTGAGTGTTCTTTTAGGCCAGGCCATGAGGGAAAGCTGGGGGTTGGGCTTGGAGGCCCCTTAGCAGTGAGTGCCCCCTGATCCATTTGGGAAGTACTTAGAGGACTTGTCCCTAAAGGAACACCTTTTCCTGCATTCATCTGGGTGCAGTGGGGCTGCACATCTCTCCCACACCTAAGAATGTGTTCTGGAATTCTGAGTGCAGGGAAGTTCCTCCAACTGACAGCAGCGCCTGGGTTCTAATTGAATCCCTTTGCTTGTCTTCCCTGATGGAAAGCCTAGGCGGGAGTGCGGGGGAAAGTGTGGTTTGGGCTCCAAAACCAAGTATTTGCGATGACCTCTCTATGGTTTGTGGAGGTGTTTAAACTACATTCCTAACCTGGGAACACCTGTGCCCCCATAAAGATCCGTGGAGTCTGTTTCCACACCTCCAGCACACACACGAACACTTGCACAGTTATCCTGAGAGTGGGCAGCCTCCTCCAACTGAGAGCAGGGCCTTGGTTCTTATAAAATCGCTTAACTTGTCTACCCTGTTTGGTTGCCTGATACGGAGTGCTGGGGAAAGGGTGGGTTGGGCTCTAAATGCAAGTATTAGCGAGTGCTTCTCCATGGGATTTGGAGGTTATTAACCAAAAGCCCACAACATGGGAATACCTGTGCTCCTTGAAAAAAGCGTGGACTCTGTATCCCCACCACCAGAACACACATGAAGAAGTTTTCTGCTATCCTGAGTGTGGGCTGGCAATTTCAGGTGACAGAAGCGGCTGGGTTCTAATAGAATCCCTTAGCTTGTAATCCCTGAGTGTTTCCCTAGGACTGACTCTGAGAGAAACCTGGGGGTTGGGCTTTGAGGCCAAATAGTAGCGAGTGTCCCCGATGGACTGAGGAAGTATTTAGATGAATTCTCCATAAAGGGAAACACCTGAGCACCCATTCATCTGCGTGGAGTGGGGCTTCAAATCTCCCCACCACACAAGGTTGGGTTCCAGTATCCTGAGGGTGGGGTAGTTCCTCCAACTGACATCAGCGTCTTGGTTTGAATAGAATCCCTTTGCTTGTCTTCCCTGATGGTTTGCCTAGGCCAGTGTGTGGTTGAAAGTGGGATTTGGGATCTAAAACTAAGTATTAGCGTGTGCCTCTCCATGGGTAGTGGAGATGTTTAAACTACAACCCACAACTTGGGAATTACTGTGACCCCTGAAAAATGCATGTGATATGTTTCCCCACGTCCAGCACACACAGGAAGAAGTGTTCTGGGGTTCTGAATGTGGGGAGGTTCCTCCAACAGACAGCAGCACCTGGGTTGTAATAGAATCCCTTCGCTTGACTTCCCTAAGTGTTTTCCTAGGCCTAGCAGTAAGCGATGGTGGGGGATGGGCTCTAAAGCCAAGTATTAGCGAGTGCATCTCTGTGGGTAGTGGAGGGTTTTAAACTACTTCCCCAACCTTGGAACACCTGTGCCCCATAAAGATGCGTGGAATCTGTTTCCCCACCTCCAGCACACACACGGAGACGTGCTCAGGTATCCTGATTGTGGGGAGGTTCCTCCAAATGACAGCAGCGCCTGGGTTCTAAAAGAATCCCTTAGCTTGTCTTCCCTGATGGCATGCCTAGGCTGGAGAGTGGGGGAAAGTGGGGGTTGGGCTCTAAACCAAGTATAAGCGAGAGCCTATCCATGGGATGTGGGTTTTTAACCTACAACCCACAACCATGGAATAAATGTGCCCCCTGAAAGATGCTTTGACTGTTTCCCTACATCCAGCACACACACGAAGATGTGTTCTTGTATTCCGAGTGTGGGGAAGTTCCTCAAACTGACAGCAGCACCTGGATTCTATTAGTATCCCTTAGCTTCTGTTCCCTGAGTGTTCTTTTAGGCCAGGCCATGAGGGAAAGCTGGGGGTTGGGCTTGGAGGCCACGTAGCAGTGAGTGCCCCCTGATCCATTGAGGAAGTACTTAGAGAACTTCTCCCTAAAGGGGACACCTTTTCCTGCATTCATCTGGGTGCAGTGGGGCTGCACATCTCTCCCACACCTAAGAATGTGTTCTGGAATTCTGAGTGCAGGGAAGTTCCTCCAACTGACAGCAGCGCCTGGGTTCTAATTGAATCCCTTTGCTTGTCTTCCCTGATGGAAAGCCTAGGCGGGAGTGCGGGGGAAAGTGTGGTTTGGGCTCCAAAACCAAGTATTTGCGATGACCTCTCTATGGTTTGTGGAGGTGTTTAAACTACATCCCTAACCTGGGAACACCTGTGCCCCCATAAAGATCCGTGGAGTCTGTTTCCACACCTCCAGCACACACACGAACACTTGCACAGTTATCCTGAGAGTGGGCAGCCTCCTCCAACTGAGAGCAGGGCCTTGGTTCTTATAAAATCGCTTAACTTGTCTACCCTGTTTGGTTGCCTGATACGGAGTGCTGGGGAAAGGGTGGGTTGGGCTCTAAATCCAAGTATTAGCGAGTGCTTCTCCATGGGATTTGGAGGTTATTAACCAAAAGCCCACAACATGGGAATACCTGTGCTCCTTGAAAAAACCGTGGACTCTGTATCCCCACCACCAGAACACACATGAAGAAGTTTCCTGCTATCCTGAGTGTGGGCTGGCAATTTCAGGTGACAGAAGCGGCTGGGTTCTAATAGAATCCCTTAGCTTGTAATCCCTGAGTGTTTCCCTAGGACTGACTCTGAGAGAAACCTGGGGGTTGGGCTTTGAGGCCAAATAGTAACGAGTGTCCCTGATGGACTGAGGAAGTATTTAGATGAATTCTCCATAAAGGGAAACACCTGAGCACCCATTCATCTGCGTGGAGTGGGGCTTCAAATCTCCCCACCACACAAGGTTGGGTTCCAGTATCCTGAGGGTGGGGTAGTTCCTCCAACTGACATCAGCGTCTTGGTTTGAATAGAATCCCTTTGCTTGTCTTCCCTGATGGTTTGCCTAGGCCACTGTGTGGTTGAAAGTGGGATTTGGGATCTAAAACTAAGTATTAGCGTGTGCCTCTCCATGGGTAGTGGAGATGTTTAAACTACAACCCACAACTTGGGAATTACTGTGACCCCTGAAAAATGCGTGTGCTATGTTTCCCCACGTCCAGCACACACAGGAAGAAATGTTCTGGGGTTCTGAGTGTGGGGAGGTTCCTCCAACAGACAGCAGCACCTGGGTTGTAATAGAATCCCTTAGCTTGACTTCCCTAAGTGTTTTCCTAGGCCTAGCAGTAAGCGATGGTGGGGGATGGTCTCTAAAGCCAAGTATTAGCGAGTGCATCTCTGTGGGTAGTGGAGGGCTTTAAACTACTTCCCCAACCTTGGAACACCTGTGCCCCATAAAGATGCGTGGAATCTGTTTCCCCACCTCCAGCACACACACGGAGACGTGCTCAGGTATCCTGATTGTGGGGAGGCTCCTCCAAATGACAGCAGCACCTGGGTTCTAAAGAATCCCTTAGCTTGTCTTCCCTGATGGCATGCCTAGGCTGGAGAGTGGGGGAAAGTGGGGGTTGGGCTCTAAACCAAGTATAAGCGAGAGCCTATCCATGGGATGTGGGTTTTTAACCTACAACCCACAACCATGGAATAAATGTGCCCCCTGAAAGATGCTTTGACTGTTTCCCTACATCCAGCACACACACGAAGATGTGTTCTTGTATTCCGAGTGTGGGGAAGTTCCTCAAACTGACAGCAGCACCTGGATTCTATTAGTATCCCTTAGCTTCTGTTCCCTGAGTGTTCTCTTAGGCCAGGTTATGAGGGAAAGCTGAGGGTTGGGCTTGGAGGCCACGTAGCAGTGAGTGCCCCCTGATCCATTGAGGAAGTACTTAGAGGACTTCTCCCTAAATGGAACACCTTTTCCTGCATTCATCTGGGTGCAGTGGGGCTGCACATCTCTCCCACACCTAAGAATGTGTTCTGGAATTCTGAGTGCAGGGAAGTTCCTCCAACTGAGAGCAGCGCCTGGGTTCTAATTGAATCCCTTTGCTTGTCTTCCCTGATGGAAAGCCTAGGCGGGAGTGCGGGGGAAAGTGTGGTTTGGGCTCCAAAACCAAGTATTTGCGATGACCTCTCTATGGTTTGTGGATGTGTTTAAACTACATCCCTAACCTAGGAACACCTGTGCCCCCATAAAGATCCGTGGAGTCTGTTTCCACACCTCCAGCTCACACACGAACACTTGCACAGTTATCCTGAGAGTGGGCAGCCTCCTCCAACTGAGAGCAGGACCTTGGTTCTTATAAAATCGCTTAACTTTTCTACCCTGTTTGGTTGCCTGATACGGAGTGCTGGGGAAAGGGTGGGTTGGGCTCTAAATCCAAGTATTAGCGAGTGCTTCTCCATGGGATTTGGAGGTTATTAACCAAAAGCCCACAACATGGGAATACCTGTGCTCCTTGAAAAAAGCGTGGACTCTGTATCCCCACCACCAGAACACACATGAAGAAGTTTCCTGCTATCCTGAGTGTGGGCTGGCAATTTCAGGTGACAGAAGCGGCTGGGTTCTAATAGAATCCCTTAGCTTGTAATCCCTGAGTGTTTCCCTAGGACTGACTCTGAGAGAAACCTGGGGGTTGGGCTTTGAGGCCAAATAGTAGCGAGTGTCCCTGATGGACTGAGGAAGTATTTAGATGAATTCTCCATAAAGGGTAACACCTGAGTACCCATTCATCTGCGTGGAGTGGGGCTTCAAATCTCCCCACCACACAAGGTTGGGTTCCAGTATCCTGAGGGTAGGGTAGTTCCTCCAACTGACATCAGCGTCTTGGTTTGAATAGAATCCCTTTGCTTGTCTTCCCTGATGGTTTGCCTAGGCCAGTGTGTGGTTGAAAGTGGGATTTGGGATCTAAAACTAAGTATTAGCGTGTGCCTCTCCATGGGTAGTGGAGATGTTTAAACTACAACCCACAACTTGGGAATTACTGTGACCCCTGAAAAATGCGTGTGCTATGTTTCCCCACGTCCAGCACACACAGGAAGAAGTGTTCTGGGGTTCTGAGTGTGGGGAGGTTCCTCCAACAGACAGCAGCACCTGGGTTGTAATAGAATCCCTTCGCTTGACTTCCCTAAGTGTTATCCTAGGCCTAGCAGTAAGCGATGGTGGGGGATGGGCTCTAAAGCCAAGTATTAGCGAGTGCATCTCTGTGGGTAGTGGAGGGTTTTAAACTACTTCCCCAACCTTGGAACACCTGTGCCCCATAAAGATGCGTGGAATCTGTTTCCCCACCTCCAGCACACACACGGAGACGTGCTCAGGTATCCTGATTGTGGGGAGGCTCCTCCAAATGACAGCAGCGCCTGGGTTCTAAAAGAATCCCTTAGCTTGTCTTCCCTGATGGCATGCCTAGGCTGGAGAGTGGGGGAAAGTGGGGGTTGGGCTCTAAACCAAGTATAAGCGAGAGCCTATCCATGGGATGTGGGTTTTTAACCTACAACCCACAACCATGGAATAAATGTGCCCCCTGAAAGATGCTTTGACTGTTTCCCTACATCCAGCACACACACGAAGATGTGTTCTTGTATTCCGAGTGTGGGGAAGTTCCTCAAACTGACAGCAGCACCTGGATTCTATTAGTATCCCTTAGCTTCTGTTCCCTGAGAGTTCTCTTAGGCCAGGCTATGAGGGAAAGCTGAGGGTTGAGCTTGGAGGCCACGTAGCAGTGAGTGCCCCCTGATCCATTGTGGACGTACTTAGAGGACTTCTCCCTAAAGGGAACACCTTTTCCTGCATTCATCTGGGTGCAGTGGGGCTGCACATCTCTCCCACACCTAAGAATGTGTTCTGGAATTCTGAGTGCAGGGAAGTTCCTCCAACTGACAGCAGCGCCTGGGTTCTAATTGAATCCCTTTGCTTGTCTTCCCTGATGGAAAGCCTAGGCGGGAGTGCGGGGGAAAGTGTGGTTTGCGCTCCAAAACCAAGTATTTGCGATGACCTCTCTATGGTTTGTGGAGGTGTTTAAACTACATTCCTAACCTGGGAACACCTGTGCCCCCATAAAGATCCGTGGAGTCTGTTTCCACACCTCCAGCACACACACGAACACTTGCACAGTTATCCTGAGAGTGGGCAGCCTCCTCCAACTGAGAGCAGGGCCTTGGTTCTTATAAAATCGCTTAACTTGTCTACCCTGTTTGGTTGCCTGATACGGAGTGCTGGGGAAAGGGTGGGTTGGGCTCTAAATCCAAGTATTAGCGAGTGCTTCTCCATGGGATTTGGAGGTTATTAACCAAAAGC
The DNA here is from genome assembly GCF_048564905.1 of Vicugna pacos. Lineage (NCBI taxonomy): Eukaryota > Metazoa > Chordata > Mammalia > Artiodactyla > Camelidae > Vicugna > Vicugna pacos. The sequence goes on from NW_027328740.1 coordinate 24,049,868, forward strand.
CCACAACATGGGAATACCTGTGCTCCTTGAAAAAAGCGTGGACTCTGTATCCCCACCACCAGAACACACATGAAGAAGTTTCCTGCTATCCTGAGTGTGGGCTGGCAATTTCAGGTGACAGAAGCGGCTGGGTTCTAATAGAATCCCTTAGCTTGTAATCCCTGAGTGTTTCCCTAGGACTGACTCTGAGAGAAACCTGGGGGTTGGGCTTTGAGGCCAAATAGTAACGAGTGTCCCTGATGGACTGAGGAAGTATTTAGATGAATTCTCCATAAAGGGAAACACCTGAGCACCCATTCATCTGCGTGGAGTGGGGCTTCAAATCTCCCCACCACACAAGGTTGGGTTCCAGTATCCTGAGGGTGGGGTAGTTCCTCCAACTGACATCAGCGTCTTGGTTTTAATAGAACCCCTTTGCTTGTCTTCCCTGATGGTTTGCCTAGGCCAGTGTGTGGTTGAAAGTGGGATTTGGGATCTAAAACTAAGTATTAGCGTGTGCCTCTCCATGGGTAGTGGAGATGTTTAAACTACAACCCACAACTTGGGAATTACTGTGACCCCTGAAAAATGCGTGTGCTATGTTTCCCCACGTCCAGCACACACAGGAAGAAGTGTTCTGGGGTTCTGAGTGTGGGGAGGTTCCTCCAACAGACAGCAGCACCTGGGTTGTAATAGAATCCCTTAGCTTGACTTCCCTAAGTGTTTTACTAGGCCTAGCAGTAAGCGATGGTGGGGGATGGGCTCTAAAGCCAAGTATTAGCGAGTGAATCTCTCTGGGTAGTGGAGGGTTTTAAACTACTTCCCCAACCTTGGAACACCTGTGCCCCATAAAGATGCGTGGAATCTGTTTCCCCACCTCCAGCACACACACGGAGACGTGCTCAGGTATCCTGATTGTGGGGAGGCTCCTCCAAATGACAGCAGCGCCTGGGTTCTAAAAGAATCCCTTAGCTTGTCTTCCCTGATGGCATGCCTAGGCTGGAGAGTGGGGGAAAGTGGGGGTTGGGCTCTAAACCAAGTATAAGCGAGAGCCTATCCATGGGATGTGGGTTTTTAACCTACAACCCACAACCATGGAATAAATGTGCCCCCTGAAAGATGCTTTGGCTGTTTCCCTACATCCAGCACACACACGAAGATGTGTTCTTGTATTCCGAGTGTGGGGAAGTTCCTCAAACTGACAGCAGCACCTGGATTCTATTAGTATCCCTTAGCTTCTGTTCCCTGAGAGTTCTCTTAGGCCAGGCTATGAGGGAAAGCTGAGGGTTGGGCTTGGAGGCCACGTAGCAGTGAGTGGCCCCTGATCCATTGAGGACGTACTTAGAGGACTTCTCCCTAAAGGGAACACCTTTTCCTGCATTCATCTGGGTGCAGTGGGGCTGCACATCTCTCCCACACCTTAGAATGTGTTCTGGAATTCTGAGTGCAGGGAAGTTCCTCCAACTGACAGCAGCGCCTGGGTTCTAATTGAATCCCTTTGCTTGTCTTCCCTGATGGAAAGCCTAGGCGGGAGTGCGGGGGAAAGTGTGGTTTGCGCTCCAAAACCAAGTATTTGCGATGACCTCTCTATGGTTTGTGGAGGTGTTTAAACTACATTCCTAACCTGGGAACACCTGTGCCCCCATAAAGATCCGTGGAGTCTGTTTCCACACCTCCAGCACACACACGAACACTTGCACAGTTATCCTGAGAGTGGGCAGCCTCCTCCAACTGAGAGCAGGGCCTTGGTTCTTATAAAATCGCTTAACTTGTCTACCCTGTTTGGTTGCCTGATACGGAGTGCTGGGGAAAGGGTGGGTTGGGCTCTAAATCCAAGTATTAGCGAGTGCTTCTCCATGGGATTTGGAGGTTATTAACCAAAAGCCCACAACATGGGAATACCTGTGCTCCTTGAAAAAACCGTGGACTCTGTATCCCCACCACCAGAACACACATGAAGAAGTTTCCTGCTATCCTGAGTGTGGGCTGGCAATTTCAGGTGACAGAAGCGGCTGGGCTCTAATAGAATCCCTTAGCTTGTAATCCCTGAGTGTTTCCCTAGGACTGACTCTGAGAGAAACCTGGGGGTTGGGCTTTGAGGCCAAATAGTAACGAGTGTCCCTGATGGACTGAGGAAGTATTTAGATGAATTCTCCATAAAGGGAAACACCTGAGCACCCATTCATCTGCGTGGAGTGGGGCTTCAAATCTCCCCACCACACAAGGTTGGGTTCCAGTATCCTGAGGGTGGGGTAGTTCCTCCAACTGACATCAGCGTCTTGGTTTGAATAGAACCCCTTTGCTTGTCTTCCCTGATGGTTTGCCTAGGCCACTGTGTGGTTGAAAGTGGGATTTGGGATCTAAAACTAAGTATTAGCGTGTGCCTCTCCATGGGTAGTGGAGATGTTTAAACTACAACCCACAACTTGGGAATTACTGTGACCCCTGAAAAATGCGTGTGCTATGTTTCCCCACGTCCAGCACACACAGGAAGAAGTGTTCTGGGGTTCTGAGTGTGGGGAGGTTCCTCCAACAGACAGCAGCACCTGGGTTGTAATAGAATCCCTTCGCTTGACTTCCCTAAGTGTTATCCTAGGCCTAGCAGTAAGCGATGGTGGGGGATGGGCTCTAAAGCCAAGTATTAGCGAGTGCATCTCTGTGGGTAGTGGAGGGTTTTAAACTACTTCCCCAACCTTGGAACACCTGTGCCCCATAAAGATGCGTGGAATCTGTTTCCCCACCTCCAGCACACACACGGAGACGTGCTCAGGTATCCTGATTGTGGGGAGGCTCCTCCAAATGACAGCAGCGCCTGGGTTCTAAAAGAATCCCTTAGCTTGTCTTCCCTGATGGCATGCCTAGGCTGGAGAGTGGGGGAAAGTGGGGGTTGGGCTCTAAACCAAGTATAAGCGAGAGCCTATCCATGGGATGTGGGTTTTTAACCTACAACCCACAACCATGGAATAAATGTGCCCCCTGAAAGATGCTTTGACTGTTTCCCTACATCCAGCACACACACGAAGATGTGTTCTTGTATTCCGAGTGTGGGGAAGTTCCTCAAACTGACAGCAGCACCTGGATTCTATTAGTATCCCTTAGCTTCTGTTCCCTGAGAGTTCTCTTAGGCCAGGCTATGAGGGAAAGCTGAGGGTTGAGCTTGGAGGCCACGTAGCAGTGAGTGCCCCCTGATCCATTGTGGACGTACTTAGAGGACTTCTCCCTAAAGGGAACACCTTTTCCTGCATTCATCTGGGTGCAGTGGGGCTGCACATCTCTCCCACACCTAAGAATGTGTTCTGGAATTCTGAGTGCAGGGAAGTTCCTCCAACTGACAGCAGCGCCTGGGTTCTAATTGAATCCCTTTGCTTGTCTTCCCTGATGGAAAGCCTAGGCGGGAGTGCGGGGGAAAGTGTGGTTTGCGCTCCAAAACCAAGTATTTGCGATGACCTCTCTATGGTTTGTGGAGGTGTTTAAACTACATTCCTAACCTGGGAACACCTGTGCCCCCATAAAGATCCGTGGAGTCTGTTTCCACACCTCCAGCACACACACGAACACTTGCACAGTTATCCTGAGAGTGGGCAGCCTCCTCCAACTGAGAGCAGGGCCTTGGTTCTTATAAAATCGCTTAACTTGTCTACCCTGTTTGGTTGCCTGATACGGAGTGCTGGGGAAAGGGTGGGTTGGGCTCTAAATCCAAGTATTAGCGAGTGCTTCTCCATGGGATTTGGAGGTTATTAACCAAAAGCCCACAACATGGGAATACCTGTGCTCCTTGAAAAAAGCGTGGACTCTGTATCCCCACCACCAGAACACACATGAAGAAGTTTCCTGCTATCCTGAGTGTGGGCTGGCAATTTCAGGTGACAGAAGCGGCTGGGTTCTAATAGAATCCCTTAGCTTGTAATCCCTGAGTGTTTCCCTAGGACTGACTCTGAGAGAAACCTGGGGGTTGGGCTTTGAGGCCAAATAGTAACGAGTGTCCCTGATGGACTGAGGAAGTATTTAGATGAATTCTCCATAAAGGGAAACACCTGAGCACCCATTCATCTGCGTGGAGTGGGGCTTCAAATCTCCCCACCACACAAGGTTGGGTTCCAGTATCCTGAGGGTGGGGTAGTTCCTCCAACTGACATCAGCGTCTTGGTTTTAATAGAACCCCTTTGCTTGTCTTCCCTGATGGTTTGCCTAGGCCAGTGTGTGGTTGAAAGTGGGATTTGGGATCTAAAACTAAGTATTAGCGTGTGCCTCTCCATGGGTAGTGGAGATGTTTAAACTACAACCCACAACTTGGGAATTACTGTGACCCCTGAAAAATGCGTGTGCTATGTTTCCCCACGTCCAGCACACACAGGAAGAAGTGTTCTGGGGTTCTGAGTGTGGGGAGGTTCCTCCAACAGACAGCAGCACCTGGGTTGTAATAGAATCCCTTAGCTTGACTTCCCTAAGTGTTTTACTAGGCCTAGCAGTAAGCGATGGTGGGGGATGGGCTCTAAAGCCAAGTATTAGCGAGTGAATCTCTCTGGGTAGTGGAGGGTTTTAAACTACTTCCCCAACCTTGGAACACCTGTGCCCCATAAAGATGCGTGGAATCTGTTTCCCCACCTCCAGCACACACACGGAGACGTGCTCAGGTATCCTGATTGTGGGGAGGCTCCTCCAAATGACAGCAGCGCCTGGGTTCTAAAAGAATCCCTTAGCTTGTCTTCCCTGATGGCATGCCTAGGCTGGAGAGTGGGGGAAAGTGGGGGTTGGGCTCTAAACCAAGTATAAGCGAGAGCCTATCCATGGGATGTGGGTTTTTAACCTACAACCCACAACCATGGAATAAATGTGCCCCCTGAAAGATGCTTTGGCTGTTTCCCTACATCCAGCACACACACGAAGATGTGTTCTTGTATTCCGAGTGTGGGGAAGTTCCTCAAACTGACAGCAGCACCTGGATTCTATTAGTATCCCTTAGCTTCTGTTCCCTGAGAGTTCTCTTAGGCCAGGCTATGAGGGAAAGCTGAGGGTTGGGCTTGGAGGCCACGTAGCAGTGAGTGGCCCCTGATCCATTGAGGACGTACTTAGAGGACTTCTCCCTAAAGGGAACACCTTTTCCTGCATTCATCTGGGTGCAGTGGGGCTGCACATCTCTCCCACACCTTAGAATGTGTTCTGGAATTCTGAGTGCAGGGAAGTTCCTCCAACTGACAGCAGCGCCTGGGTTCTAATTGAATCCCTTTGCTTGTCTTCCCTGATGGAAAGCCTAGGCGGGAGTGCGGGGGAAAGTGTGGTTTGCGCTCCAAAACCAAGTATTTGCGATGACCTCTCTATGGTTTGTGGAGGTGTTTAAACTACATTCCTAACCTGGGAACACCTGTGCCCCCATAAAGATCCGTGGAGTCTGTTTCCACACCTCCAGCACACACACGAACACTTGCACAGTTATCCTGAGAGTGGGCAGCCTCCTCCAACTGAGAGCAGGGCCTTGGTTCTTATAAAATCGCTTAACTTGTCTACCCTGTTTGGTTGCCTGATACGGAGTGCTGGGGAAAGGGTGGGTTGGGCTCTAAATCCAAGTATTAGCGAGTGCTTCTCCATGGGATTTGGAGGTTATTAACCAAAAGCCCACAACATGGGAATACCTGTGCTCCTTGAAAAAACCGTGGACTCTGTATCCCCACCACCAGAACACACATGAAGAAGTTTCCTGCTATCCTGAGTGTGGGCTGGCAATTTCAGGTGACAGAAGCGGCTGGGCTCTAATAGAATCCCTTAGCTTGTAATCCCTGAGTGTTTCCCTAGGACTGACTCTGAGAGAAACCTGGGGGTTGGGCTTTGAGGCCAAATAGTAACGAGTGTCCCTGATGGACTGAGGAAGTATTTAGATGAATTCTCCATAAAGGGAAACACCTGAGCACCCATTCATCTGCGTGGAGTGGGGCTTCAAATCTCCCCACCACACAAGGTTGGGTTCCAGTATCCTGAGGGTGGGGTAGTTCCTCCAACTGACATCAGCGTCTTGGTTTGAATAGAACCCCTTTGCTTGTCTTCCCTGATGGTTTGCCTAGGCCACTGTGTGGTTGAAAGTGGGATTTGGGATCTAAAACTAAGTATTAGCGTGTGCCTCTCCATGGGTAGTGGAGATGTTTAAACTACAACCCACAACTTGGGAATTACTGTGACCCCTGAAAAATGCGTGTGCTATGTTTCCCCACGTCCAGCACACACAGGAAGAAGTGTTCTGGGGTTCTGAGTGTGGGGAGGTTCCTCCAACAGACAGCAGCACCTGGGTTGTAATAGAATCCCTTAGCTTGACTTCCCTAAGTGTTTTCCTAGGCCTAGCAGTAAGCGATGGTGGGGGATGGTCTCTAAAGCCAAGTATTAGCGAGTGCATCTCTGTGGGTAGTGGAGGGCTTTAAACTACTTCCCCAACCTTGGAACACCTGTGCCCCATAAAGATGCGTGGAATCTGTTTCCCCACCTCCAGCACACACACGGAGACGTGCTCAGGTATCCTGATTGTGGGGAGGCTCCTCCAAATGACAGCAGCGCCTGGGTTCTAAAAGAATCCCTTAGCTTGTCTTCCCTGATGGCATGCCTAGGCTGGAGAGTGGGGGAAGGTGGGGGTTGGGCTCTAAACCAAGTATAAGCGAGAGCCTATCCATGGGATGTGGGTTTTTAACCTACAACCCACAACCATGGAATAAATGTGCCCCCTGAAAGATGCTTTGACTGTTTCCCTACATCCAGCACACACACGAAGATGTGTTCTTGTATTCCGAGTGTGGGGAATTTCCTCAAACTGACAGCAGCACCTGGATTCTATTAGTATCCCTTATCTTCTGTTCCCTGAGTGTTCTTTTAGGCCAGGCCATGAGGGAAAGCTGGGGGTTGGGCTTGGAGGCCCCTTAGCAGTGAGTGCCCCCTGATCCATTTGGGAAGTACTTAGAGGACTTGTCCCTAAAGGAACACCTTTTCCTGCATTCATCTGGGTGCAGTGGGGCTGCACATCTCTCCCACACCTAAGAATGTGTTCTGGAATTCTGAGTGCAGGGAAGTTCCTCCAACTGACAGCAGCGCCTGGGTTCTAATTGAATCCCTTTGCTTGTCTTCCCTGATGGAAAGCCTAGGCGGGAGTGCGGGGGAAAGTGTGGTTTGGGCTCCAAAACCAAGTATTTGCGATGACCTCTCTATGGTTTGTGGAGGTGTTTAAACTACATTCCTAACCTGGGAACACCTGTGCCCCCATAAAGATCCGTGGAGTCTGTTTCCACACCTCCAGCACACACACGAACACTTGCACAGTTATCCTGAGAGTGGGCAGCCTCCTCCAACTGAGAGCAGGGCCTTGGTTCTTATAAAATCGCTTAACTTGTCTACCCTGTTTGGTTGCCTGATACGGAGTGCTGGGGAAAGGGTGGGTTGGGCTCTAAATGCAAGTATTAGCGAGTGCTTCTCCATGGGATTTGGAGGTTATTAACCAAAAGCCCACAACATGGGAATACCTGTGCTCCTTGAAAAAAGCGTGGACTCTGTATCCCCACCACCAGAACACACATGAAGAAGTTTTCTGCTATCCTGAGTGTGGGCTGGCAATTTCAGGTGACAGAAGCGGCTGGGTTCTAATAGAATCCCTTAGCTTGTAATCCCTGAGTGTTTCCCTAGGACTGACTCTGAGAGAAACCTGGGGGTTGGGCTTTGAGGCCAAATAGTAGCGAGTGTCCCCGATGGACTGAGGAAGTATTTAGATGAATTCTCCATAAAGGGAAACACCTGAGCACCCATTCATCTGCGTGGAGTGGGGCTTCAAATCTCCCCACCACACAAGGTTGGGTTCCAGTATCCTGAGGGTGGGGTAGTTCCTCCAACTGACATCAGCGTCTTGGTTTGAATAGAATCCCTTTGCTTGTCTTCCCTGATGGTTTGCCTAGGCCAGTGTGTGGTTGAAAGTGGGATTTGGGATCTAAAACTAAGTATTAGCGTGTGCCTCTCCATGGGTAGTGGAGATGTTTAAACTACAACCCACAACTTGGGAATTACTGTGACCCCTGAAAAATGCATGTGATATGTTTCCCCACGTCCAGCACACACAGGAAGAAGTGTTCTGGGGTTCTGAATGTGGGGAGGTTCCTCCAACAGACAGCAGCACCTGGGTTGTAATAGAATCCCTTCGCTTGACTTCCCTAAGTGTTTTCCTAGGCCTAGCAGTAAGCGATGGTGGGGGATGGGCTCTAAAGCCAAGTATTAGCGAGTGCATCTCTGTGGGTAGTGGAGGGTTTTAAACTACTTCCCCAACCTTGGAACACCTGTGCCCCATAAAGATGCGTGGAATCTGTTTCCCCACCTCCAGCACACACACGGAGACGTGCTCAGGTATCCTGATTGTGGGGAGGTTCCTCCAAATGACAGCAGCGCCTGGGTTCTAAAAGAATCCCTTAGCTTGTCTTCCCTGATGGCATGCCTAGGCTGGAGAGTGGGGGAAAGTGGGGGTTGGGCTCTAAACCAAGTATAAGCGAGAGCCTATCCATGGGATGTGGGTTTTTAACCTACAACCCACAACCATGGAATAAATGTGCCCCCTGAAAGATGCTTTGACTGTTTCCCTACATCCAGCACACACACGAAGAAGTGTTCTTGTATTCCGAGTGTGGGGAAGTTCCTCAAACTGACAGCAGCACCTGGATTCTATTAGTATCCCTTAGCTTCTGTTCCCTGAGTGTTCTTTTAGGCCAGGCCATGAGGGAAAGCTGGGGGTTGGGCTTGGAGGCCACGTAGCAGTGAGTGCCCCCTGATCCATTGAGGAAGTACTTAGAGAACTTCTCCCTAAAGGGGACACCTTTTCCTGCATTCATCTGGGTGCAGTGGGGCTGCACATCTCTCCCACACCTAAGAATGTGTTCTGGAATTCTGAGTGCAGGGAAGTTCCTCCAACTGACAGCAGCGCCTGGGTTCTAATTGAATCCCTTTGCTTGTCTTCCCTGATGGAAAGCCTAGGCGGGAGTGCGGGGGAAAGTGTGGTTTGGGCTCCAAAACCAAGTATTTGCGATGACCTCTCTATGGTTTGTGGAGGTGTTTAAACTACATCCCTAACCTGGGAACACCTGTGCCCCCATAAAGATCCGTGGAGTCTGTTTCCACACCTCCAGCACACACACGAACACTTGCACAGTTATCCTGAGAGTGGGCAGCCTCCTCCAACTGAGAGCAGGGCCTTGGTTCTTATAAAATCGCTTAACTTGTCTACCCTGTTTGGTTGCCTGATACGGAGTGCTGGGGAAAGGGTGGGTTGGGCTCTAAATCCAAGTATTAGCGAGTGCTTCTCCATGGGATTTGGAGGTTATTAACCAAAAGCCCACAACATGGGAATACCTGTGCTCCTTGAAAAAACCGTGGACTCTGTATCCCCACCACCAGAACACACATGAAGAAGTTTCCTGCTATCCTGAGTGTGGGCTGGCAATTTCAGGTGACAGAAGCGGCTGGGTTCTAATAGAATCCCTTAGCTTGTAATCCCTGAGTGTTTCCCTAGGACTGACTCTGAGAGAAACCTGGGGGTTGGGCTTTGAGGCCAAATAGTAACGAGTGTCCCTGATGGACTGAGGAAGTATTTAGATGAATTCTCCATAAAGGGAAACACCTGAGCACCCATTCATCTGCGTGGAGTGGGGCTTCAAATCTCCCCACCACACAAGGTTGGGTTCCAGTATCCTGAGGGTGGGGTAGTTCCTCCAACTGACATCAGCGTCTTGGTTTGAATAGAATCCCTTTGCTTGTCTTCCCTGATGGTTTGCCTAGGCCACTGTGTGGTTGAAAGTGGGATTTGGGATCTAAAACTAAGTATTAGCGTGTGCCTCTCCATGGGTAGTGGAGATGTTTAAACTACAACCCACAACTTGGGAATTACTGTGACCCCTGAAAAATGCGTGTGCTATGTTTCCCCACGTCCAGCACACACAGGAAGAAATGTTCTGGGGTTCTGAGTGTGGGGAGGTTCCTCCAACAGACAGCAGCACCTGGGTTGTAATAGAATCCCTTAGCTTGACTTCCCTAAGTGTTTTCCTAGGCCTAGCAGTAAGCGATGGTGGGGGATGGTCTCTAAAGCCAAGTATTAGCGAGTGCATCTCTGTGGGTAGTGGAGGGCTTTAAACTACTTCCCCAACCTTGGAACACCTGTGCCCCATAAAGATGCGTGGAATCTGTTTCCCCACCTCCAGCACACACACGGAGACGTGCTCAGGTATCCTGATTGTGGGGAGGCTCCTCCAAATGACAGCAGCACCTGGGTTCTAAAGAATCCCTTAGCTTGTCTTCCCTGATGGCATGCCTAGGCTGGAGAGTGGGGGAAAGTGGGGGTTGGGCTCTAAACCAAGTATAAGCGAGAGCCTATCCATGGGATGTGGGTTTTTAACCTACAACCCACAACCATGGAATAAATGTGCCCCCTGAAAGATGCTTTGACTGTTTCCCTACATCCAGCACACACACGAAGATGTGTTCTTGTATTCCGAGTGTGGGGAATTTCCTCAAACTGACAGCAGCACCTGGATTCTATTAGTATCCCTTATCTTCTGTTCCCTGAGTGTTCTTTTAGGCCAGGCCATGAGGGAAAGCTGGGGGTTGGTCTTGGAGGCCACTTAGCAGTGAGTGCCCCCTGATCCATTGAGGAAGTACTTAGAGGACTTCTCCCTAAAGGGGACACCTTTTCCTGCAATCATCTGGGTGCAGTGGGGCTGCACATTTCTCCCACACCTAAGAATGTGTTCTGGAATTCTAAGTGCAGGGAAGTTCCTCCAAATGACAGCAGCGACTGGGTTCTAATTGAATCCCTTTGCTTGTCTTCCCTGATGGAAAGCCTAGGCGGGAGTGCGGGGGAAAGTGTGGTTTGGGCTCCAAAACCAAGTATTTGCGATGACCTCTCTATGGTTTGTGGAGGTGTTTAAACTACATTCCTAACCTGGGAACACCTGTGCCCCCATAAAGATCCGTGGAGTCTGTTTCCACACCTCCAGCACACACACGAACACTTGCACAGTTATCCTGAGAGTGGGCAGCCTCCTCCAACTGAGAGCAGGGCCTTGGTTCTTATAAAATCGCTTAACTTGTCTACCCTGTTTGGTTGCCTGATACGGAGTGCTGGGGAAAGGGTGGGTTGGGCTCTAAATCCAAGTATTAGCGAGTGCTTCTCCATGGGATTTGGAGGTTATTAACCAAAAGCCCACAACATGGGAATACCTGTGCTCCTTGAAAAAAGCGTGGACTCTGTATCCCCACCACCAGAACACACATGAAGAAGTTTTCTGCTATCCTGAGTGTGGGCTGGCAATTTCAGGTGACAGAAGCGGCTGGGTTCTAATAGAATCCCTTAGCTTGTAATCCCTGAGTGTTTCCCTAGGACTGACTCTGAGAGAAACCTGGGGGTTGGGCTTTGAGGCCAAATAGTAGCGAGTGTCCCCGATGGACTGAGGAAGTATTTAGATGAATTCTCCATAAAGGGAAACACCTGAGCACCCATTCATCTGCGTGGAGTGGGGCTTCAAATCTCCCCACCACACAAGGTTGGGTTCCAGTATCCTGAGGGTGGGGTAGTTCCTCCAACTGACATCAGCGTCTTGGTTTGAATAGAACCCCTTTGCTTGTCTTCCCTGATGGTTTGCCTAGGCCAGTGTGTGTTTGAAAGTGGGATTTGGGATCTAAAACTAAGTATTAGCGTGTGCCTCTCCATGGGTAGTGGAGATGTTTAAACTACAACCCACAACTTGGGAATTACTGTGACCCCTGAAAAATGCGTGTGCTATGTTTCCCCACGTCCAGCACACACAGGAAGAAGTGTTCTGGGGTTCTGAGTGTGGGGAGGTTCCTCCAACAGACAGCAGCACCTGGGTTGTAATAGAATCCCTTCGCTTGACTTCCCTAAGTGTTTTCCTAGGCCTAGCAGTAAGCGATGGTGGGGGATGGGCTCTAAAGCCAAGTATTAGCGAGTGCATCTCTGTGGGTAGTGGAGGGTTTTAAACTACTTCCCCAACCTTGGAACACCTGTGCCCCATAAAGATGCGTGGAATCTGTTTCCCCACCTCCAGCACACACACGGAGACGTGCTCAGGTATCCTGATTGTGGGGAGGTTCCTCCAAATGACAGCAGCGCCTGGGTTCTAAAAGAATCCCTTAGCTTGTCTTCCCTGATGGCATGCCTAGGCTGGAGAGTGGGGGAAAGTGGGGGTTGGGCTCTAAACCAAGTATAAGCGAGAGCCTATCCATGGGATGTGGGTTTTTAACCTACAACCCACAACCATGGAATAAATGTGCCCCCTGAAAGATGCTTTGACTGTTTCCCTACATCCAGCACACACACGAAGATGTGTTCTTGTATTCCGAGTGTGGGGAAGTTCCTCAAACTGACAGCAGCACCTGGATTCTATTAGTATCCCTTAGCTTCTGTTCCCTGAGTGTTCTTTTAGGCCAGGCCATGAGGGATAGCTGGGGGTTGGGCTTGGAGGCCACGTAGCAGTGAGTGCCCCCTGATCCATTGAGGAAGTACTTAGAGGACTTCTCCCTAAAGGGAACAACTTTTCCTGCATTCATCTGGGTGCAGTGGGGCTGCACATCTCTCCCACACCTAAGAATGTGTTCTGGAATTCTGAGTGCAGGGAAGTTCCTCCAACTGACAGCAGCGCCTGGGTTCTAATTGAATCCCTTTGCTTGTCTTCCCTGATGGAAAGCCTAGGCGGGAGTGCGGGGGAAAGTGTGGTTTGGGCTCCAAAACCAAGTATTTGCGATGACCTCTCTATGGTTTGTGGAGGTGTTTAAACTACATCCCTAACCTAGGAACACCTGTGCCCCCATAAAGATCCGTGGAGTCTGTTTCCACACCTCCAGCTCACACACGAACACTTGCACAGTTATCCTGAGAGTGGGCAGCCTCCTCCAACTGAGAGCAGGACCTTGGTTCTTATAAAATCGCTTAACTTTTCTACCCTGTTTGGTTGCCTGATACGGAGTGCTGGGGAAAGGGTGGGTTGGGCTCTAAATCCAAGTATTAGCGAGTGCTTCTCCATGGGATTTGGAGGTTATTAACCAAAAGCCCACAACATGGGAATACCTGTGCTCCTTGAAAAAAGCGTGGACTCTGTATCCCCACCACCAGAACACACATGAAGAAGTTTCCTGCTATCCTGAGTGTGGGCTGGCAATTTCAGGTGACAGAAGCGGCTGGGTTCTAATAGAATCCCTTAGCTTGTAATCCCTGAGTGTTTCCCTAGGACTGACTCTGAGAGAAACCTGGGGGTTGGGCTTTGAGGCCAAATAGTAGCGAGTGTCCCTGATGGACTGAGGAAGTATTTAGATGAATTCTCCATAAAGGGAAACACCTGAGCACCCATTCATCTGCGTGGAGTGGGGCTTCAAATCTCCCCACCACACAAGGTTGGGTTCCAGTATCCTGAGGGTAGGGTAGTTCCTCCAACTGACATCAGCGTCTTGGTTTGAATAGAATCCCTTTGCTTGTCTTCCCTGATGGTTTGCCTAGGCCAGTGTGTGGTTGAAAGTGGGATTTGGGATCTAAAACTAAGTATTAGCGTGTGCCTCTCCATGGGTAGTGGAGATGTTTAAACTACAACCCACAACTTGGGAATTACTGTGACCCCTGAAAAATGCGTGTGCTATGTTTCCCCACGTCCAGCACACACAGGAAGAAGTGTTCTGGGGTTCTGAGTGTGGGGAGGTTCCTCCAACAGACAGCAGCACCTGGGTTGTAATAGAATCCCTTAGCTTGACTTCCCTAAGTGTTTTCCTAGGCCTAGCAGTAAGCGATGGTGGGGGATGGGCTCTAAAGCCAAGTATTAGCGAGTGCATCTCTGTGGGTAGTGGAGGGTTTTAAACTACTTCCCCAACCTTGGAACACCTGTGCCCCATAAAGATGCGTGGAATCTGTTTCCCCACCTACAGCACACACACGGAGACGTGCTCAGGTATCCTGATTGTGGGGAGGCTCCTCCAAATGACAGCAGCGCCTGGGTTCTAAAAGAATCCCTTAGCTTGTCTTCCCTGATGGCATGCCTAGGCTGGAGAGTGGGGGAAAGTGGGGGTTGGGCTCTAAACCAAGTATAAGCGAGAGCCTATCCATGGGATGTGGGTTTTTAACCTACAACCCACAACCATGGAATAAATGTGCCCCCTGAAAGATGCTTTGGCTGTTTCCCTACATCCAGCACACACACGAAGATGTGTTCTTGTATTCCGAGTGTGGGGAAGTTCCTCAAACTGACAGCAGCACCTGGATTCTATTAGTATCCCTTAGCTTCTGTTCCCTGAGAGTTCTCTTAGGCCAGGCTATGAGGGAAAGCTGAGGGTTGGGCTTGGAGGCCACGTAGCAGTGAGTGCCCCCTGATCCATTGAGGACGTACTTAGAGGACTTCTCCCTAAAGGGAACACCTTTTCCTGCATTCATCTGGGTGCAGTGGGACTGCACATCTCTCCCACACCTTAGAATGTGTTCTGGAATTCTGAGTGCAGGGAAGTTCCTCCAACTGACAGCAGCGCCTGGGTTCTAATTGAATCCCTTTGCTTGTCTTCCCTGATGGAAAGCCTAGGCGGGAGTGCGGGGGAAAGTGTGGTTTGCGCTCCAAAACCAAGTATTTGCGATGACCTCTCTATGGTTTGTGGAGGTGTTTAAACTACATTCCTAACCTGGGAACACCTGTGCCCCCATAAAGATCCGTGGAGTCTGTTTCCACACCTCCAGCACACACACGAACACTTGCACAGTTATCCTGAGAGTGGGCAGCCTCCTCCAACTGAGAGCAGGGCCTTGGTTCTTATAAAATCGCTTAACTTGTCTACCCTGTTTGGTTGCCTGATACGGAGTGCTGGGGAAAGGGTGGGTTGGGCTCTAAATCCAAGTATTAGCGAGTGCTTCTCCATGGGATTTGGAGGTTATTAACCAAAAGCCCACAACATGGGAATACCTGTGCTCCTTGAAAAAACCGTGGACTCTGTATCCCCACCACCAGAACACACATGAAGAAGTTTCCTGCTATCCTGAGTGTGGGCTGGCAATTTCAGGTGACAGAAGCGGCTGGGCTCTAATAGAATCCCTTAGCTTGTAATCCCTGAGTGTTTCCCTAGGACTGACTCTGAGAGAAACCTGGGGGTTGGGCTTTGAGGCCAAATAGTGACGAGTGTCCCTGATGGACTGAGGAAGTATTTAGATGAATTCTCCATAAAGGGAAACACCTGAGCACCCATTCATCTGCGTGGAGTGGGGCTTCAAATCTCCCCACCACACAAGGTTGGGTTCCAGTATCCTGAGGGTGGGGTAGTTCCTCCAACTGACATCAGCGTCTTGGTTTGAATAGAACCCCTTTGCTTGTCTTCCCTGATGGTTTGCCTAGGCCACTGTGTGGTTGAAAGTGGGATTTGGGATCTAAAACTAAGTATTAGCGTGTGCCTCTCCATGGGTAGTGGAGATGTTTAAACTACAACCCACAACTTGGGAATTACTGTGACCCCTGAAAAATGCGTGTGCTATGTTTCCCCACGTCCAGCACACACAGGAAGAAGTGTTCTGGGGTTCTGAGTGTGGGGAGGTTCCTCCAACAGACAGCAGCACCTGGGTTGTAATAGAATCCCTTAGCTTGACTTCCCTAAGTGTTTTCCTAGGCCTAGCAGTAAGCGATGGTGGGGGATGGTCTCTAAAGCCAAGTATTAGCGAGTGCATCTCTGTGGGTAGTGGAGGGCTTTAAACTACTTCCCCAACCTTGGAACACCTGTGCCCCATAAAGATGCGTGGAATCTGTTTCCCCACCTCCAGCACACACACGGAGACGTGCTCAGGTATCCTGATTGTGGGGAGGCTCCTCCAAATGACAGCAGCACCTGGGTTCTAAAGAATCCCTTAGCTTGTCTTCCCTGATGGCATGCCTAGGCTGGAGAGTGGGGGAAAGTGGGGGTTGGGCTCTAAACCAAGTATAAGCGAGAGCCTATCCATGGGATGTGGGTTTTTAACCTACAACCCACAACCATGGAATAAATGTGCCCCCTGAAAGATGCTTTGACTGTTTCCCTACATCCAGCACACACACGAAGATGTGTTCTTGTATTCCGAGTGTGGGGAATTTCCTCAAACTGACAGCAGCACCTGGATTCTATTAGTATCCCTTATCTTCTGTTCCCTGAGTGTTCTTTTAGGCCAGGCCATGAGGGAAAGCTGGGGGTTGGTCTTGGAGGCCACTTAGCAGTGAGTGCCCCCTGATCCATTGAGGAAGTACTTAGAGGACTTCTCCCTAAAGGGGACACCTTTTCCTGCAATCATCTGGGTGCAGTGGGGCTGCACATTTCTCCCACACCTAAGAATGTGTTCTGGAATTCTAAGTGCAGGGAAGTTCCTCCAAATGACAGCAGCGACTGGGTTCTAATTGAATCCCTTTGCTTGTCTTCCCTGATGGAAAGCCTAGGCGGGAGTGCGGGGGAAAGTGTGGTTTGGGCTCCAAAACCAAGTATTTGCGATGACCTCTCTATGGTTTGTGGAGGTGTTTAAACTACATTCCTAACCTGGGAACACCTGTGCCCCCATAAAGATCCGTGGAGTCTGTTTCCACACCTCCAGCACACACACGAACACTTGCACAGTTATCCTGAGAGTGGGCAGCCTCCTCCAACTGAGAGCAGGGCCTTGGTTCTTATAAAATCGCTTAACTTGTCTACCCTGTTTGGTTGCCTGATACGGAGTGCTGGGGAAAGGGTGGGTTGGGCTCTAAATCCAAGTATTAGCGAGTGCTTCTCCATGGGATTTGGAGGTTATTAACCAAAAGCCCACAACATGGGAATACCTGTGCTCCTTGAAAAAAGCGTGGACTCTGTATCCCCACCACCAGAACACACATGAAGAAGTTTTCTGCTATCCTGAGTGTGGGCTGGCAATTTCAGGTGACAGAAGCGGCTGGGTTCTAATAGAATCCCTTAGCTTGTAATCCCTGAGTGTTTCCCTAGGACTGACTCTGAGAGAAACCTGGGGGTTGGGCTTTGAGGCCAAATAGTAGCGAGTGTCCCCGATGGACTGAGGAAGTATTTAGATGAATTCTCCATAAAGGGAAACACCTGAGCACCCATTCATCTGCGTGGAGTGGGGCTTCAAATCTCCCCACCACACAAGGTTGGGTTCCAGTATCCTGAGGGTGGGGTAGTTCCTCCAACTGACATCAGCGTCTTGGTTTGAATAGAACCCCTTTGCTTGTCTTCCCTGATGGTTTGCCTAGGCCAGTGTGTGTTTGAAAGTGGGATTTGGGATCTAAAACTAAGTATTAGCGTGTGCCTCTCCATGGGTAGTGGAGATGTTTAAACTACAACCCACAACTTGGGAATTACTGTGACCCCTGAAAAATGCGTGTGCTATGTTTCCCCACGTCCAGCACACACAGGAAGAAGTGTTCTGGGGTTCTGAGTGTGGGGAGGTTCCTCCAACAGACAGCAGCACCTGGGTTGTAATAGAATCCCTTCGCTTGACTTCCCTAAGTGTTTTCCTAGGCCTAGCAGTAAGCGATGGTGGGGGATGGGCTCTAAAGCCAAGTATTAGCGAGTGCATCTCTGTGGGTAGTGGAGGGTTTTAAACTACTTCCCCAACCTTGGAACACCTGTGCCCCATAAAGATGCGTGGAATCTGTTTCCCCACCTCCAGCACACACACGGAGACGTGCTCAGGTATCCTGATTGTGGGGAGGTTCCTCCAAATGACAGCAGCGCCTGGGTTCTAAAAGAATCCCTTAGCTTGTCTTCCCTGATGGCATGCCTAGGCTGGAGAGTGGGGGAAAGTGGGGGTTGGGCTCTAAACCAAGTATAAGCGAGAGCCTATCCATGGGATGTGGGTTTTTAACCTACAACCCACAACCATGGAATAAATGTGCCCCCTGAAAGATGCTTTGACTGTTTCCCTACATCCAGCACACACACGAAGATGTGTTCTTGTATTCCGAGTGTGGGGAAGTTCCTCAAACTGACAGCAGCACCTGGATTCTATTAGTATCCCTTAGCTTCTGTTCCCTGAGTGTTCTTTTAGGCCAGGCCATGAGGGATAGCTGGGGGTTGGGCTTGGAGGCCACGTAGCAGTGAGTGCCCCCTGATCCATTGAGGAAGTACTTAGAGGACTTCTCCCTAAAGGGAACAACTTTTCCTGCATTCATCTGGGTGCAGTGGGGCTGCACATCTCTCCCACACCTAAGAATGTGTTCTGGAATTCTGAGTGCAGGGAAGTTCCTCCAACTGACAGCAGCGCCTGGGTTCTAATTGAATCCCTTTGCTTGTCTTCCCTGATGGAAAGCCTAGGCGGGAGTGCGGGGGAAAGTGTGGTTTGGGCTCCAAAACCAAGTATTTGCGATGACCTCTCTATGGTTTGTGGAGGTGTTTAAACTACATCCCTAACCTAGGAACACCTGTGCCCCCATAAAGATCCGTGGAGTCTGTTTCCACACCTCCAGCTCACACACGAACACTTGCACAGTTATCCTGAGAGTGGGCAGCCTCCTCCAACTGAGAGCAGGACCTTGGTTCTTATAAAATCGCTTAACTTTTCTACCCTGTTTGGTTGCCTGATACGGAGTGCTGGGGAAAGGGTGGGTTGGGCTCTAAATCCAAGTATTAGCGAGTGCTTCTCCATGGGATTTGGAGGTTATTAACCAAAAGCCCACAACATGGGAATACCTGTGCTCCTTGAAAAAAGCGTGGACTCTGTATCCCCACCACCAGAACACACATGAAGAAGTTTCCTGCTATCCTGAGTGTGGGCTGGCAATTTCAGGTGACAGAAGCGGCTGGGTTCTAATAGAATCCCTTAGCTTGTAATCCCTGAGTGTTTCCCTAGGACTGACTCTGAGAGAAACCTGGGGGTTGGGCTTTGAGGCCAAATAGTAGCGAGTGTCCCTGATGGACTGAGGAAGTATTTAGATGAATTCTCCATAAAGGGAAACACCTGAGCACCCATTCATCTGCGTGGAGTGGGGCTTCAAATCTCCCCACCACACAAGGTTGGGTTCCAGTATCCTGAGGGTAGGGTAGTTCCTCCAACTGACATCAGCGTCTTGGTTTGAATAGAATCCCTTTGCTTGTCTTCCCTGATGGTTTGCCTAGGCCAGTGTGTGGTTGAAAGTGGGATTTGGGATCTAAAACTAAGTATTAGCGTGTGCCTCTCCATGGGTAGTGGAGATGTTTAAACTACAACCCACAACTTGGGAATTACTGTGACCCCTGAAAAATGCGTGTGCTATGTTTCCCCACGTCCAGCACACACAGGAAGAAGTGTTCTGGGGTTCTGAGTGTGGGGAGGTTCCTCCAACAGACAGCAGCACCTGGGTTGTAATAGAATCCCTTAGCTTGACTTCCCTAAGTGTTTTCCTAGGCCTAGCAGTAAGCGATGGTGGGGGATGGGCTCTAAAGCCAAGTATTAGCGAGTGCATCTCTGTGGGTAGTGGAGGGTTTTAAACTACTTCCCCAACCTTGGAACACCTGTGCCCCATAAAGATGCGTGGAATCTGTTTCCCCACCTACAGCACACACACGGAGACGTGCTCAGGTATCCTGATTGTGGGGAGGCTCCTCCAAATGACAGCAGCGCCTGGGTTCTAAAAGAATCCCTTAGCTTGTCTTCCCTGATGGCATGCCTAGGCTGGAGAGTGGGGGAAAGTGGGGGTTGGGCTCTAAACCAAGTATAAGCGAGAGCCTATCCATGGGATGTGGGTTTTTAACCTACAACCCACAACCATGGAATAAATGTGCCCCCTGAAAGATGCTTTGGCTGTTTCCCTACATCCAGCACACACACGAAGATGTGTTCTTGTATTCCGAGTGTGGGGAAGTTCCTCAAACTGACAGCAGCACCTGGATTCTATTAGTATCCCTTAGCTTCTGTTCCCTGAGAGTTCTCTTAGGCCAGGCTATGAGGGAAAGCTGAGGGTTGGGCTTGGAGGCCACGTAGCAGTGAGTGCCCCCTGATCCATTGAGGACGTACTTAGAGGACTTCTCCCTAAAGGGAACACCTTTTCCTGCATTCATCTGGGTGCAGTGGGACTGCACATCTCTCCCACACCTTAGAATGTGTTCTGGAATTCTGAGTGCAGGGAAGTTCCTCCAACTGACAGCAGCGCCTGGGTTCTAATTGAATCCCTTTGCTTGTCTTCCCTGATGGAAAGCCTAGGCGGGAGTGCGGGGGAAAGTGTGGTTTGCGCTCCAAAACCAAGTATTTGCGATGACCTCTCTATGGTTTGTGGAGGTGTTTAAACTACATTCCTAACCTGGGAACACCTGTGCCCCCATAAAGATCCGTGGAGTCTGTTTCCACACCTCCAGCACACACACGAACACTTGCACAGTTATCCTGAGAGTGGGCAGCCTCCTCCAACTGAGAGCAGGGCCTTGGTTCTTATAAAATCGCTTAACTTGTCTACCCTGTTTGGTTGCCTGATACGGAGTGCTGGGGAAAGGGTGGGTTGGGCTCTAAATCCAAGTATTAGCGAGTGCTTCTCCATGGGATTTGGAGGTTATTAACCAAAAGCCCACAACATGGGAATACCTGTGCTCCTTGAAAAAACCGTGGACTCTGTATCCCCACCACCAGAACACACATGAAGAAGTTTCCTGCTATCCTGAGTGTGGGCTGGCAATTTCAGGTGACAGAAGCGGCTGGGCTCTAATAGAATCCCTTAGCTTGTAATCCCTGAGTGTTTCCCTAGGACTGACTCTGAGAGAAACCTGGGGGTTGGGCTTTGAGGCCAAATAGTGACGAGTGTCCCTGATGGACTGAGGAAGTATTTAGATGAATTCTCCATAAAGGGAAACACCTGAGCACCCATTCATCTGCGTGGAGTGGGGCTTCAAATCTCCCCACCACACAAGGTTGGGTTCCAGTATCCTGAGGGTGGGGTAGTTCCTCCAACTGACATCAGCGTCTTGGTTTGAATAGAACCCCTTTGCTTGTCTTCCCTGATGGTTTGCCTAGGCCACTGTGTGGTTGAAAGTGGGATTTGGGATCTAAAACTAAGTATTAGCGTGTGCCTCTCCATGGGTAGTGGAGATGTTTAAACTACAACCCACAACTTGGGAATTACTGTGACCCCTGAAAAATGCGTGTGCTATGTTTCCCCACGTCCAGCACACACAGGAAGAAGTGTTCTGGGGTTCTGAGTGTGGGGAGGTTCCTCCAACAGACAGCAGCACCTGGGTTGTAATAGAATCACTTAGCTTGACTTCCCTAAGTGTTTTCCTAGGCCTAGCAGTAAGCGATGGTGGGGGATGGTCTCTAAAGCCAAGTATTAGCGAGTGCATCTCTGTGGGTAGTGGAGGGCTTTAAACTACTTCCCCAACCTTGGAACACCTGTGCCCCATAAAGATGCGTGGAATCTGTTTCCCCACCTCCAGCACACACACGGAGACGTGCTCAGGTATCCTGATTGTGGGGAGGCTCCTCCAAATGACAGCAGCGCCTGGGTTCTAAAAGAATCCCTTAGCTTGTCTTCCCTGATGGCATGCCTAGGCTGGAGAGTGGGGGAAGGTGGGGGTTGGGCTCTTAACCAAGTATAAGCGAGAGCCTATCCATGGGATGTGGGTTTTTAACCTACAACCCACAACCATGGAATAAATGTGCCCCCTGAAAGATGTTTTGACTGTTTCCCTACATCCAGCACACACACGAAGATGTGTTCTTGTATTCCGAGTGTGGGGAATTTCCTCAAACTGACAGCAGCACCTGGATTCTATTAGTATCCCTTATCTTCTGTTCCCTGAGTGTTCTTTTAGGCCAGGCCATGAGGGAAAGCTGGGGGTTGGGCTTGGAGGCCACTTAGCAGTGAGTGCCCCCTGATCCATTTGGGAAGTACTTAGAGGACTTGTCCCTAAAGGGGACACCTTTTCCTGCATTCATCTGGGTGCAGTGGGGCTGCACATCTCTCCCACACCTAAGAATGTGTTCTGGAATTCTGAGTGCAGGGAAGTTCCTCCAACTGACAGCAGCGCCTGGGTTCTAATTGAATCCCTTTGCTTGTCTTCCCTGATGGAAAGCCTAGGCGGGAGTGCGGGGGAAAGTGTGGTTTGGGCTCCAAAACCAAGTATTTGCGATGACCTCTCTATGGTTTGTGGAGGTGTTTAAACTACATTCCTAACCTGGGAACACCTGTGCCCCCATAAAGATCCGTGGAGTCTGTTTCCACACCTCCAGCACACACACGAACACTTGCACAGTTATCCTGAGAGTGGGCAGCCTCCTCCAACTGAGAGCAGGGCCTTGGTTCTTATAAAATCGCTTAACTTGTCTACCCTGTTTGGTTGCCTGATACGGAGTGCTGGGGAAAGGGTGGGTTGGGCTCTAAATGCAAGTATTAGCGAGTGCTTCTCCATGGGATTTGGAGGTTATTAACCAAAAGCCCACAACATGGGAATACCTGTGCTCCTTGAAAAAAGCGTGGACTCTGTATCCCCACCACCAGAACACACATGAAGAAGTTTTCTGCTATCCTGAGTGTGGGCTGGCAATTTCAGGTGACAGAAGCGGCTGGGTTCTAATAGAATCCCTTAGCTTGTAATCCCTGAGTGTTTCCCTAGGACTGACTCTGAGAGAAACCTGGGGGTTGGGCTTTGAGGCCAAATAGTAGCGAGTGTCCCCGATGGACTGAGGAAGTATTTAGAAGAATTCTCCATAAAGGGAAACACCTGAGCACCCATTCATCTGCGTGGAGTGGGGCTTCAAATCTCCCCACCACACAAGGTTGGGTTCCAGTATCCTGAGGGTGGGGTAGTTCCTCCAACTGACATCAGCGTCTTGGTTTGAATAGAATCCCTTTGCTTGTCTTCCCTGATGGTTTGCCTAGGCCAGTGTGTGGTTGAAAGTGGGATTTGGGATCTAAAACTAAGTATTAGCGTGTGCCTCTCCATGGGTAGTGGAGATGTTTAAACTACAACCCACAACTTGGGAATTACTGTGACCCCTGAAAAATGCATGTGATATGTTTCCCCACGTCCAGCACACACAGGAAGAAGTGTTCTGGGGTTCTGAATGTGGGGAGGTTCCTCCAACAGACAGCAGCACCTGGGTTGTAATAGAATCCCTTCGCTTGACTTCCCTAAGTGTTTTCCTAGGCCTAGCAGTAAGCGATGGTGGGGGATGGGCTCTAAAGCCAAGTATTAGCGAGTGCATCTCTGTGGGTAGTGGAGGGTTTTAAACTACTTCCCCAACCTTGGAACACCTGTGCCCCATAAAGATGCGTGGAATCTGTTTCCCCACCTCCAGCACACACACGGAGACGTGCTCAGGTATCCTGATTGTGGGGAGGTTCCTCCAAATGACAGCAGCGCCTGGGTTCTAAAAGAATCCCTTAGCTTGTCTTCCCTGATGGCATGCCTAGGCTGGAGAGTGGGGGAAAGTGGGGGTTGGGCTCTAAACCAAGTATAAGCGAGAGCCTATCCATGGGATGTGGGTTTTTAACCTACAACCCACAACCATGGAATAAATGTGCCCCCTGAAAGATGCTTTGACTGTTTCCCTACATCCAGCACACACACGAAGATGTGTTCTTGTATTCCGAGTGTGGGGAATTTCCTCAAACTGACAGCAGCACCTGGATTCTATTAGTATCCCTTATCTTCTGTTCCCTGAGTGTTCTTTTAGGCCAGGCCATGAGGGAAAGCTGGGGGTTGGGCTTGGAGGCCACTTAGCAGTGAGTGCCCCCTGATCCATTGAGGAAGTACTTAGAGGACTTCTCCCTAAAGGGGACACCTTTTCCTGCAATCATCTGGGTGCAGTGGGGCTGCACATTTCTCCCACACCTAAGAATGTGTTCTGGAATTCTAAGTGCAGGGAAGTTCCTCCAAATGACAGCAGCGCCTGGGTTCTAATTGAATCCCTTTGCTTGTCTTCCCTGATGGAAAGCCTAGGCGGGAGTGCGGGGGAAAGTGTGGTTTGGGCTCCAAAACCAAGTATTTGCGATGACCTCTCTATGGTTTGTGGAGGTGTTTAAAATACATTCCTAACCTGGGAACACCTGTGCCCCCATAAAGATCCGTGGAGTCTGTTTCCACACCTCCAGCACACACACGAACACTTGCACAGTTATCCTGAGAGTGGGCAGCCTCCTCCAACTGAGAGCAGGGCCTTGGTTCTTATAAAATCGCTTAACTTGTCTACCCTGTTTGGTTGCCTGATACGGAGTGCTGGGGAAAGGGTGGGTTGGGCTCTAAATCCAAGTATTAGCGAGTGCTTCTCCATGGGATTTGGAGGTTATTAACCAAAAGCCCACAACATGGGAATACCTGTGCTCCTTGAAAAAAGCGTGGACTCTGTATCCCCACCACCAGAACACACATGAAGAAGTTTTCTGCTATCCTGAGTGTGGGCTGGCAATTTCAGGTGACAGAAGCGGCTGGGTTCTAATAGAATCCCTTAGCTTGTAATCCCTGAGTGTTTCCCTAGGACTGACTCTGAGAGAAACCTGGGGGTTGGGCTTTGAGGCCAAATAGTAACGAGTGTCCCTGATGGACTGAGGAAGTATTTAGATGAATTCTCCATAAAGGGAAACACCTGAGCACCCATTCATCTGCGTGGAGTGGGGCTTCAAATCTCCCCACCACACAAGGTTGGGTTCCAGTATCCTGAGGGTGGGGTAGTTCCTCCAACTGACATCAGCGTCTTGGTTTGAATAGAACCCCTTTGCTTGTCTTCCCTGATGGTTTGCCTAGGCCAGTGTGTGGTTGAAAGTGGGATTTGGGATCTAAAACTAAGTATTAGCGTGTGCCTCTCCATGGGTAGTGGAGATGTTTAAACTACAACCCACAACTTGGGAATTACTGTGACCCCTGAAAAATGCGTGTGCTATGTTTCCCCACGTCCAGCACACACAGGAAGAAGTGTTCTGGGGTTCTGAGTGTGGGGAGGTTCCTCCAACAGACAGCAGCACCTGGGTTGTAATAGAATCCCTTCGCTTGACTTCCCTAAGTGTTTTCCTAGGCCTAGCAGTAAGCGATGGTGGGGGATGGGCTCTAAAGCCAAGTATTAGCGAGTGCATCTCTGTGGGTAGTGGAGGGTTTTAAACTACTTCCCCAACCTTGGAACACCTGTGCCCCATAAAGATGCGTGGAATCTGTTTCCCCACCTCCAGCACACACACGGAGACGTGCTCAGGTATCCTGATTGTGGGGAGGTTCCTCCAAATGACAGCAGCGCCTGGGTTCTAAAAGAATCCCTTAGCTTGTCTTCCCTGATGGCATGCCTAGGCTGGAGAGTGGGGGAAAGTGGGGGTTGGGCTCTAAACCAAGTATAAGCGAGAGCCTATCCATGGGATGTGGGTTTTTAACCTACAACCCACAACCATGGAATAAATGTGCCCCCTGAAAGATGCTTTGACTGTTTCCCTACATCCAGCACACACACGAAGATGTGTTCTTGTATTCCGAGTGTGGGGAAGTTCCTCAAACTGACAGCAGCACCTGGATTCTATTAGTATCCCTTAGCTTCTGTTCCCTGAGTGTTCTTTTAGGCCAGGCCATGAGGGATAGCTGGGGGTTGGGCTTGGAGGCCACGTAGCAGTGAGTGCCCCCTGATCCATTGAGGAAGTACTTAGAGGACTTCTCCCTAAAGGGGACACCTTTTCCTGCATTCATCTGGGTGCAGTGGGGCTGCACATCTCTCCCACACCTAAGAATGTGTTCTGGAATTCTGAGTGCAGGGAAGTTCCTCCAACTGACAGCAGCGCCTGGGTTCTAATTGAATCCCTTTGCTTGTCTTCCCTGATGGAAAGCCTAGGCGGGAGTGCGGGGGAAAGTGTGGTTTGGGCTCCAAAACCAAGTATTTGCGATGACCTCTCTATGGTTTGTGGAGGTGTTTAAACTACATCCCTAACCTGGGAACACCTGTGCCCCCATAAAGATCCGTGGAGTCTGTTTCCACACCTCCAGCACACACACGAACACTTGCACAGTTATCCTGAGAGTGGGCAGCCTCCTCCAACTGAGAGCAGGGCCTTGGTTCTTATAAAATCGCTTAACTTGTTTACCCTGTTTCGTTGCCTGATACGGAGTGCTGGGGAAAGGGTGGGTTGGGCTCTAAATGCAAGTATTAGCGAGTGCTTCTCCATGGGATTTGGAGGTTATTAACCAAAAGCCCACAACATGGGAATACCTGTGCTCCTTGAAAAAACCGTGGACTCTGTATCCCCACCACCAGAACACACATGAAGAAGTTTCCTGCTATCCTGAGTGTGGGCTGGCAATTTCAGGTGACAGAAGCGGCTGGGTTCTAATAGAATCCCTTAGCTTGTAATCCCTGAGTGTTTCCCTAGGACTGACTCTGAGAGAAACCTGGGGGTTGGGCTTTGAGGCCAAATAGTAACGAGTGTCCCTGATGGACTGAGGAAGTATTTAGATGAATTCTCCATAAAGGGAAACACCTGAGCACCCATTCATCTGCGTGGAGTGGGGCTTCAAATCTCCCCACCACACAAGGTTGGGTTCCAGTATCCTGAGGGTGGGGTAGTTTCTCCAACTGACATCAGCGTCTTGGTTTGAATAGAATCCCTTTGCTTGTCTTCCCTGATGGTTTGCCTAGGCCACTGTGTGGTTGAAAGTGGGATTTGGGATCTAAAACTAAGTATTAGCGTGTGCCTCTCCATGGGTAGTGGAGATGTTTAAACTACAACCCACAACTTGGGAATTACTGTGACCCCTGAAAAATGCGTGTGCTATGTTTCCCCACGTCCAGCACACACAGGAAGAAGTGTTCTGGGGTTCTGAGTGTGGGGAGGTTCCTCCAACAGACAGCAGCACCTGGGTTGTAATAGAATCCCTTAGCTTGACTTCCCTAAGTGTTTTCCTAGGCCTAGCAGTAAGCGATGGTGGGGGATGGTCTCTAAAGCCAAGTATTAGCGAGTGCATCTCTGTGGGTAGTGGAGGGCTTTAAACTAATTCCCCAACCTTGGAACACCTGTGCCCCATAAAGATGCGTGGAATCTGTTTCCCCACCTCCAGCACACACACGGAGACGTGCTCAGGTATCCTGATTGTGGGGAGGCTCCTCCAAATGACAGCAGCACCTGGGTTCTAAAAGAATCCCTTAGCTTGTCTTCCCTGATGGCATGCCTAGGCTGGAGAGTGGGGGAAAGTGGGGGTTGGGCTCTAAACCAAGTATAAGCGAGAGCCTATCCATGGGATGTGGGTTTTTAACCTACAACCCACAACCATGGAATAAATGTGCCCCCTGAAAGATGCTTTGACTGTTTCCCTACATCCAGCACACACACGAAGATGTGTTCTTGTATTCCGAGTGTGGGGAATTTCCTCAAACTGACAGCAGCACCTGGATTCTATTAGTATCCCTTATCTTCTGTTCCCTGAGTGTTCTTTTAGGCCAGGCCATGAGGGAAAGCTGGGGGTTGGGCTTGGAGGCCACTTAGCAGTGAGTGCCCCCTGATCCATTGAGGAAGTACTTAGAGGACTTCTCCCTAAAGGGGACACCTTTTCCTGCAATCATCTGGGTGCAGTGGGGCTGCACATCTCTCCCACACCTAAGAATGTGTTCTGGAATTCTAAGTGCAGGGAAGTTCCTCCAAATGACAGCAGCGCCTGGGTTCTAATTGAATCCCTTTGCTTGTCTTCCCTGATGGAAAGCCTAGGCGGGAGTGCGGGGGAAAGTGTGGTTTGGGCTCCAAAACCAAGTATTTGCGATGACCTCTCTATGGTTTGTGGAGGTGTTTAAACTACATTCCTAACCTGGGAACACCTGTGCCCCCATAAAGATCCGTGGAGTCTGTTTCCACACCTCCAGCACACACACGAACACTTGCACAGTTATCCTGAGAGTGGGCAGCCTCCTCCAACTGAGAGCAGGGCCTTGGTTCTTATAAAATCGCTTAACTTGTCTACCCTGTTTGGTTGCCTGATACGGAGTGCTGGGGAAAGGGTGGGTTGGGCTCTAAATCCAAGTATTAGCGAGTGCTTCTCCATGGGATTTGGAGGTTATTAACCAAAAGCCCACAACATGGGAATACCTGTGCTCCTTGAAAAAAGCGTGGACTCTGTATCCCCACCACCAGAACACACATGAAGAAGTTTTCTGCTATCCTGAGTGTGGGCTGGCAATTTCAGGTGACAGAAGCGGCTGGGTTCTAATAGAATCCCTTAGCTTGTAATCCCTGAGTGTTTCCCTAGGACTGACTCTGAGAGAAACCTGGGGGTTGGGCTTTGAGGCCAAATAGTAGCGAGTGTCCCCGATGGACTGAGGAAGTATTTAGATGAATTCTCCATAAAGGGAAACACCTGAGCACCCATTCATCTGCGTGGAGTGGGGCTTCAAATCTCCCCACCACACAAGTTTGATTTCCAGTATCCTGAGGGTGGGGTAGTTCCTCCAACTGACATCAGCGTCTTGGTTTTAATAGAATCCTTTTGCTTGTCTTCCTTGATGGTTTGCCTAGCTCAGTGTGTAGTTGAAAGTGGGATTTGGGATCTAAAACTAAGTATTAGCGTGTGCCTCTCCATGGGTTGTGGAGATGTTTAAACTACAACCCACAACTTGGGAATTACTGTGACCCCTGAAAAATGCGTGTGCTATGTTTCCCCACGTCCAGCACACACAGGAAGAAGTGTTCTGGGGTTCTGAGTGTGGGGAGGTTCCTCCAACAGACAGCAGCACCTGGGTTGTAATAGAATCCCTTAGCTTGACTTCCCTAAGTGTTTTCCTAGGCCTAGCAGTAAGCGATGGTGGGGGATGGGCTCTAAAGCCAAGTATTAGCGAGTGCATCTCTGTGGGTAGTGGAGGGTTTTAAACTACTTCCCCAACCTTGGAACACCTGTGCCCCATAAAGATGCGTGGAATCTGTTTCCCCACCTCCAGCACACAAACGGAGACGTGCTCAGGTATCCTGATTGTGGGGAGGCTCCTCCAAATGACAGCAGCGCCTGGGTTCTAAAAGAATCCCTTAGCTTGACTTCCCTGATGGCATGCCTAGGCTGGAGAGTGGGGGAAAGTGGGGGTTGGGCTCTAAACCAAGTATTAGCGAGAGCCTATCCATGGGATGTGGTTTTTATCATACAACCCACAACCATGGAATAAATGTGGCCCCTGAAATATGCTTTGACTGTTTCCCTACATCCAGCACACACACGAAGATGTGTTCTGGTATTCTGAGTGTGGGGATGTTCCTCAAACTGACAGCAGCACCTGGATTCTATTAGTATCCCTTAGCTTCTGTTCCCTGAGTGTTCCTTTAGGCCAGGCCATGAGGGAAAGCTGAGGGTTGGGCTTGGAGGCCACGTAGCAGTGAGTGACCCCTGATCCATTGAGGAAGTACTTAGAGGACTTCTCCCTAAACGGAACAACTTTTCCTCCATTCTTCTGGGTGCAGTGGGGCTGCACATCTCTCCCACACCTAAGAATGTGTTCTGGAATTCTGAGTGCAGGGAAGTTCCTCCAACTGACAGCAGCGCCTGGGTTCTAATTGAATCCCTTTGCTTGTCTTCCCTGATGGAAAGCCTAGGCTGGAGTGCGGGGGAAAGTGTGGTTTGGGCTCCAAAACCAAGTATTTGCGATGACCTCTCTATGGTTTGTGGAGGTGTTTAAACTACATCCCTAACCTGGGAACACCTGTGCCCCCATAAAGATCCGTGGAGTCTGTTTCCACACCTCCAGCACACACACGAACACTTGCACAGTTATCCTGAGAGTGGGCAGCCTCCTCCAACTGAGAGCAGGGCCTTGGTTCTTATAAAATCGCTTAAATTGTCTACCCTGTTTGGTTGCCTGATACAGAGTGCTGGAGAAAGGGTGGGTTGGGCTCTAAATCCAAGTATTAGCGAGTGCTTCTCCATGGGATTTGGAGGTTATTAACCAAAACCCAACAACATGGGAATACCTGTGCTCCTTGAAAAAAGCATGGACTCTGTATCCCCACCACCAGAACACACATGAAGAAGTTTTCTGCTATCCTGAGTGTGGGCTGGCAATTTCAGGTGACAGAAGCGGCTGGGTTCTAATAGAATCAGTTAGCTTGTAAACCCTGAGTGTTTCCCTAGGACTGACTCTGAGAGAAACCTGGGGGTTGGGCTTAGAGACCAAATAGTAGCGAGGGTACCCGATGGACTGAGGAAGTATTTAGATGAATTCTCCATAAAGGGAAACACCTGAGCACCCATTCATCTGCGTGGAGTGGGGCTTCAAATCTCCCCACCACACAAGTTTGGTTTCCCGTATCCTGAGGGTGGGGTAGTTCCTCCAACTGACATCAGCGTCTTGGTTTTAATAGAATCCTTTTGCTTGTCTTCCTTGATGGTTTGCCTAGCTCAGTGTGTGGTTGAAAGTGGGATTTGGGATCTAAAACTAAGTATTAGCGTGTGCCTCTCCATGGGTAGTGGAGATGTTTAAACTACAACCCACAACTTGGGAATTACTGTGACCCCTGAAAAATGCGTGTGCTATGTTTCCCCACGTCCAGCACACACAGGAAGAAGTGTTCTGGGGTTCTGAGTGTGGGGAGGTTCCTTCAACAGACAGCAGCACCTGGGTTGTAATAGAATCCCTTCGCTTGACTTCCCTAAGTGTTTTCCTAGGCCTAGCAGTAAGCGATGGTGGGGGATGGTCTCTAAAGCCAAGTATTAGCGAGTGCATCTCTGTGGGTAGTGGAGGGTTTTAAACTACTTCCCCAACCTTGGAACACCTGTGCCCCATAAAGATGCGTGGAATCTGTTTCCCCACCTCCAGCACACACACGGAGACGTGCTCAGGTATCCTGATTGTGGGGAGGTTCCTCCAAATGACAGCAGCGCCTGGGTTCTAAAAGAATCCCTTAGCTTGTCTTCCCTGATGGCATGCCTAGGCTGGAGAGTGGGGGAAAGTGGGGGTTGGGCTCTAAACCAAGTATAAGCGAGAGCCTATCCATGGGATGTGGGTTTTTAACCTACAACCCACAACCATGGAATAAATGTGCCCCCTGAAAGATGCTTTGACTGTTTCCCTACATCCAGCACACACACGAAGATGTGTTCTTGTATTCCGAGTGTGGGGAAGTTCCTCAAACTGACAGCAGCACCTGGATTCTATTAGTATCCCTTAGCTTCTGTTCCCTGAGTGTTCTTTTAGGCCAGGCCATGAGGGAAAGCTGGGGGTTGGGCTTGGAGGCCACGTAGCAGTGAGTGCCCCCTGATCCATTGAGGAAGTACTTAGAGGACTTCTCCCTAAAGGGGACACCTTTTCCTGCATTCATCTGGGTGCAGTGGGGCTGCACATCTCTCCCACACCTAAGAATGTGTTCTGGAATTCTGAGTGCAGGGAAGTTCCTCCAACTGACAGCAGCGCCTGGGTTCTAATTGAATCCCTTTGCTTGTCTTCCCTGATGGAAAGCCTAGGCGGGAGTGCGGGGGAAAGTGTGGTTTGGGCTCCAAAACCAAGTATTTGCGATGACCTCTCTATGGTTTGTGGAGGTGTTTAAACTACATCCCTAACCTGGGAACACCTGTGCCCCCATAAAGATCCGTGGAGTCTGTTTCCACACCTCCAGCACACACACGAACACTTGCACAGTTATCCTGAGAGTGGGCAGCCTCCTCCAACTGAGAGCAGGGCCTTGGTTCTTATAAAATCGCTTAACTTGTCTACCCTGTTTCGTTGCCTGATACGGAGTGCTGGGGAAAGGGTGGGTTGGGCTCTAAATCCAAGTATTAGCGAGTGCTTCTCCATGGGATTTGGAGGTTATTAACCAAAAGCCCACAACATGGGAATACCTGTGCTCCTTGAAAAAAGCGTGGACTCTGTATCCCCACCACCAGAACACACATGAAGAAGTTTCCTGCTATCCTGAGTGTGGGCTGGCAATTTCAGGTGACAGAAGCGGCTGGGTTGTAATAGAATCCCTTAGCTTGTAATCCCTGAGTGTTTCCCTAGGACTGACTCTGAGAGAAACCTGGGGGTTGGGCTTAGAGACCAAATAGTAGCGAGGGTACCCGATGGACTGAGGAAGTATTTAGATGAATTCTCCATAAAGGGAAACACCTGAGCACCCATTCATCTGCGTGGAGTGGGGCTTCAAATCTCCCCACCACACAAGTTTGGTTTCCCGTATCCTGAGGGTGGGGTAGTTCCTCCAACTGACATCAGCGTCTTGGTTTTAATAGAATCCTTTTGCTTGTCTTCCTTGATGGTTTGCCTAGCTCAGTGTGTGGTTGAAAGTGGGATTTGGGATCTAAAACTAAGTATTAGCGTGTGCCTCTCCATGGGTAGTGGAGATGTTTAAACTACAACCCACAACTTGGGAATTACTGTGACCCCTGAAAAATGCGTGTGCTATGTTTCCCCACGTCCAGCACACACAGGAAGAAGTGTTCTGGGGTTCTGAGTGTGGGGAGATTCCTCCCACAGACAGCAGCACCTGGGTTTTAATAGAATCCCTTAGCTTGACTTCCCTAAGTGTTTTCCTAGGCCTAGCAGTAAGCGATGGTGGGGGATGGGCTCTAAAGTCAAGTATTAGCGAGTGCAACTCTGTGGGTAGTGGAGGGTTT
This sequence comes from Vicugna pacos, assembly GCF_048564905.1. Classification (NCBI taxonomy): domain Eukaryota; kingdom Metazoa; phylum Chordata; class Mammalia; order Artiodactyla; family Camelidae; genus Vicugna; species Vicugna pacos. Next base: position 24,082,343 of record NW_027328740.1, read on the forward strand.
TAAACTACTTCCCCAACCTTGGAACACCTGTGCCCCATAAACATGTGTGGAATCTGTTTCCCCACCTTCAGCGCACACACGGAGACGTGCTCAGGTATCCTGATTGTGGGGAGGCTCCTCCAAATGACAGCAGCGCCTGGGTTCTAAAAGAATCCCTTAGCTTGTCTTCCCTGATGGCATGCCTAGGCTGGAGAGTGGGGGAAAGTGGGGGTTGTGCTCTAAACCAAGTATAAGCGAGAGCCTATCCATGGGATGTGGGTTTTTAACCTACAACCCACAACCATGGAATAAATGTGCCCCCTGAAAGATGCTTTGACTGTTTCCCTACATCCAGCACACACACGAAGATGTGTTCTTGTATTCTGAGTGTGGGGAAGTTCCTCAAACTGACAGCAGCACCTGGATTCTATTAGTATCCCTTAGCTTCTGTTCCCTGAGTGTTTTTTAGGCCAGTCCATGAGGGAAAGCGGGGGTTTGGGCTTGGAGGCCACGTAGCAGTGAGTGCCCCCTGATCCATTGAGGAAATACTTAGAGGACTTCTCCCTAAACGGAACACCTTTTCCTGCATTCATCTGGGTGCAGTGGGGCTGCACATCTCTCCCACACCTAAGAATGTGTTCTGGAATTCTGAGTGCAGGGAAGTTCCTCCAACTGACAGCAGCGCCTGGGTTCTAATTGAATCCCTTTGCTTGTCTTCCCTTATGGAAAGCCTTGGCGGGAGTGCGGGGGACAGTGTGGTTTGGGCTCCGAAACCAAGTATTCACAATGACCTCTCTATGGTTTGTGGTGGTGTTTAAACTACATCCCTAATCTGGGAACACCTGTGCTCCCATAAAGATCCGTGGAGTGTGTTTCCACACCTCCGGCACACACACGATCACTTGCACAGTTATCCTGAGAGTGGGCAGCCTCCTCCAACTGAGAGCAGGGCCTTGGTTCTTATAAAGTCGCTTAACTTGTCTACCATGTTTGGTTGCCTGATAGGAAGTGCTGGAGAAAGGGTGGGTTGGGCTCTAAATCCAAGTATTAGCGAGTGCTTCTCCATGGGATTTGGAGGTTATTAACCAAAACCCCACTACATGGGAATACCTGTGCTCCTTGAAAAAAGCATGGACTCTTTATCCCCACCACCAGAACACACATGAAGGAGTTTTCTGCTATCCTGACTGTGGGCTGGCAATTTCAGGTGACAGAAGCGGCTGGGTTCTAATAGTATTCCTTAGATTTAATCCCTGAGTGTTTCCCAAGGACTGCCTCTGAGAGAAAACTAGGGGTTGGGCTTTGAGACCAAATAGTAGCGAGTGTCCCTGATGGACTGAGGAAGTATTTAGATGAATTCTCCAAAAAGGGAAACACCTGAGCACCCATTCATCTGCGTGGAGTTGGGCTTCAAACCTCCCCACCACACAAGGTTGGGTTCCAGTATCCTGAGGGTGGGGTAGTTCCTCCAACTGATATCAGCGTCTTGGATTTAATAGAATCCCTTTGCTTGTGTTCCCTGATGGTTTGCCTAGGCCAGTGTGTGGTTAAAAGTGGGATTTGGGATCTAAAACTAAGTATTAGCGTGTGCCTCTCCGTGGGCAGTGGAGATGTTTAAACTACAACCCACAACTTGGGAATTACTGTGACCACTAAAAAATGCGTGTGCTATGTTTCCCCACATCCAGCACACACAGGAAGAAGTGTTCTGTGGTTCTGAGTGTGGGGAGGCTCCTCCAACAGACAGCAGCACCTGGGTTTTAATAGAAACACTTAGCTTGACTTCCCTAAGTGTTTTCCTAGGCCTAGCAGTAAGCGATGGTGGGGGATGGGCTCTAAAGCCAAGTATTAGCGAGTGCATCTCTGTGGGTAGTGGAGGGTTTTAAACTACTTCCCTAACCTTGGAACACCTGTGCCCCATAAAGATGCGTGGAATCTGTTTCCCCACCTCCAGCACACACACGGAGACGTGCTCAGGTATCCTGATTGTGGGGAGGCTCCTCCAAATGACAGCAGCGCCTGGGTTCTAAAAGAATCCCTTAGCTTGACTTCCCTGATGGCATGCCTAGGCTGGAGAGTGGGGGAAAGTGGGTGTTGGGCTCTAAACCAAGTATTAGCGAGAGCCTATCCATGGGATGTGGTTTTTATCATACAACCCACAACCATGGAATAAATGTGACCCCTGAAATATGCTTTGACTGTTTCCCTACATCCAGCACACACACGAAGATGTGTTCTGGTATTCTGAGTGTGGGGAAGTTCCTCAAACTGACAGCAGCACCTGGATTCTATTAGTATCCCTTAGCTTCTGTTCCCTGAGTGTTCCTTTAGGCCAGGCCATGAGGGAAAGCTGAGGGTTGGGCTTGGAGGCCACGTAGCAGTGAGTGACCCCTGATCCATTGAGGAAGTACTTAGAGGACTTCTCCCTAAACGGAACACCTTTTCCTCCATTCATCTGGGTGCAGTGGGGCTGCACATTTCTCCCACACCTAAGAATGTGTTCTGGAATTCTGAGTACAGGGAAGTTCCTCCAACTGACAGCAGCGCCTGGGTTCTAATTGAATCCCTTTGCTTGTCTTCCCTGATGGAAAGCCTAGGCTGGAGTGCGGGGGAAAGTGTGGTTTGGGCTCCGAAACCAAGTATTTGCGATGACCTCTCTATGGTTTGTGGAGGTGTTTAAACTACATCCCTAACCTGGGAACACCTGTGCCCCCATAAAGATCCGTGGAGTCTGTTTCCACACCTCCAGCACACACACGAACACTTGCACAGTTATCCTGAGTGTGGGCAGCCTCCTCCAACTGAGAGCAGGGCCTTGGTTCTTATAAAATCGCTTAACTTGTCTACCCTGTTTGGTTGCCTGATACGGAGTGCTGGGTAAAGGGTGGGTTGGGCTGTAAATGCAAGTATTAGCGAGTGCTTCTCCATGGGATTTGGAGGTTATTAACCAAAAGCCCACAACATGGGAATACCTGTGCTCCTTGAAAAAAGCGTGGACTCTGTATCCCCACCACCAGAACACACATGAAGAAGTTTTCTGCTATCCTGAGTGTGGGCTGGCAATTTCAGGTGACAGAAGCGGCTGGGTTCTAATAGAATCCCTTAGCTTGTAATCCCTGAGTGTTTCCCTAGGACTGACTCTGAGAGAAACCTGGGGGTTGGGCTTTGAGGCCAAATAGTAGCGAGTGTCCCCGATGGACTGAGGAAGTATTTAGATGAATTCTCCATAAAGGGAAACACCTGAGCACCCATTCATCTGCGTGGAGTGGGGCTTCAAATCTCCCCACCACACAAGGTTGGGTTCCAGTATCCTGAGGGTGGGGTAGTTCCTCCAACTGACATCAGCGTCTTGGTTTGAATAGAATCCATTTGCTTGTCTTCCCTGATGGTTTGCCTAGGCCAGTGTGTGGTTGAAAGTGGGATTTGGGATCTAAAACTAAGTATTAGCGTGTGCCTCTCCATGGGTAGTGGAGATGTTTAAACTACAACCCACAACTTGGGAATTACTGTGACCCCTGAAAAATGCGTGTGCTATGTTTCCCCACGTCCAGCACACACAGGAAGAAGTGTTCTGGGGTTCTGAGAGTGGGGAGGTTCCTCCAACAGACAGCAGCACCTGGGTTGTAATAGAATCCCTTAGCTTGACTTCCCTAAGTGTTTTCCTAGGCCTAGCAGTAAGCGATGGTGGGGGATGGGCTCTAAAGCCAAGTATTAGCGAGTGCATCTCTGTGGGTAGTGGAGGGTTTTAAACTACTCCCCCAACCTTGGAACACCTGTGCCCCATAAAGATGCGTGGAATCTGTTTCCCCACCTCCAGCACACACACGGAGACGTGCTCAGGTATCCTGATTGTGGGGAGGCTCCTCCAAATGACAGCAGCGCCTGGGTTCTAAAAGAATCCCTTAGCTTGTCTTCCCTGATGGCATCCCTAAGCTGGAGAGTGGGGGAAAGTCGGGGTTGGGCTCTAAACCAAGTATAAGCGAGAGCCTATCCATGGGATGTGGGTTTTTAACCTACAACCCACAACCATGGAATAAATGTGCCCCCTGAAAGATGCTTTGACTCTTTCCCTACATCCAGCAAACACACGAAGATGTGTTCTCGTATTCTGAGTGTGGGGAGGTTCCTCAAACTGACAGCAGCACCTGGATTCTATTAGTATCCCTTAGCTTCTGTTCCCTGAGTGTTCTTTTAGGCCAGGCCATGAGGGAAAGCTGGGGGTTGGGCTTGGAGGCCATGTAGCAGTGAGTGCCCCCTGATCCATTGAAGAAGTACTTAGAGGACTTCTCCCTAAAGGGAACACCTTTTCCTGCATTCATCTGGGTGCAGTGGGGCTGCACATCTCTCCCACACCTAAGAATGTGTTCTGGAATTCTGAGTGCAGGGAAGTTCCTCCAACTGACAGCAGCGCCTGGGTTCTAATTGAATCCCTTTGCTTGTCTTCCCTGATGGAAAGCCTAGGCGGGAGTGCGGGGGAAAGTGTGGTTTGGGCTCCAAAACCAAGTATTTGCGATGACCTCTCTATGGTTTGTGGAGGTGTTTAAACTACATCCCTAACCTGGGAACACCTGTGCCCCCATAAAGATCCGTGGAGTCTGTTTCCACACCTCCAGCACACACACGAACACTTGCACAGTTATCCTGAGAGTGGGCAGCCTCCTCCAACTGAGAGCAGGGCCTTGGTTCTTATAAAATCGCTTAACTTGTCTACCCTGTTTGGTTGCCTGATACGGAGTGCTGGGTAAAGGGTGGGTTGGGCTCTAAATGCAAGTATTAGCGAGTGCTTCTCCATGGGATTTGGAGGTTATTAACCAAAAGCCCACAACATGGGAATACCTGTGCTCCTTGAAAAAAGCGTGGACTCTGTATCGCCACCACCAGAACACACATGAAGAAGTTTTCTGCTATCCTGAGTGTGGGCTGGCAATTTCAGGTGACAGAAGCGGCTGGGTTCTAATAGAATCCCTTAGCTTGTAATCCCTGAGTGTTTCCCTAGGACTGACTCTGAGAGAAACCTGGGGGTTGGGCTTTGAGGCCAAATAGTAGCGAGTGTCCCCGATGGACTGAGGAAGTATTTAGATGAATTCTCCATAAAGGGAAACACCTGAGCACCCATTCATCTGCGTGGAGTGGGGCTTCAAATCTCCCCACCACACAAGGTTGGGTTCCAGTATCCTGAGGGTGGGGTAGTTCCTCCAACTGACATCAGCGTCTTGGTTTGAATAGAATCCATTTGCTTGTCTTCCCTGATGGTTTGCCTAGGCCAGTGTGTGGTTGAAAGTGGGATTTGGGATCTAAAACTAAGTATTAGCGTGTGCCTCTCCATGGGTAGTGGAGATGTTTAAACTACAACCCACAACTTGGGAATTACTGTGACCCCTGAAAAATGCATGTGCTATGTTTCCCCACGTCCAGCACACACAGGAAGAAGTGTTCTGGGGTTCTGAGAGTGGGGAGGTTCCTCCAACAGACAGCAGCACCTGGGTTGTAATAGAATCCCTTAGCTTGACTTCCCTAAGTGTTTTCCTAGGCCTAGCAGTAAGCGATGGTGGGGGATGGGCTCTAAAGCCAAGTATTAGCGAGTGCATCTCTGTGGGTAGTGGAGGGTTTTAAACTACTTCCCCAACCTTGGAACACCTGTGCCCCATAAAGATGCGTGGAATCTGTTTCCCCACCTCCAGCACACACACGGAGACGTGCTCAGGTATCCTGATTGTGGGGAGGCTCCTCCAAATGACAGCAGCGCCTGGGTTCTAAAAGAATCCCTTAGCTTGTCTTCCCTGATGGCATCCCTAGGCTGGAGAGTGGGGGAAAGTCGGGGTTGGGCTCTAAACCAAGTATAAGCGAGAGCCTATCCATGGGATGTGGGTTTTTAACCTACAACCCACAACCATGGAATAAATGTGCCCCCTGAAAGATGCTTTGACTCTTTCCCTACATCCAGCAAACACACGAAGATGTGTTCTTGTATTCTGAGTGTGGGGAAGTTCCTCAAACTGACAGCAGCACCTGGATTCTATTAGTATCCCTTAGCTTCTGTTCCCTGAGTGTTCTTTTAGGCCAGGCCATGAGGGAAAGCTGGGGGTTGGGCTTGGAGGCCACGTAGCAGTGAGTGCCCCCTGATCCATTGAAGAAGTACTTAGAGGACTTCTCCCTAAAGGGAACACCTTTTCCTGCATTCATCTGGGTGCAGTGGGGCTGCACATCTCTCCCACACCTAAGAATGTGTTCTGGAATTCTGAGTGCATGGAAGTTCCTCCAACTGACAGCAGCGCCTGGGTTCTAATTGAATCCCTTTGCTTGTCTTCCCTGATGGAAAGCCTAGGCGGGAGTGCGGGGGAAAGTGTGGTTTGGGCTCCAAAACCAAGTATTTGCGATGACCTCTCTATGGTTTGTGGAGGTGTTTAAACTACATCCCTAACCTGGGAACACCTGTGCGCCCATAAAGATACGTGGAGTCTGTTTCCACACCTCCAGCACACACACGAACACTTGCACAGTTATCCAGAGAGTGGGCAGCCTCCTCCAACTGAGAGCAGGGCCTTGGTTCTTATATAATCGCTTAACTTCTCTACCCTGTTTGGTTGCCTGATACGGAGTGCTGGGGAAAGGGTGGGTTGGGCTCTAAATCCAAGTATTAGCGAGTGCTTCTCCATGGGATTTGGAGGTTATTAACCAAAAGCCCACAACATGGGAATACCTGTGCTCCTTGGAAAAAGCGTGGACTCTGTATCCCCACCACCAGAACACACATGAAGAAGTTTTCTGCTATCCTGAGTGTGGGCTGGCAATTTCAGGTGACAGAAGCGGCTGGGTTCTAATAGAATCCCTTAGCTTGTAATCCCTGAGTGTTTCCCTAGGACTGACTCTGAGAGAAACCTGGGGGTTGGGCTTTGAGGCCAAATAGTAGCGAGTGTCCCCGATGGACTGAGGAAGTATTTAGATGAATTCTCCATAAAGGGAAACACCTGAGCACCCATTCATCTGCGTGGAGTGGGGCTTCAAATCTCCCCACCACACAAGGTTGGGTTCCAGTATCCTGAGGGTGGGGTAGTTCCTCCAACTGACATCAGCGTCTTGGTTTGAATAGAATCCCTTTGCTTGTCTTCCCTGATGGTTTGCCTAGGCCAGTGTGTGGTTGAAAGTGGGATTTGGGATCTAAAACTAAGTATTAGCGTGTGCCTCTCCATGGGTAGTGGAGATGTTTAAACTACAACCCACAACTTGGGAATTACTGTGACCCCTGAAAAATGCGTGTGCTATGTTTCCCCACGTCCAGCACACACAGGAAGAAGTGTTCTGGGGTTCTGAGTGTGGGGAGGTTCCTCCAACAGACAGCAGCACCTGGGTTGTAATAGAATCCCTTAGCTTGACTTCCCTAAGTGTTTTCCTAGGCCTAGCAGTAAGCGATGGTGGGGGATGGGCTCTAAAGCCAAGTATTAACGAGTGCATCTCTGTGGGTAGTGGAGGGTTTTAAACTACTTCCCCAACCTTGGAACACCTGTGCCCCATAAAGATGCGTGGAATCTGTTTCCCCACCTCCAGCACACACACGGAGACGTGCTCAGGTATCCTGATTGTGGGGAGGCTCCTCCAAATGACAGCAGCGCCTGGGTTCTAAAAGAATCCCTTAGCTTGTCTTCCCTGATGGCTTGGCTAGGCTGGAGAGTGGGGGAAAGTGGGGGTTGGGCTCTAAACCAAGTATAAGCGAGAGCCTATCCATGGGATGTGGGTTTTTAACCTACAACCCACAACCATGGAATAAATGTGCCCCCTGAAAGATGCTTTGACTCTTTCCCTACATCCAGCACACACACGAAGATGTGTTCTCGTATTCTGAGTGTGGGGAGGTTCCTCAAACTGACAGCAGCACCTGGATTCTATTAGTATCCCTTAGCTTCTGTTCCCTGAGTGTTCTTTTAGGCCAGGCCATGAGGGAAAGCTGGGGGTTGGGCTTGGAGGCCATGTAGCAGTGAGTGCCCCCTGATCCATTGAAGAAGTACTTAGAGGACTTCTCCCTAAAGGGAACACCTTTTCCTGCATTCATCTGGGTGCAGTGGGGCTGCACATCTCTCCCACACCTAAGAATGTGTTCTGGAATTCTGAGTGCAGGGAAGTTCCTCCAACTGACAGCAGCGCCTGGGTTCTAATTGAATCCCTTTGCTTGTCTTCCCTGATGGAAAGCCTAGGCGGGAGTGCGGGGGAAAGTGTGGTTTGGGCTCCAAAACCAAGTATTTGCGATGACCTCTCTATGGTTTGTGGAGATGTTTAAACTACATCCCTAACCTGGGAACACCTGTGCCCCCATAAAGATCCGTGGAGTCTGTTTCCACACCTCCAGCACACACACGAACACTTGCACAGTTATCCTGAGAGTGGGCAGCCTCCTCCAACTGAGAGCAGGGCCTTGGTTCTTATAAAATCGCTTAACTTGTCTACCCTGTTTGGTTGCCTGATACGGAGTGCTGGGGAAAGGGTGGGTTGGGCTCTAAATGCAAGTATTAGCGAGTGCTTCTCCATGGGATTTGGAGGTTATTAACCAAAAGCCCACAACATGGGAATACCTGTGCTCCTTGAAAAAAGCGTGGACTCTGTATCCCCACCACCAGAACACACATGAAGAAGTTTTCTGCTATCCTGAGTGTGGGCTGGCAATTTCAGGTGACAGAAGCGGCTGGGTTCTAATAGAATCCCTTAGCTTGTAATCCCTGAGTGTTTCCCTAGGACTGACTCTGAGAGAAACCTGGGGGTTGGGCTTTGAGGCCAAATAGTAGCGAGTGTCCCCGATGGACTGAGGAAGTATTTAGATGAATTCTCCATAAAGGGAAACACCTGAGCACCCATTCATCTGCGTGGAGTGGGGCTTCAAATCTCCCCACCACACAAGGTTGGGTTCCAGTATCCTGAGGGTGGGGTAGTTCCTCCAACTGACATCAGCGTCTTGGTTTGAATAGAATCCATTTGCTTGTCTTCCCTGATGGTTTGCCTAGGCCAGTGTGTGGTTGAAAGTGGGATTTGGGATCTAAAACTAAGTATTAGCGTGTGCCTCTCCATGGGTAGTGGAGATGTTTAAACTACAACCCACAACTTGGGAATTACTGTGACCCCTGAAAAATGCGTGTGCTATGTTTCCCCACGTCCAGCACACACAGGAAGAAGTGTTCTGGGGTTCTGAGAGTGGGGAGGTTCCTCCAACAGACAGCAGCACCTGGGTTGTAATAGAATCCCTTAGCTTGACTTCCCTAAGTGTTTTCCTAGGCCTAGCAGTAAGCGATGGTGGGGGATGGGCTCTAAAGCCAAGTATTAGCGAGTGCATCTCTGTGGGTAGTGGAGGGTTTTAAACTACTTCCCCAACCTTGGAACACCTGTGCCCCATAAAGATGCGTGGAATCTGTTTCCCCACCTCCAGCACACACACGGAGACGTGCTCAGGTATCCTGATTGTGGGGAGGTTCCTCCAAATGACAGCAGCGCCTGGGTTCTAAAAGAATCCCTTAGCTTGTCTTCCCTGATGGCATCCCTAGGCTGGAGAGTGGGGGAAAGTCGGGGTTGGGCTCTAAACCAAGTATAAGCGAGAGCCTATCCATGGGATGTGGGTTTTTAACCTACAACCCACAACCATGGAATAAATGTGCCCCCTGAAAGATGCTTTGACTCTTTCCCTACATCCAGCACACACACGAAGATGTGTTCTCGTATTCTGAGTGTGGGGAGGTTCCTCAAACTGACAGCAGCACCTGGATTCTATTAGTATCCCTTAGCTTCTGTTCCCTGAGTGTTCTTTTAGGCCAGGCCATGAGGGAAAGCTGGGGGTTGGGCTTGGAGGCCATGTAGCAGTGAGTGCCCCCTGATCCATTGAAGAAGTACTTAGAGGACTTCTCCCTAAAGGGAACACCTTTTCCTGCATTCATCTGGGTGCAGTGGGGCTGCACATCTCTCCCACACCTAAGAATGTGTTCTGGAATTCTGAGTGCAGGGAAGTTCCTCCAACTGACAGCAGCGCCTGGGTTCTAATTGAATCCCTTTGCTTGTCTTCCCTGATGGAAAGCCTAGGCGGGAGTGCGGGGGAAAGTGTGGTTTGGGCTCCAAAACCAAGTATTTGCGATGACCTCTCTATGGTTTGTGGAGATGTTTAAACTACATCCCTAACCTGGGAACACCTGTGCCCCCATAAAGATCCGTGGAGTCTGTTTCCACACCTCCAGCACACACACGAACACTTGCACAGTTATCCTGAGAGTGGGCAGCCTCCTCCAACTGAGAGCAGGGCCTTGGTTCTTATAAAATCGCTTAACTTGTCTACCCTGTTTGGTTGCCTGATACGGAGTGCTGGGGAAAGGGTGGGTTGGGCTCTAAATGCAAGTATTAGCGAGTGCTTCTCCATGGGATTTGGAGGTTATTAACCAAAAGCCCACAACATGGGAATACCTGTGCTCCTTGAAAAAAGCGTGGACTCTGTATCCCCACCACCAGAACACACATGAAGAAGTTTTCTGCTATCCTGAGTGTGGGCTGGCAATTTCAGGTGACAGAAGCGGCTGGGTTCTAATAGAATCCCTTAGCTTGTAATCCCTGAGTGTTTCCCTAGGACTGACTCTGAGAGAAACCTGGGGGTTGGGCTTTGAGGCCAAATAGTAGCGAGTGTCCCCGATGGACTGAGGAAGTATTTAGATGAATTCTCCATAAAGGGAAACACCTGAGCACCCATTCATCTGCGTGGAGTGGGGCTTCAAATCTCCCCACCACACAAGGTTGGGTTCCAGTATCCTGAGGGTGGGGTAGTTCCTCCAACTGACATCAGCGTCTTGGTTTGAATAGAATCCATTTGCTTGTCTTCCCTGATGGTTTGCCTAGGCCAGTGTGTGGTTGAAAGTGGGATTTGGGATCTAAAACTAAGTATTAGCGTGTGCCTCTCCATGGGTAGTGGAGATGTTTAAACTACAACCCACAACTTGGGAATTACTGTGACCCCTGAAAAATGCGTGTGCTATGTTTCCCCACGTCCAGCACACACAGGAAGAAGTGTTCTGGGGTTCTGAGAGTGGGGAGGTTCCTCCAACAGACAGCAGCACCTGGGTTGTAATAGAATCCCTTAGCTTGACTTCCCTAAGTGTTTTCCTAGGCCTAGCAGTAAGCGATGGTGGGGGATGGGCTCTAAAGCCAAGTATTAGCGAGTGCATCTCTGTGGGTAGTGGAGGGTTTTAAACTACTTCCCCAACCTTGGAACACCTGTGCCCCATAAAGATGCGTGGAATCTGTTTCCCCACCTCCAGCACACACACGGAGACGTGCTCAGGTATCCTGATTGTGGGGAGGTTCCTCCAAATGACAGCAGCGCCTGGGTTCTAAAAGAATCCCTTAGCTTGTCTTCCCTGATGGCATCCCTAGGCTGGAGAGTGGGGGAAAGTCGGGGTTGGGCTCTAAACCAAGTATAAGCGAGAGCCTATCCATGGGATGTGGGTTTTTAACCTACAACCCACAACCATGGAATAAATGTGCCCCCTGAAAGATGCTTTGACTCTTTCCCTACATCCAGCAAACACACGAAGATGTGTTCTTGTATTCTGAGTGTGGGGAAGTTCCTCAAACTGACAGCAGCACCTGGATTCTATTAGTATCCCTTAGCTTCTGTTCCCTGAGTGTTCTTTTAGGCCAGGCCATGAGGGAAAGCTGGGGGTTGGGCTTGGAGGCCACGTAGCAGTGAGTGCCCCCTGATCCATTGAAGAAGTACTTAGAGGACTTCTCCCTAAAGGGAACACCTTTTCCTGCATTCATCTGGGTGCAGTGGGGCTGCACATCTCTCCCACACCTAAGAATGTGTTCTGGAATTCTGAGTGCAGGGAAGTTCCTCCAACTGACAGCAGCGCCTGGGTTCTAATTGAATCCCTTTGCTTGTCTTCCCTGATGGAAAGCCTAGGCGGGAGTGCGGGGGAAAGTGTGGTTTGGGCTCCAAAACCAAGTATTTGCGATGACCTCTCTATGGTTTGTGGAGATGTTTAAACTACATCCCTAACCTGGGAACACCTGTGCCCCCATAAAGATCCGTGGAGTCTGTTTCCACACCTCCAGCACACACACGAACACTTGCACAGTTATCCTGAGAGTGGGCAGCCTCCTCCAACTGAGAGCAGGGCCTTGGTTCTTATAAAATCGCTTAACTTGTCTACCCTGTTTGGTTGCCTGATACGGAGTGCTGGGGAAAGGGTGGGTTGGGCTCTAAATCCAAGTATTAGCGAGTGCTTCTCCATGGGATTTGGAGGTTATTAACCAAAAGCCCACAACATGGGAATACCTGTGCTCCTTGAAAAAAGCGTGGACTCTGTATCCCCACCACCAGAACACACATGAAGAAGTTTTCTGCTATCCTGAGTGTGGGCTGGCAATTTCAGGTGACAGAAGCGGCTGGGTTCTAATAGAATCCCTTAGCTTGTAATCCCTGAGTGTTTCCCTAGGACTGACTCTGAGAGAAACCTGGGGGTTGGGCTTTGAGGCCAAATAGTAGCGAGTGTCCCCGATGGACTGAGGAAGTATTTAGATGAATTCTCCATAAAGGGAAACACCTGAGCACCCATTCATCTGCGTGGAGTGGGGCTTCAAATCTCCCCACCACACAAGGTTGGGTTCCAGTATCCTGAGGGTGGGGTAGTTCCTCCAACTGACATCAGCGTCTTGGTTTGAATAGAATCCCTTTGCTTGTCTTCCCTGATGGTTTGCCTAGGCCAGTGTGTGGTTGAAAGTGGGATTTGGGATCTAAAACTAAGTATTAGCGTGTGCCTCTCCATGGGTAGTGGAGATGTTTAAACTACAACCCACAACTTGGGAATTACTGTGACCCCTGAAAAATGCGTGTGCTATGTTTCCCCACGTCCAGCACACACAGGAAGAAGTGTTCTGGGGTTCTGAGTGTGGGGAGGTTCCTCCAACAGACAGCAGCACCTGGGTTGTAATAGAATCCCTTAGCTTGACTTCCCTAAGTGTTTTCCTAGGCCTAGCAGTAAGCGATGGTGGGGGATGGGCTCTAAAGCCAAGTATTAACGAGTGCATCTCTGTGGGTAGTGGAGGGTTTTAAACTACTTCCCCAACCTTGGAACACCTGTGCCCCATAAAGATGCGTGGAATCTGTTTCCCCACCTCCAGCACACACACGGAGACGTGCTCAGGTATCCTGATTGTGGGGAGGCTCCTCCAAATGACAGCAGCGCCTGGGTTCTAAAAGAATCCCTTAGCTTGTCTTCCCTGATGGCTTGGCTAGGCTGGAGAGTGGGGGAAAGTGGGGGTTGGGCTCTAAACCAAGTATAAGCGAGAGCCTATCCATGGGATGTGGGTTTTTAACCTACAACCCACAACCATGGAATAAATGTGCCCCCTGAAAGATGCTTTGACTCTTTCCCTACATCCAGCACACACACGAAGATGTGTTCTCGTATTCTGAGTGTGGGGAGGTTCCTCAAACTGACAGCAGCACCTGGATTCTATTAGTATCCCTTAGCTTCTGTTCCCTGAGTGTTCTTTTAGGCCAGGCCATGAGGGAAAGCTGGGGGTTGGGCTTGGAGGCCATGCAGCAGTGAGTGCCCCCTGATCCATTGGAGAAGTACTTAGAGGACTTCTCCCTAAAGGGAACACCTTTTCCTGCATTCATCTGGGTGCAGTGGGGCTGCACATCTCTCCCACACCTAAGAATGTGTTCTGGAATTCTGAGTGCAGGGAAGTTCCTCCAACTGACAGCAGCGCCTGGGTTCTAATTGAATCCCTTTGCTTGTCTTCCCTGATGGAAAGCCTAGGCGGGAGTGCGGGGGAAAGTGTGGTTTGGGCTCCAAAACCAAGTATTTGCGATGACCTCTCTATGGTTTGTGGAGATGTTTAAACTACATCCCTAACCTGGGAACACCTGTGCCCCCATAAAGATCCGTGGAGTCTGTTTCCACACCTCCAGCACACACACGAACACTTGCACAGTTATCCTGAGAGTGGGCAGCCTCCTCCAACTGAGAGCAGGGCCTTGGTTCTTATAAAATCGCTTAACTTGTCTACCCTGTTTGGTTGCCTGATACGGAGTGCTGGGGAAAGGGTGGGTTGGGCTCTAAATGCAAGTATTAGCGAGTGCTTCTCCATGGGATTTGGAGGTTATTAACCAAAAGCCCACAACATGGGAATACCTGTGCTCCTTGAAAAAAGCGTGGACTCTGTATCCCCACCACCAGAACACACATGAAGAAGTTTTCTGCTATCCTGAGTGTGGGCTGGCAATTTCAGGTGACAGAAGCGGCTGGGTTCTAATAGAATCCCTTAGCTTGTAATCCCTGAGTGTTTCCCTAGGACTGACTCTGAGAGAAACCTGGGGGTTGGGCTTTGAGGCCAAATAGTAGCGAGTGTCCCCGATGGACTGAGGAAGTATTTAGATGAATTCTCCATAAAGGGAAACACCTGAGCACCCATTCATCTGCGTGGAGTGGGGCTTCAAATCTCCCCACCACACAAGGTTGGGTTCCAGTATCCTGAGGGTGGGGTAGTTCCTCCAACTGACATCAGCGTCTTGGTTTGAATAGAATCCATTTGCTTGTCTTCCCTGATGGTTTGCCTAGGCCAGGTGTGGTTGAAAGTGGGATTTGGGATCTAAAACTAAGTATTAGCGTGTGCCTCTCCATGGGTAGTGGAGATGTTTAAACTACAACCCACAACTTGGGAATTACTGTGACCCCTGAAAAATGCGTGTGCTATGTTTCCCCACGTCCAGCACACACAGGAAGAAGTGTTCTGGGGTTCTGAGAGTGGGGAGGTTCCTCCAACAGACAGCAGCACCTGGGTTGTAATAGAATCCCTTAGCTTGACTTCCCTAAGTGTTTTCCTAGGCCTAGCAGTAAGCGATGGTGGGGGATGGGCTCTAAAGCCAAGTATTAGCGAGTGCATCTCTGTGGGTAGTGGAGGGTTTTAAACTACTTCCCCAACCTTGGAACACCTGTGCCCCATAAAGATGCGTGGAATCTGTTTCCCCACCTCCAGCACACACACGGAGACGTGCTCAGGTATCCTGATTGTGGGGAGGTTCCTCCAAATGACAGCAGCGCCTGGGTTCTAAAAGAATCCCTTAGCTTGTCTTCCCTGATGGCATCCCTAGGCTGGAGAGTGGGGGAAAGTCGGGGTTGGGCTCTAAACCAAGTATAAGCGAGAGCCTATCCATGGGATGTGGGTTTTTAACCTACAACCCACAACCATGGAATAAATGTGCCCCCTGAAAGATGCTTTGACTCTTTCCCTACATCCAGCAAACACACGAAGATGTGTTCTTGTATTCTGAGTGTGGGGAAGTTCCTCAAACTGACAGCAGCACCTGGATTCTATTAGTATCCCTTAGCTTCTGTTCCCTGAGTGTTCTTTTAGGCCAGGCCATGAGGGAAAGCTGGGGGTTGGGCTTGGAGGCCACGTAGCAGTGAGTGCCCCCTGATCCATTGAAGAAGTACTTAGAGGACTTCTCCCTAAAGGGAACACCTTTTCCTGCATTCATCTGGGTGCAGTGGGGCTGCACATCTCTCCCACACCTAAGAATGTGTTCTGGAATTCTGAGTGCAGGGAAGTTCCTCCAACTGACAGCAGCGCCTGGGTTCTAATTGAATCCCTTTGCTTGTCTTCCCTGATGGAAAGCCTAGGCGGGAGTGCGGGGGAAAGTGTGGTTTGGGCTCCAAAACCAAGTATTTGCGATGACCTCTCTATGGTTTGTGGAGATGTTTAAACTACATCCCTAACCTGGGAACACCTGTGCCCCCATAAAGATCCGTGGAGTCTGTTTCCACACCTCCAGCACACACACGAACACTTGCACAGTTATCCTGAGAGTGGGCAGCCTCCTCCAACTGAGAGCAGGGCCTTGGTTCTTATAAAATCGCTTAACTTGTCTACCCTGTTTGGTTGCCTGATACGGAGTGCTGGGGAAAGGGTGGGTTGGGCTCTAAATGCAAGTATTAGCGAGTGCTTCTCCATGGGATTTGGAGGTTATTAACCAAAAGCCCACAACATGGGAATACCTGTGCTCCTTGAAAAAAGCGTGGACTCTGTATCCCCACCACCAGAACACACATGAAGAAGTTTTCTGCTATCCTGAGTGTGGGCTGGCAATTTCAGGTGACAGAAGCGGCTGGGTTCTAATAGAATCCCTTAGCTTGTAATCCCTGAGTGTTTCCCTAGGACTGACTCTGAGAGAAACCTGGGGGTTGGGCTTTGAGGCCAAATAGTAGCGAGTGTCCCCGATGGACTGAGGAAGTATTTAGATGAATTCTCCATAAAGGGAAACACCTGAGCACCCATTCATCTGCGTGGAGTGGGGCTTCAAATCTCCCCACCACACAAGGTTGGGTTCCAGTATCCTGAGGGTGGGGTAGTTCCTCCAACTGACATCAGCGTCTTGGTTTGAATAGAATCCCTTTGCTTGTCTTCCCTGATGGTTTGCCTAGGCCAGTGTGTGGTTGAAAGTGGGATTTGGGATCTAAAACTAAGTATTAGCGTGTGCCTCTCCATGGGTAGTGGAGATGTTTAAACTACAACCCACAACTTGGGAATTACTGTGACCCCTGAAAAATGCGTGTGCTATGTTTCCCCACGTCCAGCACACACAAAAAGAAGTGTTCTGGGGTTCTGAGTGTGGGGAGGTTCCTCCAACAGACAGCAGCACCTGGGTTGTAATAGAATCCCTTAGCTTGACTTCCCTAAGTGTTTTCCTAGGCCTAGCAGTAAGCGATGGTGGGGGATGGGCTCTAAAGCCAAGTATTAACGAGTGCATCTCTGTGGGTAGTGGAGGGTTTTAAACTACTTCCCCAACCTTGGAACACCTGTGCCCCATAAAGATGCGTGGAATCTGTTTCCCCACCTCCAGCACACACACGGAGACGTGCTCAGGTATCCTGATTGTGGGGAGGCTCCTCCAAATGACAGCAGCGCCTGGGTTCTAAAAGAATCCCTTAGCTTGTCTTCCCTGATGGCTTGGCTAGGCTGGAGAGTGGGGGAAAGTGGGGGTTGGGCTCTAAACCAAGTATAAGCGAGAGCCTATCCATGGGATGTGGGTTTTTAACCTACAACCCACAACCATGGAATAAATGTGCCCCCTGAAAGATGCTTTGACTGTTTCCCTACATCCAGCACACACACGAAGATGTGTTCTCGTATTCTGAGTGTGGGGAGGTTCCTCAAACTGACAGCAGCACCTGGATTCTATTAGTATCCCTTAGCTTCTGTTCCCTGAGTGTTCTTTTAGGCCAGGCCATGAGGGAAAGCTGGGGGTTGGGCTTGGAGGCCATGTAGCAGTGAGTGCCCCCTGATCCATTGAAGAAGTACTTAGAGGACTTCTCCCTAAAGGGAACACCTTTTCCTGCATTCATCTGGGTGCAGTGGGGCTGCACATCTCTCCCACACCTAAGAATGTGTTCTGGAATTCTGAGTGCAGGGAAGTTCCTCCAACTGACAGCAGCGCCTGGGTTCTAATTGAATCCCTTTGCTTGTCTTCCCTGATGGAAAGCCTAGGCGGGAGTGCGGGGGAAAGTGTGGTTTGGGCTCCAAAACCAAGTATTTGCGATGACCTCTCTATGGTTTGTGGAGATGTTTAAACTACATCCCTAACCTGGGAACACCTGTGCCCCCATAAAGATCCGTGGAGTCTGTTTCCACACCGCCAGCACACACACGATCACTTGCACAGTTATCCTGAGAGTGGGCAGCCTCCTCCAACTGAGAGCAGGGCCTTGGTTCTTATAAAATCGCTTAACTTGTCTACCCTGTTTGGTTGCCTGATACGGAGTGCTGGGGAAAGGGAGGGTTGGGCTCTAAATCCAAGTATTAGCGAGTGCTTCTCCATGGGATTTGGAGGTTATTAACCAAAAGCCCACAACATGGGAATACCTGTGCTCCTTGAAAAAAGCGTGGACTCTGTATCCCCACCACCAGAACACACATGAAGAAGTTTTCTGCTATCCTGAGTGTGGGCTGGCAATTTCAGGTGACAGAAGCGGCTGGGTTCTAATAGAATCCCTTAGCTTGTAATCCCTGAGTGTTTCCCTAGGACTGACTCTGAGAGAAACCTGGGGGTTGGGCTTTGAGGCCAAATAGTAGCGAGTGTCCCCGATGGACTGAGGAAGTATTTAGATGAATTCTCCATAAAGGGAAACACCTGAGCACCCATTCATCTGCGTGGAGTGGGGCTTCAAATCTCCCCACCACACAAGGTTGGGTTCCAGTATCCTGAGGGTGGGGTAGTTCCTCCAACTGACATCAGCGTCTTGGTTTGAATAGAATCCCTTTGCTTGTCTTCCCTGATGGTTTGCCTAGGCCAGTGTGTGGTTGAAAGTGGGATTTGGGATCTAAAACTAAGTATTAGCGTGTGCCTCTCCATGGGTAGTGGAGATGTTTAAACTACAACCCACAACTTGGGAATTACTGTGACCCCTGAAAAATGCGTGTGCTATGTTTCCCCACGTCCAGCACACACAAAAAGAAGTGTTCTGGGGTTCTGAGTGTGGGGAGGTTCCTCCAACAGACAGCAGCACCTGGGTTGTAATAGAATCCCTTAGCTTGACTTCCCTAAGTGTTTTCCTAGGCCTAGCAGTAAGCGATGGTGGGGGATGGGCTCTAAAGCCAAGTATTAACGAGTGCATCTCTGTGGGTAGTGGAGGGTTTTAAACTACTTCCCCAACCTTGGAACACCTGTGCCCCATAAAGATGCGTGGAATCTGTTTCCCCACCTCCAGCACACACACGGAGACGTGCTCAGGTATCCTGATTGTGGGGAGGCTCCTCCAAATGACAGCAGCGCCTGGGTTCTAAAAGAATCCCTTAGCTTGTCTTCCCTGATGGCTTGGCTAGGCTGGAGAGTGGGGGAAAGTCGGGGTTGGGCTCTAAACCAAGTATAAGCGAGAGCCTATCCATGGGATGTGGGTTTTTAACCTACAACCCACAACCATGGAATAAATGTGCCCCCTGAAAGATGCTTTGACTGTTTCCCTACATCCAGCACACACACGAAGATGTGTTCTCGTATTCTGAGTGTGGGGAGGTTCCTCAAACTGACAGCAGCACCTGGATTCTATTAGTATCCCTTAGCTTCTGTTCCCTGAGTGTTCTTTTAGGCCAGGCCATGAGGGAAAGCTGGGGGTTGGGCTTGGAGGCCATGTAGCAGTGAGTGCCCCCTGATCCATTGAAGAAGTACTTAGAGGACTTCTCCCTAAAGGGAACACCTTTTCCTGCATTCATCTGGGTGCAGTGGGGCTGCACATCTCTCCCACACCTAAGAATGTGTTCTGGAATTCTGAGTGCAGGGAAGTTCCTCCAACTGACAGCAGCGCCTGGGTTCTAATTGAATCCCTTTGCTTGTCTTCCCTGATGGAAAGCCTAGGCGGGAGTGCGGGGGAAAGTGTGGTTTGGGCTCCAAAACCAAGTATTTGCGATGACCTCTCTATGGTTTGTGGAGATGTTTAAACTACATCCCTAACCTGGGAACACCTGTGCCCCCATAAAGATCCGTGGAGTCTGTTTCCACACCGCCAGCACACACACGATCACTTGCACAGTTATCCTGAGAGTGGGCAGCCTCCTCCAACTGAGAGCAGGGCCTTGGTTCTTATAAAATCGCTTAACTTGTCTACCCTGTTTGGTTGCCTGATACGGAGTGCTGGGGAAAGGGTGGGTTGGGCTCTAAATGCAAGTATTAGCGAGTGCTTCTCCATGGGATTTGGAGGTTATTAACCAAAAGCCCACAACATGGGAATACCTGTGCTCCTTGAAAAAAGCGTGGACTCTGTATCCCCACCACCAGAACACACATGAAGAAGTTTTCTGCTATCCTGAGTGTGGGCTGGCAATTTCAGGTGACAGAAGCGGCTGGGTTCTAATAGAATCCCTTAGCTTGTAATCCCTGAGTGTTTCCCTAGGACTGACTCTGAGAGAAACCTGGGGGTTGGGCTTTGAGGCCAAATAGTAGCGAGTGTCCCCGATGGACTGAGGAAGTATTTAGATGAATTCTCCATAAAGGGAAACACCTGAGCACCCATTCATCTGCGTGGAGTGGGGCTTCAAATCTCCCCACCACACAAGGTTGGGTTCCAGTATCCTGAGGGTGGGGTAGTTCCTCCAACTGACATCAGCGTCTTGGTTTGAATAGAATCCATTTGCTTGTCTTCCCTGATGGTTTGCCTAGGCCAGTGTGTGGTTGAAAGTGGGATTTGGGATCTAAAACTAAGTATTAGCGTGTGCCTCTCCATGGGTAGTGGAGATGTTTAAACTACAACCCACAACTTGGGAATTACTGTGACCCCTGAAAAATGCGTGTGCTATGTTTCCCCACGTCCAGCACACACAGGAAGAAGTGTTCTGGGGTTCTGAGAGTGGGGAGGTTCCTCCAACAGACAGCAGCACCTGGGTTGTAATAGAATCCCTTAGCTTGACTTCCCTAAGTGTTTTCCTAGGCCTAGCAGTAAGCGATGGTGGGGGATGGGCTCTAAAGCCAAGTATTAGCGAGTGCATCTCTGTGGGTAGTGGAGGGTTTTAAACTACTTCCCCAACCTTGGAACACCTGTGCCCCATAAAGATGCGTGGAATCTGTTTCCCCACCTCCAGCACACACACGGAGACGTGCTCAGGTATCCTGATTGTGGGGAGGTTCCTCCAAATGACAGCAGCGCCTGGGTTCTAAAAGAATCCCTTAGATTGTCTTCCCTGATGGCATCCCTAGGCTGGAGAGTGGGGGAAAGTCGGGGTTGGGCTCTAAACCAAGTATAAGCGAGAGCCTATCCATGGGATGTGGGTTTTTAACCTACAACCCACAACCATGGAATAAATGTGCCCCCTGAAAGATGCTTTGACTCTTTCCCTACATCCAGCAAACACACGAAGATGTGTTCTTGTATTCTGAGTGTGGGGAAGTTCCTCAAACTGACAGCAGCACCTGGATTCTATTAGTATCCCTTAGCTTCTGTTCCCTGAGTGTTCTTTTAGGCCAGGCCATGAGGGAAAGCTGGGGGTTGGGCTTGGAGGCCACGTAGCAGTGAGTGCCCCCTGATCCATTGAAGAAGTACTTAGAGGACTTCTCCCTAAAGGGAACACCTTTTCCTGCATTCATCTGGGTGCAGTGGGGCTGCACATCTCTCCCACACCTAAGAATGTGTTCTGGAATTCTGAGTGCAGGGAAGTTCCTCCAACTGACAGCAGCGCCTGGGTTCTAATTGAATCCCTTTGCTTGTCTTCCCTGATGGAAAGCCTAGGCGGGAGTGCGGGGGAAAGTGTGGTTTGGGCTCCAAAACCAAGTATTTGCGATGACCTCTCTATGGTTTGTGGAGATGTTTAAACTACATCCCTAACCTGGGAACACCTGTGCCCCCATAAAGATCCGTGGAGTCTGTTTCCACACCTCCAGCACACACACGAACACTTGCACAGTTATCCTGAGAGTGGGCAGCCTCCTCCAACTGAGAGCAGGGCCTTGGTTCTTATAAAATCGCTTAACTTGTCTACCCTGTTTGGTTGCCTGATACGGAGTGCTGGGGAAAGGGTGGGTTGGGCTCTAAATGCAAGTATTAGCGAG